>NC_046186.1:27820760-28138052 GCF_011004875.1 Balearica regulorum gibbericeps
GTTGTTTGCTTGAGAAGCTCTAAGCCATTTTGTATAGCCAAATCAACATTTTGTTTTCTAAGAAGAATCTCTTCCTGAAGATCCTAAGAGAAAAGGCCATTTGTGTTAGCACAGACATAAAAAAATATATTACTTTTATTTGGAATAAGCATATTGTCATTTTAAACAAAATATCTTAATGAAAAATAAATGATGTATGGAAATATAAATCAAATTTTAAAATTAATTAAATGATGAATGAACAGAAATCAAAATACCAGTAGTTCAGAGTGCTGTTTCTCAAGCAATTCTGTGCTGCAATCTTGGACTGACAGTTTGCTCAGTTTATCATGGATTTCATTCAGCCAGTTCATCAATTCAACTTCGTCCTCCCCAAAAATCTGAGCATTGCTGTAAGCTTGCTGGAGAAGTTCAGACCTGCTGTTGCTCTTCTCTTGAATCTCAATGTATCGGGCCTGAGAAGAATCTAGCTTCTCCTGCACCATATCTTTATCTTCCCTGGAGCTCATAGTCTTTAGAGACTGACCAGTGCTAATGGCCTGATGTAAACTCTTATTGTGAGCTAGGACATCATCTTCTAGGGCCTATATTTTTTTCAAGTAATGAAGAATAATGGAAAAGAAAATCAGAAAAACATAAAAGAAACATAAGCGGAACTCAATAAAAACTGAACGTAAAAGGATATATTGCCAACATAAATATATAAAACTTAAATTACAGAAAAAAAATTCAGTATGGTAAAACATAGGTACACCGCAACAGCTTTGCCAGTTGTGTTGTACTTTACAGAAGTGTCCAAAAAGAATGAGACACAAGCAAGTGTGTGGTTTGTGTCTTACTTTATGCTGAGAAATTTGGTGCTGCAGTTTGGAGGCCTGCGTTCCAATGGGTTCTGCATTTGCAAGTCTCTTCTCTGTGGCGGTCAGCCACTCCACCAGCGGCTCCAGAGCTTCATGGAACTGCTGTGCTACCACTGAGATGCCTTCCAGCTGACGGTTCCTATCAACACGCCAAGAGAAAGGTTATTTTTTGTGATGAAGTAAGTGTGAAATAGTGTTGTTTTTTTTTTTAAAAAACCCCTTGAATCCTTTGCAAAAAAAGAAAAAAAAAAAGGGAAGTAATTCTGTCTTATTGTAGGAACCAGTCACCAAATGAAATAGAATATACCCATGATACTCTATGAAAACCAAAGTAAAGTAAAAATCAAATAAAATTTAAAAAAAAAAACCCTCTGAAGCTGTTTGAAATTCTTTTAGCTAATATGCAAGTTTATCTCTTTATTCATGTACTTTTTGCTAAAAATAATCTAGCATTCAATTCAGTAAAACATTATTTTATATCCAATTAGAATAGTTCTCAAGTTTCTAGCTGTCTTTAAGCATAAAGTTACATTCCCTTGACTATTATACATGTTTTGAAGTTAGGGAAAGGCTTTACTGAACCAGAACATATTGTCATGCTTCCTCAGCATTGTAAAATATCTTTAAACATTTGTTCAATGATGTGAACAGAACTATTTGGCTCTACTTTTGCATCTCTTGTTCTGGATAAAAGCTCTCAATGAAGTTAGTGAGACGACATTAACAAAGCACAGAGACCTGACCTCCAAAATATGAAAGCACTATCTAAAACATTTCTGTTTCAGATTATTACATTTCAGAGAAGGCTCCTGATTACAGGAAGAGTCTTCTCTACAACCACTGCTGAATAAATTTCATTCAAGCAGACTTTTAAGAGAGATTTGCCCTACATGAAAAACATCACAATATTGTTTTTCAAATGGGGATCTGATTCCAGAAAAAAAGTTATGTTTATACATGCTTTCCAAGGCTTATAAACAAGGTAGACTTGACAAACTTAGCCACAGAACATTCAGTGAAGTACTCTAGACAGTTTTCAAAATTATCCTCAAATCTCCTCTTCACTTCTAGAGACTGGTCAAAGAAAAAACGGAGACAAGCTTGCAGCTAATAGATGACTTGGAAAAAGTTGCAATTTTATTTTTAATTAAGTATCACCAGACTGGGAGAATAATATTAAATTAAACATGACATTAACGTTTACCCCAGCTAATGAGTCAGATTCCTTCAATTAAAAAAGAAGGAAATAATGGTCTATTAGTGGTTAACTCTACTAATTAAATAATCGTATTATTACTATGAGGTAACAAAAGAGGTTCAGAGTAAAGGAAGTAAATAGAGGCTACTAGAAGGAGTAGGACACAACAGAGGTGAGTTCAATGCCACTCTAAGCACCCAAATCCCAACACATCCATTTGTTCTTCATTGTAAAGCTTCACTGTCCACTTAAAATCCTTTTCTTTGCCTTTCCAAGTCCTTTCTTGTTCTCAATTATAAGTCTTTTTCAGGCCACCTCTTATGCACACTCTTCTCTCTACTCTGAACTTTTTTTTCAAATCCCCACCCAGAAAACTTGTTCAGCAACCCTTTCAACCAAGATTTCTTCAAAGCCACTTTACAGTTCATAACTTTCCAGGTATTTCATACACTAAAAACAATTCATAAATCTGTGTGTGTATACACAGATACTGTGTGTACATTTTCTGTTGTTGGGGTTTCTTTGTTGATTTTTAATTGGAACTCAAATTGGACTGCAATGTCTTTAAAAGTGTTTTCTGTGTTGCTAGAATATATCTACATACTTTGATGGTCCTTTTTCTTCTTGAGAGCTAAAGGAGCTCAGCATCTTGTGTAAGTGCATCAGCAACTGACAGTGTGAGGATCGCTACGCTGTAGAAAGTAATTATATGGACGACACCAAACAGAAAAAGAGAAGAAGAATTCAATCCCCCCCTCTTTGTAGCAGCACATCAGGGTTTTGAAGTTCCAACGGAACATCATTATTATTTGTTAAGCCTAAAATTAGCAATTGATCCTATGCAAAACAGGTTCTTGCATCAAGAAGCTTGCATTCTCATGAGCTAATAGAGATAAAATATTCAGAAGATACCTTCAGAGGACCTATTGTATCGACACAATGTAATGTAATAACAAGAATGACAGCACTTACAAGATTTCACACTATAGAGTTCCACATGCTGCTTCTAATCATCTATCACATGCTATGTCTGCATTTTTCAAATCTATGAAAGAATTTCAAGTACCTTGCTTCAGCTTTACTGAGCAATGCATCCCATCGACTATCCAGGAAACTCAACTGTTTCAAGATTTTCACTCTATCAGCAGGTTCTGCTGACTCTGCAATTTTCTCCCCTTCACGCTTGATTACCTCAACGGTAGGCTTGCGGTCATCCAGCAACCTCTGGAGAAGCTACAGAGAAAGCAATCAGGCACCAGGTTATTAAGAAACATTGTAATAACACAAGTGTAAAAACAGAAGGAGCGAGACTTCTTGAAAACATGTTAAAGCAAAAAAAAAAAAAAAAAAAAAAAAGAAAAAGTAACGCCTATCTTGTGCTGAAAGTGTGAACAATGCTAATCAAAGAGAGACACATACACTAACCCATCCCCCTCAACACATGCTCATTTTAGTTTCTCAGTTGTTTTGCTATGAACAGCAGAGTTTCACCAAGCCCAAACAATCTCTTTGGTTTCCATGGGGTAAAGATGTGTGGCAGCCCGAAGAGTGAACATATAGAGGGAAAAGTTCTATTTAATACCACAGAGGGAAACAAGCTATTTAGACTATCTGATACATTTAATAGGAACATTTCTGAGAAAGCTGCATGCCCTTCTACATTTGGCAATACGAAGATAATTCTAATATAGGAAAATAATAATTCTAAATAATAATTCTAAAATAGGAAAACAGATATAAAAACTATTGTATAATTGACTCATCATTTGTTTGAGATACTGGACTAGATCAGTGAAGTCAACTGTAAATTAACTGCTTCCTCTGTGAAGAATAAAATACGCCTCTGTCTAAAATCCTCCCTTCCTCCATTCTCTTGTTGCCTTTGGTAACATTAACATTTAGCCTCTGTAGATATCCCAACATGACAACCTGTTTCAACCATAACTTTACATTAAATCTCTGGGTGGCAGTGGGCAACACAGTCCAACTGCACAGACTGTATGTTTCATGATCTATATTATGGTTTTTTTCTATAACTATTATGAAAATTTGCAAAAGTTGACAACACTGATAGCGCTTATACATTAGCACAGGCCATTTCCCAACAGCATTCCAACTAATTACCAACAACAATCAGATGACAATTAGGATTAAGAGCCAAGTATTTAAGTCCATAATCTGCAACATTACCTTGGAAATATTACAATGAAAATTTACTAGTTTTAATTTCCTACTTTCCAAATGCCCAAACACTGGATTTTATGTTTCCTCTTTTTCCAATGGACCTTTAACAATCCTTTCCAGTGTTAATAATTCTAACCAGAGCTCCGATTGCACAGTGTCACTCTTTGTCTTATGTCCCAGAAGATGAGCACTTCTCCCTACCCTGGACAGATTCCCGAGTATCGAACAGATGGCCGCTTTAAACACCTCAGCACACTTCACTGTAATATAATACACTTGAACAGATTTTATGCTTTGCCAAAGACCAGAAATTTATTCTCATTGATACAGTGGTAGGAGAAAGATTCTGAAGGCATTTCACTTACTTTCTGTTCTTGTATTTGGGCCTTCACAACTTTGAATTCAGCAGATGGTGGTTTCTGATTAGCTACAAGGTCTTCTGTATCAATGAGCCAGCTAAGCAGAGATTCAAGGGCATCCTGAAATCTCCCACAGTGAAGGAGAGCTTCCTGCAATTGTGCAGCACGCTGGGCAACCTGAAAAAGAAAGTAGAGGATCACACCATACTCACCTTTTCTTTTTATTTCTGTGAAACAAGTAGCCAAAATCCGTAGAACATCTGGCAACATCACAAACAAATACTCTCATTTTCATAGCTATTCCTAACAGCACTATGGCACAATCTAGCATTAATCTCTTGGGGCTACAGACATCCAATGAAAAGAAGTTGACTCCCAGTAAATCAGACTGCTCTAGTAGTTCCATACAAGATATACTCCTGTTTTATATAGCTATGGTATTATCAAATATACTGACAGGATGTTTGTGTTTCAGATGGTCTTTATTTTCCTTATAGAAAGACTGAGCCAGGAACTCTTAATAAGGGGCAATAATTCCTTCAAAGGGAAGAAGAAATAGGAAAGGAGAGAGCAAATAGATGAACTACAGGTGTCTGTGGTTCTGCTGCATTACTCCTCCTGGAAGACACAGTGGAGAAAAATCAGTGTGATTTCTACTTCCCACCCTTTACATTTTCCAATAGCAGCTACTGCTGGAAGCGGTCTCTTAAAAAGCACAGAAAAACATCTACAGCCAGATTTCCAAAGCAGCGGCACCTTTCCATGTCTCAAGCAATACAATCCTCAAGGTGCTATAAAGGAAATGTGCCACTAGTCACACAAAGCTGGGCTGTATCACTGCTCTGTGTTCTGCACGGGTACAACAGTGTACATGAATGAATACAATAGCGTGAAAATTGTACTAACAAAGACTGAAAAACAACTACTTGAAAGTGGCTGGCTACAAAGGACACAGCTACCTTTCCTACGAACGTGTCACAACTCCAACCTCTTTGATTGGGTTACCAAACTTCCCTGCTCTGCCTAAGCAGGAAGGAACACATAGTCCTAGAGGAGTCTCTCCTGAATAAAAATCCAGGACAGACATACAGAAAGTTTGACAAAACCTTATAAATGATAGTAATAGAAGTGATATAATTCATAGTGAGTATTCAATTTCCTGTATTTTGAAAGACATCAGCAAGCAAATAATCAGAAAACAGAACACTACAAAAGCAGAATAGTACACAAAATAACCTTCTTATTAAGAGTCTTCCATCGAGTGTTGACGTCTTCAAGGTCATGTTCAAGGTTTTCTGTGTTTGTACTTTTAGCAGCGCTTTGAATAAGGCCTTGACCCAACCAATTTACCTCCTGTTGTTTTACTTGCAGGGGTTCAATTTCTTCTTTCTGGAATACCTGCAGTTGAAATGCAAGACACACATGAAACATCATATCTTCTGACATAAAATGCATCTGGTGTTTATATCACAGTATGCAACACCAAAAAAAAATTGTTGAAAATTGGTGTCTCAAAGAAAGGAAACCATTCCTCATCAGCACCTGATGTACATTTCCATGAGTAGTGTTAGACAGGAAGGAAAGGAAGAGAGGGAGAGAGAAGGGGGGAAAGATTTTTTTTTTGGGGGGTGAAGGGGTGGTGGTGGTGGGTGGTGGTGGGACAGGACTGGGGATGGGACCTAAACTTCTAATAGAGGGAAAAATTCAAGACCAGAGAAACTCACCTGTTTAATTATCTGTCTACAAAATCTAGCAAAAAATGGCACAGAAGGATTGTTAAATTATCCTCAAATAAACAAACACACACCAAGAGAGACAATCAGGCTTCTTTTTTTTTTTTTAAATTAGGACAAAACCAAAAGTTTGAAGTTGAAGAAGCAGTGAAGAAAGGGAGATTTTAAGGTAGTTTTTAGGAGAATATAATGGTAACAAGCGAGGAGGAGGCACTACAGATGCTGCTGAAACAGTATCCCAGTGGCTGCCCAGGAGAATGGGTTTTCATTCAGAGGGATATTCTTGCAAATTGCCAGGGCTTTGACTGTACCCAAACAGCAGTATGAGCAGTTTTCTGTTTACTTTCTTTTATTCTTTCAGGTATTTAAGCTTTTCAGAGCCAAATTATTACCATTAGCAACAGCAATGTAAATCTCCATTTGTATTCAACTGCATTAGGCTGCACTGACACCAGTGTCAATGAGATCAGAAAATGGCCCGAAGCCTCTGAATTAATTACACAGGCTAGTGAAAAATAACCAATGAATAAACAATGCTAAAGAATGCTCAACTTTTGACCCTAAGTCCTTCTATTTCTATAGCAGCATTCAGTAACAGTTTTGGTGTACACTTAGTGCATTCAAAGCAACCTTTCTCAGCATCCTGAAAAGCAGGGATCACTCCGAACATACCAGTGACTCTCCTCTTTTGCATCAAACACTGTGTGGCAAGTAACTGCTTTTAAAGCAGCAGACCTCAGGTGGCTGAGCACGCTTCCACCAGCTTGACAAATCAATCCAGAAGCTAGAGCAACTACACTACACACGAGGGGTAAAATAAATTAAGCACCCCTAAGAATTTTGTTCCTACGGACACAAAAAAAACCCCAACCCTGAAACTGTAAGACTGTGGTTACATGAAAACTTAGAGAGTGCAAGCAGCTGGCTGCTCCCAGAAAAAAGGAAAACGCTTGTGTTTTTCTTGACTGTAGGGTGGGGAGGAGGTAGAATAATATTTCCACACAGAATCAGTAACAAATTCTTCTTTTATGTACCCTCATCTTTTAAGAGCAACGTCCTACCACAGAGAGGACTGATCTCCATAATCTGTCCTTTAAAAACACAAGCATTCTTTGCAGAGGGAAGCTTAAAATAAATTACAATTATTGCTGAGGCCAAAGTTTACCAGAACAACTTAGCAACAAAGCCTGAAGTATCTCAGATTTCAACCAGAGTGGGAAGAAAAAAATTACAGACCCGACAAACACCCTTTCCTTATTACAAAGCTTCACTTCTTACTCTCTTACCTCATCCACCACTCACAAAGCGCTGCAAGATCCTGCGCTTGTAAAATACTACCGTAACGTCAGATCTGCTTTCTGGCACGCAAACGCAAAAGGCAGCTTTCAGAAGAGGCGGTAAGCCTTTAATCTGCCTGCTTTGGAAACCACAAGGATCTGATACTGTTGCTTATACCTTGATGAGTAAGGCTGCTCGGGCTGTAGCTGCCCTTGCATGGCATTGCCCGTAACCACACTCTGTGCAAACACTGAGCACCAACGTGGGCGCACGGAGGAGGAGGCACTCCGCGTGGGGAGTAACGGGCACCAGCTGGGCAATGAAGAACCCTGCCCCACAAGGCTGTAAGTGATCATCCCGCTCAGAATTTGCCCCCAATTCCTTTTCTATACTGACCATCTCACCTATTCTGGACATCGCACGTGTGCTATGCAAATGACACCAATTACTGCATCTGCTGAATTAATAAAAATACGACATTTTTGCAATGACAACAAAGCTTAAAGAAAGCTTTAAACAAATACCTTTAAGGCTGCATTACAACTATTTCACAAATTATGGATATTTTTTTTTTTTAAATTACCTTGTTAGACAATAGGCCATTGCAGACTGTATCCAAGGTTTCTTGGATGCCAGTAGTCCAGATATTGCCTTTACTTCTCCCTGGGATAGCTTTTGGACAGTTTACAGTACTATCTAGTTCAAGCTGTTGAACAGAAAATGCCATTTCATTTGAGCCTGTATGCATTACACTGGATTCCTCTGTATCAGATAAAATCTCGTATTTTGCTAAATCCAAGTCACTAGTATTTACAGCAACATTTGCATAATAAACATCTACATGATGATGTGCATCATCCACATAATCCTCCTCTACTGTTGTGACTCGTGTTTTAATTTTTTCGTGAACTTCATATGCATTTTCCACTTCATTTTTGCTGAGGCAAATACTTCTTCCATCACTTTGAAGAGGATCTTCATGTGACAGAGTTTTCTCTTTGAAACCTTGTAAGTGAGAATACTTCCCTTCCATCTCTTCCTGATCACTCTCACAAGGCTGTGCATTGCTTTGTTTTACTTTTCCAGAGGGTAAAATGTCATGCAAAGCCAATCTGCAGCTTTCTTTGACAGGGACACTACTGCTTGCAAGCAGTGGTGTTTGCTGCTCTCTGCAAATTGCTGGGAAATATGGTCTGAACTGACCTACTGCATGGATATCTTCTGCAGAAGACAAACTTTGTATTTGAGCTTGGTCCTCTGCTAACAGCGTATCTTGTTTTTCTTCCCTTTCTGTTGGAGGGCTGCATAAACCAGAATCATCCTCTTCTGAGGTAAGAGAATTCGTACCCCATTTGCATTTGCCTGATCCAGCTGTATCTGACATATCAGCAGTTTCATTAAAGGAGCATTCACTTTTATTTGTGTAATCAGAAAAGTTGGGCGGAACAAACATTCTCCACGATCGCCTATGCTCCTTCTTTTCTGTGTGAGACTTTGCTTTGGGTAATCCAGCTGTCCGAATTATATCACTGTTCAGTTTGAGAGCATCAAAGATCATTTTTTCGTCTAACTTGTTAGCTTCGCGGCTTCGGAGCTCAAAAACACTGGAAGAAGTAAGGGCACCATTGGAGCACAAAGTGCCCATGTCCAGTGTTCTGTGACTGTAGGGTAAGGTCCGGTCGGTGAAATGCCTCGAGGAGAGGCTGCCCTTGGAGCCCGAATCAATCTGTTCATTCAGCCGCACAGTGTCATAGATGGACCTCTGGGGAACATAGCAGTCCTCAATATTTAGATCTTCATCTTCTTCTCCTTTGCCAACACATGGAGGATTTTGACGTAGACAGTCTGGCCTGCTAAGTGGCTTTCCCATCCTGAAAATATTTGTACAAGTACACCACTATACCTCTGTTTTCATGGATACAGGGGAAACATCTAAAAACACTCTGAAGAATTATAGTAAACTTGTCCTTAGCATAAGATGCATAGATACAAAATATACATCATAACTTACGAGGTGGTTGAGGTCATTCATAATCAGTGCATCAGTTTAAATGCAACTTTACCTGGATGTGAGGTTTTTCCCCGCCCCCTCTAAAATATAAAGTGCTTCAGTAAGAAACTAACAGAAATCTTCCAATGTCACAGAAAAAAAAAAAATACCAAAAACCAGCAGTGGCTCAAATATTTCAAACAATCCATGGAAGGCTTCATTAATTTTTCCAGGTCAGAATCTGTATCTGAAATCTCCTGATTAAGCCTTCCAAATGAACAAGCGTTACAGAAGGCAGCACATTATCTTCTGTGGGTGATGGCTTAACTGTAATCCATTTAACTGGTTTGCAGAGTCCCATCTCCTTTATAAATAAAACATGGCGCGGCAGCTTAAAAAGACAGAATCCACAGTGGCTGTGTATGGTTCAGACCAAGGCACGGAGAAAATCTTGGGGGGGGGGACGGGGGGGACAGGGAAATAAGTTAACTCCAGAACAGTAAGAATAATAAAACAGCCCTTTACTTTTTTTGGCAGTAGCTATAAATAACCTTGATCCGAAAGGCAGCTTATCCTCCTCTTGTACCAGGCTCGTCCGTGGTGCCTCCTCAAGTCCCACAGGAAAACATCACTTTCTAGCAGCCAAGCCTTCGAGCAGACAGTGGGAAAACAAAACGTTTTCAGACCGATTCTCCCAAGACCCTCCTGGAGAGCTGTTTAAGGCAACTGCAGAGCAGAGCAAGCGTGGCGCGTCCCCGACGAAGGCACGGCAGGTTTACATTCGGCAGGTCCCGACTACAAGCCGCAGCTAGCGGGCTGCCCTCGCTCCTTCCTCCTCATTTCTGAAGCGCAGCTGCGAAGAACGAGGCGAGGAAGGGAAACCCCCCTCGGCGAGCGCCGGCGCGTACCGCCCGCCGAAGCCGTCCAGCTCTCCCCAGCTCGCCCCGCTCTCCCGCGGGCCGGCGGCGCCCTCCCAGCGCCGAGTTGTAAGAAACGCCCCGTTTCGCTCTTCAGGCAACATCTGCTACCGGCCCACCCGCTCCCGGAGCGCCGCTCTGGGGGCTCCCGCCTCCTCCCCGCTGCTTCCTTATCTCCTCAGCCCCCCGCTCCTTCACTGCTCACTCATCGTTCTGCCGGTGCAGTGCGGCGGGCTGGGTCGTGGCAGCGGGGGGCAGGCGGCGGGAGGCCTCGCCGCCCGCCTGGCGGTGACATCACGCACGCCTCAGCCCCCTCGTTAGCGCTGGAGGAGCCGGCTGAGTGAGGCAGGAGCGCGGCGGCACGCTGCTCCGGGAGACGGGATCGCCCCGACCGAGAAGGCAGCAGGGCGCGGCTCGGTGAGGTGAGCCGACACCGCTCCAGCCGGCTCGCCTTCCTCAGAGAAATTCTGGTTGCGGTACGCGCTGCTTTCAACCACCCCATCTGATAAACGCGGCGTTTAAATGGACGCTTCCACACGACAAGTTAAATTGAAGGCTTATCTGTGTATTATTTTAAAAAATCCCCCAAACTCGCCCTTGGTGGTGTTGGAATAGTTACATTTTACTCAATTTGACATGCAAAGAGAGATATTCGGTCCAGTTTTGATTCTCTTCAGGCTCGGTTCCTGGCTCTGAGGCAACAGCTTAGGGTGGTGTCATCTGACAGGACAACCACTGCCCAAGGAACGCAGCAGCGCCAAGCCACCCCGCTCCCACTGAAAGAAACATTACAATGGTGGAAAAAAGCATCTACATTTGGAAGCTTTTTTAATGGGACTTTGAGCAGCACAAAAGCAGCCTGATGGGACAAAGATTCAGGTGTTCGACATTTACATCTTTTAAATACTGTTCAACACTTTGCACCTACACTTCTAGCTCATCATCATGTAGGTGAAAGGCTGGGACACTCGCAGGTAACTCACAGTGCAAGAGAAACTGCCATGACCTACCTGCTGCGGCACCAGTAGAAACCATACCCCTGATGGCAGCTTGTGTGACAGCAGTCATCAGTTACAGGGACAATTCAGACCAGTTTAAGGACAGCATATGGCACTTTGTGCTAAAACTTAACACAGGGCATTAACTACAGTCAGCTGGAGCTTTCTGAGTTAAGCAGCGAGCAGGATACACTGTATTCAGGAAATACAAACACACCACACTTCTTGTTTACTCATTTACTTGATATACAGGCAGTTACATATCAAAATATTAAAGTCATGTGAGACAAATTCTCTCTTTCTCCTCTCCGGTGAGCAGCCATAACATATTAAAAATCTGCCAAACAGATACTCAGCTCTGGATTCTCTGAGACTATATACTATAATGGTAAAGATGAGAAAAGCATTTTTTGAAGTCATGGTTATTCTCAGCCAAAACACTCCCAAACAGATCCTTACTGAATTCAAAGCGTGCTGCACCATTTTATAGGGGAAGTATATAACTGAAATTGGTCTGTATTTGTTCAACAGCAAAAAGATTTTATTAACATTTTTAAAATATTTTACCATTTTCACTGTATCTACTGAAGACTCATATGACGCATCAGTCACTCTCAAATGCAATACTTAAAAAGTTGAAGCAGTTGCTTATTTTACCTTTGCTCTTCAACACAGATCCTAACTGTAGTAAATCCCAAGGAAGGTTATAGTATCTTGTTCCAGGGTTTGTAAACCAGTGCATGGGAAATGCAACACAGTTTCTTACTGAGCATCAAGAGAAACCTCTGATTATTCTTTCAATATTATCTGCCTGCAAAGTGAAAATCAGAGGATAGACACCCTCTACACAACTAAGATAAGCCAATTAACATCTTAGTTCAAGCTCATTGGCAGGAATACACAGGCTAGCTAAAAATTCCCATAAAGCCCAATTAGAAGGCAACCTGTAACGACTACATCTACTTTTGTTCCAAAAATAAAAGCAAAAATCAAATGAACCATATACTGATGAAAGCTGTAACAGTGCCACGTTGGGTTTACTAAGAAGAATGTCTCTTAATGGCAGTACAAAGAATTGTGCAAAGGTTTCAAGAAGCAAAATAGTTCAGCTTCTGGGTTTTTTCTTTCTCTGTTTCAGAGAGAAACTAGCTGCAAATACTGCTCCTGCCGCAAACATCCTAGCACTGTGTGGCTACCCAAAACCAGGGCGTTCTGTTTAGTCCATTTGCATAATTCTTTTCTGTTTTGCTTTTGAAGAAAGACGGCAGGCTTGATGTACCTCAACAGACCTAATTTACTGAAATTTCCTTTCAGTACCAATCTATGCATTGTGTACAGACTTTGGGGAAAAAGATGTCTAACCAAGGTGGGCTAATTAGTAATTAATTTTGTATGGTTTATATTAATTGAGACAAATTCTTCATTTGATTATACTCTTCCTGGAGTACTTTGTGAAGTAAGAGTCATGGTTCTACTTTCAAATGAACTCCACCAAAGATTTTCACGTACAGAAAGCAAATTTTATATCTGCTTTTTAAATAAACATAGTTTAACACTGACAATAAGTGCTTTCAATTTAACACTCTATACTAACTGGAATAAGTAGATTACAAAGAAGGAATATGAATAAACCAAGTATGTATATATATTTATATATTTTTATATATATATAAAATACAACTCAAAGCCTGTTTATTTTTTTTTAAATAACTATGCATTTTAATGTCATGCCAAGAAGATGCACAAAGCTCTAACTCTTTGTACATAAAAATTGGTCAAACCACAAAAACCACCTCTGGCTCATTACACGAGATCCTTCCCTGAAGAGAGCGAAGATTTCATGTGAATAAATCTATCTACCAAAGAACAACTCTTTTGCTTTACTCTTGGGGAACAAAAGTTGATTGTACTTGACCACAGAAGCTAAAGACATAATAAGGAGCTAGACTGTGGTTTTGTGGCCACAGCCACATTTTCAGGTTGTGTGTGTTTGCATACGTGCACAAACGTGAGCAAATACACCATGAGTGGAGCAGGATTTGTGGGAGCCGGTCTCCCTACAGTTTGCTGCCTCAGGTAAAATTGCTCTCTGGAAGAGTAAAGAGTATGAAGAGGGACATTACCTACTGTAATTTTGCTGTGCTCCAATAGCACTCACACCGAGTATTAGGAGACTAATTGTTGATCCTGATCCTCCTGCTGTCAGTACCCCTTTGCTACCTACCACCCTCACCTAGTCAAATTTCCCATTCTCGTCTTCCTATTTTCTTTCTTCAAAGGCTCGCCACTTTGCTGCTTTATTCCTGCATTTACTCTTCACTTGTTTAAACAACCCCTTTACCCTTTCATCGTTTTCCACCTCCTGTTTAATGGTATTGTGTTTTCACTCATAAGCAAAAGCATGGCCTAAAAATAGTTGCTTTGAGCAAAACACATTTCTCAGCTTATAAATATCTAATATAAATACAATCCTGGAGTAGAGTTCTGATATAAACATGCTGCTATCGCTGTTCTCCTTTACGCCCTTCCAGGTTTTTTGGTCTTTTTACCATCCAAGCTCTTTGGTTGCAGGAACACTGTCTCCCCACAGGTCTGCACAGACAGAGAAGGCTCTCTGTCCTGAATTGTACAATTGCTGTGTCCTGTCCAGCGCCCTAACAAAGTACAACACTGAGACACACACAGGGAACTGAATTCTTCTACTGCCTGCTCATCAGGCTGCTTCCCCCTAAAAGCATTGTTCTTTGTAGCCAAAAATAGATGTAGAGATATATATAGTAACAAACACCTAAAGCTGCACCTAATGTTTGAAAACACAAGGAACGTGGTTAAATCAGAGATCACAAATTGGCTACAACTGAAATCCTGTACAGTCAGTGTAAGCAAGAGCAATCACAGCAGGAGCTTTTACTATTTTCCAATATCCAAAATGTTTTACTAACCATATACAAAGAAAAGCCATTTGTTTCTCTTTTAAATTGAGATAGACTTGTTAGGACAGACTGGCATACAATTTTAATCCTCCCAGTCTAATGGAATCTCCTCATAATGTAACTATTTGTTCAAGATTTTTGTCTCTATTTATGCATTCTGAAAGATCACCAAAACTCACAGTAACTTGCATCCAAAATTCCCAGATTAGTTTTCAGTTTTAGTTTTCCTTTAGTTTAAACAAGCGAAATGCACCCTCTGTTGGGCCAAGCCTGTAATGACTTTTTCCCAAGGTCATCTTTTTAACAGCATGGTTTATCAAATCCTGTTATGAAGGTTTGTTTTCATGATTAACTGTGAACTAATGTACAAGTCATACAAATGTCTGAAGCGGTATTAGACTGAAATGAAACCAAAGCAGCTCAGAATATTCAGTGCTACTATACAGCCATCAGGAGATTTATGATCTTTTTCAAACACTGCTTACATCTGTAGGATTTATAAATCTTTCCAGCAAGCACTGGAAATTCATTTATTGTAACCTAAAACAAGCAAATATCGGTGCTTCATTTCAGCACCGAAGCACAATTTACACCCACTATCACTGCAATGCAGTGTTTTGAGCTGGACAAGGATTGCTAACTGGCATGTTAACAAAGCTATGCACAGAAGCTCCAAAGTGCATTTTGGATAAGGGTGCTATGATAAACACCCGATATAAAAGTGGGGTTATTTTACCTAATTTCTTTTTACTAGGATGTTTCTAGGTAAGGGTAGGATTCAGTGAGGTAAAACTGTCCAGTGTGTCAGAACAGAAAATGGCAAAAGGTAAGGTCTTAAACCTACATTTGCTGATGCCTACACCCATGTGAAAAAACCTAAACTACTCAGAGGAGCAAAGTGAGTATGGGCTGGTATGTGACCACTGGAGTTTAAAACTCACACCACAGTGAAGAAGAAAGTTTGTTTAATACAGGGACATCAGAGTAGAGACAATACACAGTTCTCAAAAGCAGATGAGGTAGATAGATTGCCTAAGGAAACAAGATAGTGAAGAGAGGTGAGGAGGGAACTGGGGTGCAGGAACTGTGAAGCTGGGATGCAAAGCTATCAATGTCTGCCAAGCCGTAGCAAAGGAAAGCTGCTCTGGAGCACGAGAAGATATCCTATTTAAAACACATAAAAAGCATACAAGTAGAACTGACTGCTGTGAAACAAGACTCCTCCAAGGTCTGCACTTAACCAGTCCCTTTCACAATGATATTTAATAAAACTGCATTGTGGTAAAACACTTTATAGTAGTAAGAAAGAAATCTTCCTACCTTGAATGTATTCAGCTGCTGATTAATAGCCTCTGTTTCCATTCCAACAGGACCTTGTGACTCTTCATGTTCTTCAGCTCTCCCAAGCAGACTGGAAAATTCTTTTAGCTTACTGTAAAACTCCTCAACACGGCTAATAGTACTCTCCACTTGATCTTCCCTGGCTTTTGCTCTGTCTAGTAGCTTGTTGCACTGTTTATTTAAAGCTTCCAAGTCTCTTTTTATACCAACAAGATCAGGAGAAGCTTCTGCTTCTGTGGCTAGCATCATTTTACAGTTTTTATTAGCATTTTCATTATTCATTATAAGATCCTCCAGCTTTTTCAGGAAACGTTTTATGTCCTCTCTCTGTGATTGCAGCACCTCGAGATCTCTCCCCACAGGAGCCATGCTATCAAGTTCATCATCAAACTCTGCAAACTGAGAGAACATCTCTCGGATGCTGTTTTGGAAATGGCCGATTCCCTGAAGTTTTGTCTCTAAGAAGGAGCACCTATCTTCAACCTGCCGGTTCACTGCAGTGTATTCTCGCTCCAAAGATTCGGCTTGGAGCAAAAGGTCAGAAACACCAGCTGAATCAGAAGCTTCTACCACCAGGTCTTGGGCAACCTTTTTTGCTAAATCAACATGAGGCTTTAAAGCCTGCAAGGCTTTCTGCTGGGCCTGCATCATTGTCAGGTGTTTGTTACTGAATGACTGAGGTCCAAGCGAGTCGTGAGCTTCCAGATGCTCTTTGGCAATTCTAAGCTGTTTTTCAGTTTCCCTGGATGATTCTTGAAACTCTTTCAGCCTTTGTGCTGTATTTTCCAAGCACTCTCTCTTCTTATGTAATTGTTCTGTGACCACATTCACTTTCTGATTCAGCACCTTAGTTTCTTCCTGAATAATTTCTTTATCTGTTTGACTTGCGCTGAGCAAACTTTCAGCAGTATTATTTAAGAGCTCCACCATCCCATGGTGTTTATCCAGGTCCTTCTGCCAGGCCCTCACCTGAACAATAGAATTCTCTATTTCAACAGGGTTTATGCCAACTTTTAATTCAGACAGGTTGCTTTGGCATTTTTCTATCCACGGCTGCAGATTTTCTACATGCTGCTTGTATTTGACAGCTTTCTCCAGACAATCTGTTAATTTATCTTGCCTTTCTTTTACCTGCTTATTCATTTCATCCCAGTTACTTCTGAGTGTGGCGATTTGGGATTGTAATGCTGCTTTGTCAGCTCCTTGAGTCTTCTGTAAGATACTTTCTCCTTCTGCAACAATTCTTTCGTATGAACTAACCTGATCGGTCATGGTCTTCTTAAAATCTTTCTGTTCTTCAATTAGTGATTGCAAGGCATCAAGTTTGGCTGACACAGGACGAGCCTGGTTCAGCTCTTCTTTCTTTTTGCCTAGCCAGGCCTGAAAGTCCTTAGACATTTGCTGGAACTGATGAGAAGCAGCATATGCCAACTGAAGCTGCTGAACATGGTTATCTACAAAAGAGAGGACAGCACACGGGTTCATTATCAGAACCTCTTAGCATTCAAGTGAAGAAATAATAATATTGATTCTTTTATGAGTCACCATTAAAGCTGGTCCTTAGTATGTGGTGTTCAACTGGAAGACAACCAAGTCAACAGTGTTTCTCACAAGGGACACAGACTTGTGTCTGTACTACAGCAGAGCAGTGAAGGCATTTGGACAGGACTCAAATGAGGTGAGCTTAGCCAATCTGTGTCTGCATGAATCCCACTCAGGCAGATTTCAGGGGTAAAAAACGCAGTCGTGTTTCATGGTATTATGAAGTGTAAGCACAGGGAGTATTAAGTAATCTAGCCTAGCAGTGTCAAAGTCATGGCCTGCTGGCAATATGTCTTCTTGGGGAGATACTCTGAAGTTCCTCGTGACCAGAGGAAATTAAAAAGCTAAAACTGAGCCTCTTAGGGAGAACCGCAGTGTATTACTTGCTCAATTCTGTTGTTCACAGGGTAAGGGAAGGCTGCAGATTACCGCCCCTCTTCTGCCACAAGCAGTATTATACAATTACCACAGCCATTAACTTGTGCTTGCCTAAAAATGACAATTTTGGTTTACATTCTACACCTATGCCGTTACGTAGCTCAATGAACAGCATCCTCTTCTGGTATTCTAATTCAGTGAAGATGCACCTGAAGGAAGTGATGAGAAAAGCAGCCCTGCTATTGTGCTTCAGATCTTCTCCCAAACTCTTTGCTAGAGATCCCAAGTATTGTTTTTACCTTTCCAAGGTATGGAGACTCTTCTAAATTCTAACGTACAAATGCTTGGGGGTCGCACTGGATAGAGAGATGGCCTAAGGCTTAGCTCACTCAACACCTCTATAAAGACAAATGAGGCTATATGCTTTACTTTATGCCTTAGTTACTATTTTTCTTTAAATAAATACTAACCTGATTTTTGCTCAATATCCTTAAACGATTTTAAGATGCCATCTAACTGTCTCATAAGTTCTGCTTTCAGATACTCTTCTCCAACCAGTGTCGACAGCTCTTCACAAAGAGCTTGAGCTGCATTTATATTCTTCATTTCCTGTTCTATTTCCTCCTTCATTTCTCTAGCAATTTCCAGTTGTTGTTTCACAGCATCAGGTTGTGTACTCACAACCAGGCTGCTGCTTAGTTTGCTATCCAAGGCATTTAGCTTATCAGACAGACTTCTGAGTAGACTTTGATACTCTGTGCTTTTCACAATGGCTTGCTCAATTCGGTCACATCTGTTCCTCAGCTGGCCAGTTAGACTGTCCCATTTTTGTGCCACAGCTGCCAGTTGCTCTTTTACAATTTCATGGGAGGGTGGATGTTCACCAGGTCTCTTCAGAATCCCTTCACCAGCCATAGTTAACTGCTCATATTGTGGCTTTCTGGTGTCAAACTCTTTGAGCAGAATCTGGGAAGAAAATTTTAAAATGCATTTACCTCATGAAAAAAAGAAGCAAAGTGCTTCTGACAAAACTCAAGTAGAATTTGTTGTAGCTAAGCTCTCTTATTGAGTAATCAATCTCTGTGTTTAAAAGTCAGTGAAATAATTGCATCTCCTACACATAAACTGTGTTGTTTCCAAGCGTCTACATCAAAGAACCAGAAAAAATGAGGTTGATTTACACATTATCTAATAGAAATTCAGTCAGCAGATACAAGTAAACAATGAATTCTGTTAATACTACAGTAATTAAGGAACCGTACCAAGTAAAATAATCGCTGTTTCATTTCAAGCAGTGTCTTCTTTCCTAGACAGTTTCGATATTTACCTTAATGTAGAACTTCAAAGAAGGTGTAATTCTGACATATTGCAATGTACCATTATAGCACAGAAAATATTTGGTTAATTCACAAAATGACTGAACGTGTACTGTAAGACCTGTACCTGTAAACTTTACATCACTGGTTCCCCATATTTTATTTTTTTTTACAGTAAGTCATAGTGCTTGCAGAAGAAGGGACAAATATCATGGTTTTACTTCAGAGAACATTGCAAACCCTTTCTTTTTAAGTCAATTAAGTTTAACTTTTAAGGACTGTTAAGTGATACATGATAGTCTTATGCCAGCTGTCTAGATTTCTGAAGCACTTAAAAACCGGTATAAACTCATTTTCACATAGTATTAGAACATAGTTTTAAACACTTCATTTTAATCAATATTGATATGCCAGCTTTAATAATATTTTTGCAAAATAAAAATGTTATTTCTCATCACAGTTTAAAATAACTGGCAGCAACAGAAATGTTTGAAATGAAAATTTCTAGTTTCTGCAATTTCGTCTGATTTAACGTTTCTTCTGTCTGCAGTTTGCTGTATTTCTGTAAGTAAACTACTCTACTTTTTCATTATACTTTTTCTTCTTTCACACTCTTGCCTCCATATCTATTCACAGTACTGCATTTCACTTACCTTCCTGTTTTTATAGCTACTAGCACAGTCAAGTGAATAAAATCTCAAAAAGCTAGTTCTACAGCATAGGCTGTATATGAGGACTAACCATAAAATGTTACATATATACTCAAATTAATAAAACTTCAAAGGAACATTTACATTCGACTACAGAGAAACCACAGTATGGTGAAAACACAAAAATGTATCAGAGGATCAGTATCTCCTCAATATTTTCTTCCTTTAGCTGTTCTGATCTCTCTTCACTCTTATGATAATTTTTTCTTGTAATTACTGTAGTCAAGTATGACGCTGATATTTGCTGATAAACGTAATAGTTCATACCAACTGTGCTGTACTCTATCTAAATGCAAAATAGTACTTTGCTAATAGCAAAAAAAAAAAAAAGTTAAATCAATAATGCATGTTGGCATGACTCACCTGAACCTGTTGCTTTTGTGTATTCAGCATATTAGGATCAATTGACAGCGGTCCCAGCACACTGACCATCAGCTCCTTTTCTACAAGCCAGTGCTTTAACTGAGCTTCTGCTGTCTGGAACTGGGTCAGGTAATTTGAAGACTCCTCCAGTTTTTGTTGTCTCTCAGACGTAACTTGATTGAGCTCTTTCCATTTGGAATCTAACAATGATAACGTTAACATATTGCATGCATGTCCTAGCAGATGGGTTGTCAGACAGCAGACTTTATATGAAACATAAACAGAGCTCTCTAATAAGGCTTCTTGCTGATTAACTCCAGATGCCTTATTGCAGTGACTCGGCAAATACATCTTTTAACAGTCAGATCCATATACACTTGGATGATGGTCTGCAGTTTAGCACAGCCACGTGCGGAATTTTGAGAGCAATGAATATACAACGGATAATAAAATTGGATTGGAATATTACTAAGTGAAACGCCACCAAATTCAGGCTTTGGTCTCAAATGACATAAAAGCCAAAGGGCTGTACTCAGTTATAACTTAGGTGCCTGATTTAGATAGACAAATCTTATTGCTTATTCCATAAAAAGAAACAGATTCCTTTCCAAGGGTGAGCAGAAGCCCTAATTTAGGCTTCTACTCTGAACAGCCCTCTGAAGGAGCTCACTCCTTTCAAATGTCTGTATTAGGAGCCTGTGGAGATTAAGTGCCTCATTTAAACATCTCAACCAGCTACCTAATGACAGGCAGTGAGAATACTTCTGTACATGGGTATTTCAAAAGTGCTGTGTGAGCTTAGGTTCACACCTGGGCCAATCTGTGGTCTCTTCCACTTGTAGCAAGTGGCTTCCAGAGCAGCCATTGAATCTTGCAGTTTTGTAACTTCCCCCTTCCCTCTGTGATACTGTCAGTGCTTGCTTATTCAGCTCTGATATTTTTCTAACTCTCCTTGTCCCTGAATTTCATCTATGTTTTTTCCGTTTCTTTTACCACTTCACTGTCTTTGACCTCTGCTTGTTCTGTATTAATTCCCTTTCAGCATTACTCAAGTCCTCCTGGAGACCTTACCTGCTACTTAAACTTTTCAGAGTTTTACTTACAAGCAGGACAGAGCGGAAAAAATCTCAGCTTTAAAATTATTGGTACAGCTATAGAAATGCCTATCAGTATGACACAAGATTGACTTATGATTTATTTAAAATATGACAAACCTAAGAAGAATTTTTAAAAGCTCATGAAAATTATGCATTGCAGTATCTCAAAATCTATTGTCCAAACATGGTCATTTCCATTTTTTTTGGCAAAATTTATGGAGTCACTTTTAGAAAGTGGCAAAAAGCCACCAAAACCACAAAATGACAAAAGCACTAGTGCATGGGAAAAAAGCATGCAGAAAAGCATTACCAACAATTCAAACTGTTCTTTCCATGAAATTACAATTAACTTGATTTGTTATATTTTGTAAGAAGAACAGCAGCATATTTATCTGGAGCAATAACTGACCAGTCAAGTTTTAGCCATACACTGTTTGAAAAAGATAAAGCCCTCTCAAACAGAGTCTGGTTGTAGCCGCTCCCAATTCCACTGATACAAATTCAAAGCCCATGGACATCAGTGGAATTACTCCAGATCTACACTCCTGTAAAGGGACTTACTTCCACAGAATGTAAGGGGTAGGAGGGAGCAAGATATTAAAAATACTAGTGATTGCTAATATATTAAAAAAAGCTTATAATAAAACAACTTCTACATCAGTCTGAGCTATAATGCAGCTGTACTGAAGTACCTATTTTATCCAACATTTGTCTCCACTTGGGTGCCTCAGGAGAGTCGGGGTTCTTCTCCAACAGCTCTGTCACTTTGTCTTTTAGTTCTTGCACTTTATTTGCACTTTCCTTTAATTCAGTTTCAAAAAGCTGGAAATTCAAGTGATTGAATAAATAAATATGAGACTAAAGAAGAATGGTAAAGTTTGAAGTCCATAATACTGAGATGCCAAGCATGAAGATAAACAACAAGTATCTAGCACTTACACGCTACTTTTCTGCTACGAATCTCAAAACACTTCATAATGGCATTTGTTGCTGGTCAATTTTTTTGAGGAGATAACCTGACATTTAAACTATCTTAATAATAATTATTGTTTAATTTGAACAAGTGACAGAACTAGAAGAATTCAGATAAATAAATCCACTAGGTGCCATCATATTCACATACACTTGGAATCCATTCTTGTACAGAAGGCAAACTAACGCACAATACAGTTCGCAGCAGAAATAACCCAGGTAGCACCAACAGAGAAGAGTGCAGTGTAGCCTCATTTATCTCTATCACAGTCCTGCTATCACAGACAGACTGCTTCTTGTAGATCATCTAGAACTATAGTTTAAAGAGCACCATAGCTTAAAGTGTAGACCTAGCAGGAGACTGAGATGCCCCAGAAATTCCTAATTCATTCTTACAGACAGAACTGAACAGTCCTTATGCCTGGAAAAAGGCTCTTACATGAATATTCTTAAGTAACAAAGCCTGCCCTGTGGAGCTGCCTTTTAATTATCCAAACCCCACTAAAATAAACACTGAACAAACCTGTGCTTGATTTAAAACTTTTAGTAAAAGGTCCAACTGCATCAGGATGACTCTTGCCTGAGGACTCGCTCAGTTTTCCACCTAGCTGTGAATACTCTTCTATTACTACATTGGGGGTAAGATGGTCATGTTAGCTTTGCACATTCTCTGTTAAAAAATAAGGAGCTAGTTTTCTTCTACATTTAGTCTGAGTTTTAGGACTGAATGTTATCTGAGTCTAAGGAAAGTTAGTAGCTGTTCAGGTTAATTTTTAAGGGTGACCTGCCAAATATAAAAGAAGTACCTCAGTTGAATCAAAGTCTGTCCTTGTTTATCCACATCACAGGCAACGAAAGAATTTTCCCTACCCATTACACTACCCTTTATAGATGAACCTTTACATGTGTAAATATTGTCCTTCATTGCTAGAGAAGCGTACATCTCCAATGCTGAAACAGGACAGAAGCTTACTGCTGTTTCAGTGGTTTTCTCATATCAATGTAAAAGCAGGGAGGAGACTGTTGTGCAGCTATATAACTTAACAGGCATGACATGGCTGCTGAAGAGAAACACTGCCTTGAACAGGCATAAGCCCCTGCAGCTGCAGAAACCAGGAGGGTCTGTGGAGTGTCAGTGAACCAGCAGCTGCAGAAACAGCTTTCAGATAGATACAGACCTTCAGATCTTACAAGCAATCCAGTATGTTCTGCATAATCAATACAGCCTCACCTATTTAAACTGGCCACCAAAATAATTATTTTCTGACCTGCACAACTCCTCTCTGATGCAGTGCTCCTTGTACTCCACTGACACAGTGTGCCAGATCTGCTCTAAGCCTGACTGGCATGCTTACTAGGATCATTTAAATACTCTCTGCAATATTAAGCTAGGCTGAGATATTGGTTGTTCAAAAAGAATTTGCCCAATAACTGCAAGAAAGAGTATTTTATGAAGGCATAAAGTACCTTATGTTGCTCAACTTGGGTTTTAACCGCTTCACTATCAGTTGGAGCAGCTTCCCAATCTGATGCAGTTTTGTCCATTTTTTGCAACCACTGCATCATTGAGGTTGACTCTTCCTGAATATTCTGCATTTTTGAAAGCATGCTTTCTAGTTCCGAAATCTTTTCCTTCAATAAAACTCCCAAATCTTCGTAACTGTGATTCACGTCAGACATGGCTTGTTGAACAGTTGTCAGTTCTGTAAAAGGAGAGATGCACAAAGACTATGTTAGAGGTTACAAGTCCTTTACACAATACTTACACTTCAAGATCTTCTAAACAGTACCCTGAGTTACAATAGCTAGTAGTCCCCCAAATAATTACTGAATGTGTTAAGTGTTATTTCCAGTTCACTCTGAACGTGGTAACACTACATCTGAATGGCCTAGTGTAAGTTTCTATTTACAAGAGCTTCTCATTTCACAGAAATTATTACTTTAATACACACAGGTACACAAATACCTCATAATCTTTCTACCCAGTGTTATTTTAATATTTTAAGCAACAATTCCATGACAAAAAGTTGAACATACTGGACTACAGTTCAGTTACTTATATGGCAGCCTAACATTACTGCAATAATATTTTGCTCACATTCATGTACCATTATAAATGTGTTTTATTGCTGAGAGAGCACAGCAGGCAGACTTTAGTTTTAGGAGAAGAGATGCTGCAGACTCGGGACGTGGTAAGCGGCTATCCACAAGCACATATAAAGTGCCTATGTAAGTTCCTTTGTTTCTGAAAAAGGGCTTGGTCACGTACAGTGATACAAATATGTGTAAAGTGGGTGTCTTTGTATATGCATGTTTGTGTATGTGCATGTTGTGAATGCTGCTGAGTTTCAAGCCACATACATGCATGTTAGGATTTTCTCAAAAGCCATGTGTTATATTAAAATAGCTATCCATGTATATGTTTATAGAAGTACTTACTGATTCAGAAAACACAGCTAGATTTGATCTGTCTTCAAAGCAAATATTGAAGGTAGGTATTTTTAAAATTAATTTTAGTATCATGTCCTAGTCAGTATAGTTTCCTTACGTGATGGTGATATGAACTTTCAGTCTAGTAGTGACTGCTACAAGCAGATTTACATACAACATTTTAGAAATACTTACATATTTAACAGCAATTGGCAAGTGCGTTTCTTTATCACATCCTGAAATTTTTACTGACCTTTATTTTTCAGGAAATCCTGAGTTCCTGGAGCTCCTCCTTCACCATTTAACATTGTGCCACCTGTGGATCAAGAGAGACCACATGCTATGCTTATCTGGGCCTTTTCCCACCAAAACTCCAACACTGCATTTCCTCTTCAAAATAGCACGATACGTAGCTCTCGTTATAACTTTAAGAAGTACCTGAATGCTAACATTGTAATAGCAAATATTTTATTTAAACTGCTTTATATATTTTAAGGTTGTTTTACATTTTAAGCTGCTCCAGCCAGCTGGTACCATAAGTGGTACCACATATACACAGCATGTGCATAGCAGGTGGGTGTGCACATGGATGCACATATAAGTATGCAAATATGCGTGATGTATAAGCAGTTCTACCACTCACAGCACTATGCTAAATAAACGACTGTAGTGGACAAAGGTCTATGCCCTGGCTGTGAGACCTACTCACATCCATATGGCTAATGTCACTTCCTTCCTCTCCCCAAAATTTCAAAGCCTCTGGAACCAGGGCTACATGGGCTTTGTAAAATGCCGTCAGACCACGGAGCTGGGGCACGCGGTCAAGCCACAGAGAACTGCAAGGAGAATCACCTCCCCCTCTCCTGCACATATGTATTCCCAGATGAGCAATTAACAGAGAAAGATTAACGGTTGCCTTGGAAAAGGCTATGCATCCATCCCACAGTACCAGCTGGACAGGGAGGACCACATTAGTGGCAGCTGGAGGATGGCAAGAGAAAATAAACCAGATAAGAGAAGTCACAGGCCCCAGCCAGAACCTTGTAAATCTTCACAATCTATTAGCTGGACTCCAATATTTATAACTGTGATTAAGTGATACACAGTACAGCTCTTGTCTAGGAGTTGAATACTCTAGTCTGGAGGATTACAGAGGCTCTTATATGCTACTTAGTTATTTTTCTATTTGCTTGCATAGGAGTAGAGAAAGGGGCAAAGAACAGAGCCCAAATATCCCATATAAGCTTCCAAAATGCTCTTTGAAAGATTTTTATTTAAAATTCAAACAAGAATGAAACCAGAGGCAGCTACTACAAAGAGAAGTGAAAAAGAAAGTGCTCTACTCTTGCCAAACAGGTATCCTCTGGCAGTCCCCTTCCTCCCTTTGCAGATGACCAATGAAGGCCAACACACTTGAACTGACTAGGTCTGGAAAGAAATTCAAGAACTGACTGCAAATGTGCTTAAAACACCCTCAGTACCATGTGCCTTGAACTATGGCTTGAATATTACTTAGCAGAATCACTGGTTTCTGTAAAACAAATTAACATTTAAATACTGGAGTACAGAAAATCACGGAAATAGATTTGCTGTCTTTAAAATCAGACTACCAGTAAAAAGGATTTAGCTGAAGCTCCAGACTGGGAACATGTTTTGGCCCAGGGAAGTCATGCTGGGTGATGGAGTTGATTCCCTCCTGTGCTGTTGTTTCAACTAAAATATTGACTAGCGCTAATTTTGCTATCATATTGGCATGAGCAGGTTTGCCTAGGCTCACTTTTTAGACAAACAATGTTCTTATCACCCTTCTAACAAAAACTCTATGATTCTGCAAACCTTTATGTGTTTGTTTGGCATCACACAGAACAGCCCTGTGGAAAGCAGTCTCTCTGTGGCAGCAAAGGTGTGCAGGTACATCCGTGTTTGCAAAAGCAGGATTTGTATTTGTCCTACTTGCAGACTTGGTGGATGTGTGAAGCACTGAACACCAATCAGAGTAAGTCAGTTTCTCCTTATCGGAACTTTTCTGGGATGAGGTGAACGCAATTGTGATAGTGTTCATTATCTGGGAATTATATACTGAAGTAACAGCTTTAAGACCTGTTAACCATTTACATCAAAGTGCTTTTATGCTATTTTGGCAGTGTAAAGCAATCAAAACGTGTACTGAATTACTACAGCAGTTAGACAGTTTAAATGATAGTCACAGCAAACAATGGTTAGAACAGACATGGCTAAGAGACTTCTCATAAGCCATAATATTCAGAAAGCTAAAAAAAAAAGGTGAAATATCTTAAATTTTGTCTTAAAGGTTTTAAAAACTCCTGAAATGTTAGGCTTACCTGATTATACAAATGCATACCTGATTTTGCAACTGCTCTCAGTTTGGCAGGAGAAGTCACGGCAGTAATTAGGTTACACAGCAATGTTCCACTGTTATTCATTTTCTGCAGCTCAGGTGCTTTTAATGTCCATTCATCTTTTAAATTCTTGTTTAACAAAAAAAGTAATTTGTCCATTACAAAACTATTTTCAGACTTGAAAGATTTAGTTTAGAGAAAGGAATAACCTTGCTACTTGGGAATCCCCTTCAGTATATCCAAACATACAAAGGAAATGGGAATGTAAATGTAGACTGCAAGCTCCCTAGTCCCAATTACTGTGACTGCTTACCCCTTAAGTCTGGACTTTTATGTTATGATGCCCTACTTCTTCCAGCTGTATGTCCCTTCTCATCTACAGTGTCTTACCAATGTATCTTCCAAAGGCTTCTTTAATTCCTCTGTATTCAGAGAGGGTCGCGATGCTGGAATTCGTTCTGTCGTCTCTTTTATCCATTCCTTCAACGATTCTACAAGGAGCTCAAAAGTATCCATTTGTTTCTGACAAGATGATACATCCTCTTCTCTAGACAATTAAAGACAACAAAAGAAATTGAGCACTGAATGTCAGTACTCCTCCTGATAATTAAACCAACAAATATTATCAATCTGCCATTGCTATTCCTAAATTCAAAGAGTCACTAAAACTAATTTTATGGATATGAGCAGAATGTGGAAAACCTAGTCTTGCTGTACAGGTAACTTATATGGAAGCTCTAATAATGTCTCCAGTTTTCCTTTGCAGCCTGATTCCCAAAGGTACTCTAAAGCAATTTGCAAGAGCAGCAATTTATATTCTATCAGAGGAGGAGAGAAGGAGGGTTTTCTTAGAACTGACAGGATCCTGTAAATGTCACAACATCTGAGAAGAGGTACTTGTCTTTACAGCCAACATTAGAGCTCTTGAACCAGACCGACTAGCTACAGAGGCATTTCCAAACCGAATCTCATTTTGGTTTTTAATAAAAACCCCTCTCTACTCTAATTAACTGCAATCCCTTGAGATTCCAGGCACAAGGATAGCAGTCATCACAACATTCACACTGTATTATTAGGCAACACAGAAACATTTTAATTATTTGACTTACTTTTCCTTTACAGTCTCCTCTACCTCTCTGAATTTCTTTGACAGAGCATTTACTTTTTCTAATACCAATGCTTTATCTCCAGGAAGAGCATGGGATGAAAGTTCTTCAAGAAGCTGCTGCAAAACTTCCAGATCCTTTTTATGTTGTGCCAATTCTACACTAGCTTCCTGCAAAACAGGATTACATTCTTCATGTTAGACTTTACAATCACTTGTTCAAAATTAAATTCTTGGTTTTAGCTAACCAACCAAAGTTGGGAAACAAGCATGCCTTATTTATTGTTCAATCACTGAGAAAAGTTAGACTAGAAATGCCCAATATACAGAAATGGAATGGTACAGTACCTGCATATATTGAGACACTTCACTAACATCCTTTCTTGGTGCCTCTGTCTCACTGAGCGCCTGGTTTTTCTCATCTAGAAATGACTGAAGTTTTTCTGACAGACCTTCAAATAACTCCACTTTAGTCTTCAACTCCTCCATTTTCATAAGCTTCTCTTTATGCTTGTTACTTGCTTCAGAAAACCGTCCTGCAAGTTCACTCATTTTAGCTTGCAGTGTGGATGCAGTGGATGGATCTGCTGTTTCCGTGAACTTCTTCACTTTTTCATTCATAGTGTTTATACTGCTTTGGCGACCCGCAATGTCTTGTTCTAGCATCTGAAACAAGCAAGAACTACTTTGTATTGCTTATAACTAAATTTTAAGAAGTGAAACTGGTCCACCATATGAAGCTACCAATCAGTACAGCTAGACCATCAGTGCAGATCTATCAATTTCAGCTACAAAAATCCTTATGTGCAGTTTCACTTCATGCAACAGTCCTCTTTATTAAATATTTTGAATCCATTAAAGGTGCCAAATGAAAATTTTAATTCTTTCTTGAAATCTGAATTATAAACCATATGTTTCTTCTTTCAGAGAATGCTACTTACAATGCTTTTACTAATAATATCCTGAATAGCAGCAGAATTCAAAGGCACTTGATCTTGTTCTTCAAGGCTCTTTTCAACTCCTTCCATCCAATCCAGCATTTCATCCAAACCATCCTGCACACTTAGGGATCGTGTCAGAGTTATTTGGAGCTTCTCATTCCTTTCATTCACAGACTTGGATAAATTATCATACCTCTCCACAATATCATCTGATAAAGAGAAAACATATTTCAATCTTTTCCCTTAGCCAAACTAAGCTTTTAACTCATTTTACCATTTCTCACCAGGTAAGTATGAGTGAAAAATTGCCTACAAAGAACAAAGAACGAAGCAAAAACATCGGCTTTTTTCAGTAAAAACACACAAGCAAAGATCAAAATCTTCTAATAGAGCCCAGAAGCCCATAGGATACAGCTTCCAGCTGTACTCCCCAGCTTCTAGAAGCTGGTTCCCATGCAGCTCTAGCTTATGACAGCTGTTGACTGTTCCCAAGAGATAAAATAGCAGAGTATTAAGACAGCTCTTCTATAATTATGTCTCTTATGTTACTGTTAGAGCTGAAAGGTTCTTCCAGGTGGTTCTTCATTAGACATTCAACACTGTTGGGATAAGCCTCGGAAATTTAGAAGTTCCATGTACCTCCCATGGACGTTCATCACCAACTCCAAAGAGGCAAGCCCACAGTTGTTTTATTTTGTTGCTCTGCAAATTACTAGTGGGATTTCAGCAAGGGATAGTTGTGCGATACACATAGAGAGTCTTCAAACTTCGGACAGTGGTGAATATCATGCTGTGCTACTTCTCACAACTGATAGGAAAGAGTAGTGGGTGTAGGTGGTAAGGTTTTGGTAGTGGCAAGCTTCTTGGCCTCTGTGAGGAGAGGCCAGGGCTGCCCCAGGGAAGACACAGCCAGTTCCAGCCAGCTCCAACTGACCCACCACAGGGCACAGCCAAGCCCTGCAGCCAAGCTGGTGGTGCCTCTCGGAAAATGTATTTAAGAAAGGGGAAAATGTTGCCTGAGACCGAGAAGTGAGGGAAAAGAAAGTGTGAAAAACAGCCCTGCAGACATCAAGGTCAGACAAGAAAGAGGGGGGAGAGGTGCTTCAGGCGCTGGAGCACAGCTTCCCCTCATGCCCGTGGAGCACTATACTGGAGCAGATTACCACCCTGCAGCACATGGAGGACCCCATCCTAGAGGAGGTGGGTATTTCCTGAAGGAAGTGCAGCCCATAGAGAGTCACAGTGGAGCAAGATTATCCTGAAAGATTTCAGCCAATGGAGAGAACACAGGGGAGCTGCAGCAGGGGAAAAGCGTGAGGAGGAAGTAGTGGCAGAGAGGGGGCTGTTATGGACTGACCACAACCACCCAGTCCCAATCCACCCTGCGCTGTTTGGCAGGGAGGAGATGCATGTAGTTGGGAAGGAAGGAGCGATGGTGAACCTGGAAAAAAGAGTGGGGTGGGAGGAAGGTGTTGCTTTGTCTTTGTTACTCACTATCAAAATCTATTTTATTTGGCAATAAATGAAATTTAATTTTCCCCAAGTCAAGTCTGTTTTGCCCATGACAGTAATTGGTAAGTGATCTCCCTGTCTTTATCTCGATCCATGGGCTTTTCCATCTTATTTTCTAACCCCGTCCTGTTGGGCCAGGGGAGTGAGAGAGTGGCTGGGTGGGCATCTGGCAGCCAGCCAAGGTCAACTCATCACAGACAGCTCTTGAAGTCAGAAGGAAATATTTCCTTGGCTAAGCAAACTTCAAATCATTGTTTGGAAACATGCTCCTTCCCATTGGAGAATTTATGATCCTCAGCAAATCACTAACTCTGTTTGACATGCCCATCTGTAACATGGAAATTAAACATAATCCCTATTTCTGGAAAAAAAAAATGTAAAAAATAAAATGACAGCTTTTAAGTGAAAAGCATATGCATCAATGTAGGAGACAGACCAACAATGAAGTTACTGTGTCGTAATAGCTTATGACTCAACAAAACATGGACTTGAACAGTGACACAAGAATGGGGAAACTCTGTATTTTGTTTCTTCCGGTACCTGCATGCAGATGCAAGTGATAAAAAGAGGTATTAAGAAAAATGAACATTTTACCCAGTGTTTTCTGAATCTCATCTTTGTCTGGTGTCAATTCTCCCCTTGTATCCAATAACACTTCAGCAGCTTTTTTCAGTTTTTCTACAGCAATTTGGTGGTTAGACACTTGTCCCTGAAGAACCTGTAAAATTCCACAATTATCAGTTTTGCTTTTCAGTACAGCTAACAGTTATACATGCAAAGCTTGAGATATGCCATACAATCTAAACTTAGTGCTGGGAATAAACTAACTCAATATGTGACCTCTCCTTAAGAAAAATCTTCACCAGTGGCTATGACTGCTGTTGATCTTCTGGCCCTTGTTTATTCACCATCTTTTTTATCTTCTGTTTTACAATACTTCTCTGACTCAACTGATTTCTTGCATATAACTTCAAAATGTGTCTTTTGATTAATTGTTTTTAAAGACCACTTGTACAGACTCATTACTATCCAAAAGAAAGATAAACATATTTTTCAACTCAGCATCAGAGAACAATTCAGGTGGAAAAAACATACAGCCAGCAGCAGTAGTTACACATTCACCACCAGTTGTATTGATAAAGGATCAGGCTGATACCATAGTGTAAACAGGAATAGCTTGAAACAAGATGTTATCGCCTTCACAGTTTAGAAACCTCGTGGAGCCAGCATCTTTGAATTTAGCCAAGGTTTGTCCATCTAACCAAGGAACGCAGGTTTAGAGAGTAGCCCAGCCATGACTCATGCCAGAGTCAACAGAAAAAGACAGGAAGGCTGAATCAACTTCTGAAACTGGCTTTCATAAAGCCTTTTTTACATAAAAGTACTTTAGGGTGAACAGTCTTTACATTATTTCAGGCCTCTGTGCTAATGTATATGATGTATCTTTGTTTTGATTCACTTTACATTTATACAAGTCCAAAATGAAGGGACTTCTCATTTATTTTTTGATACACGCTAACTCAATGAACATATGACTCAAAAGGTAATCCTCCTATCTGCCCTGCCAGGACAAAGAAGTCATGTCAGTGCATTCAGCACTGGTATCCAGAGTCCAGAGCAGAACAGTATGCCAGAACATAGCATGTCTTGCTGACCCACTTGACACAATAAATCTCAGATAGACCTGAAGAGGAATTTTGCTTACACTAGAGAAATATACTCTTCTTCTGGAGGGAAAAAAAAATAAAGAAGAAGATGTACCAGGAAACCTTGTATGTTGACAGAAAGCAAGCAAGCTGATGCCAGAGGCACTGAATAATATTCTGAAGAACAGTTAATCCCCATAAAAAGATTAGGCCTCACCATGCTGCCAAGGTCTGTGTCTAGCTGGATTATCAGCTGCATGTGTTGGCTACAAGGGACAGCTTTAACTTGCAACACCTGACTTCTTCAGAAATACTCTTTGTTTTGCTTTCATTAATTGGCTTGCTTTCTTCAGCCTGCTCTTTTTTCTCTTCCTTTGAGTCTTTTGACATGTTGTACCCTCTCCCTTCTTCCTAGCTCATACTCATTGAGTGCTCTTTTGTGTGGCAAGTAATCCATGTGGGCATTTAATAAAAGAGCCCCAGTACTCTCTCCTTTTGTATTACTTGCATGAAAATTGGCATTATGCAGGATATAATTTGTTTTGGCATAAGGAACAAAAAGTTTAAATGAAGCTTCAAATTGTAATTGGTGTTATTCCTACTTTTCTAGTGCCTAGAAGCACAAATGTACCTACATTGTTCCACTGTTAGGAGTTCAAAATTTACACTTTTAATTTTGTTGTCTTAGAACACTGCTGTGATTTGTTTCCTCTGATGCGTCACACACCAAAGTACTGGGCAATTCCAGTGGCAGATTTGAAAGATACCATGGGGTAAATGTAACTACTGCTCAGGCTGATGTAAGGGAAATGGTTAAAGCACGTACTTTCCAAGAGCCATTGACTATCACTTGTCAATAGCAAACATATCAGACCTGCATGGATATTCCACACAGCACAGACAAAACAGTGAGGAAATGCCTGAACAACAGCCTTGCTCGCTGAAAAATAAATAATCTTGCATTTTAATTATAGTATAGATGATTGAATGTGTTTATGAAAATATAGGAGTCTGTATAAAATTTCAGGTAAGTCACCTTATACTTGGGTTCCTAAAGCCTTCTGTAAACCTGCATTTTATACAACTAACAGGAGTTTTATCTTCACAAGCTCCATCACTAACCCGTCTTGCCTCTACTAGGATTTACATAAAGTTGTGAGTTACTCCCTCAGTGGGCAAAAAACAAAACAGAAAAATCCCCCAAAAAATCCTACAACAAAAAACCCAAGCAAAATACCGTTTTTCTGTGCAGCATAAAATATGTTACATTTGCTCTCTGCAGGGCATATAGTACCTGATACAACTGGAGCAGGCAAACAGGCTACTCACATTGCACTGCTGATCCAGTATGATCCCTTTTATAATACAGTAATGCACAAATGTGAACAGAAAAAAGCAAGAGTTGCAGACCACAAACATCAAATGGTCTTCGCCATCAGGAACTCCGACCCAAGCCTTACTCTGAGAGCAAACTGTAATCACTAAATCCTTTCTTAGTTCAAAAACTGTCCTGATTTTACCCTATCATTTGCTAAGTGATATGAAATACATCTTGCTTTCACCACTGCTAACAGTATCTTGGTCCCCATTTTCTTCCCTCTGAACACTCTCGACAGCTGAATTTGAGAACTATAAAAGTTGCATGCCCATGTGCAAGGCAAGAATTTGGCCTGCAGCCGCTTGGATTATATTAGATTATCCTGTTCTTCATATACAAAGCAGTTCCTTTTAGGACAAAAGTACTTCTGCTGTTTAAAGCTTTTCACCTTGGTTTCTTCTAGTTGTCTTTGGAGATTTTTGGGATCCACTGCAATTGGCTCTGACAGTTGTTTGTTCACAGCTATTTCGGAGGCCTGGAGACCTGACAAAAGTCCAGATGAGGCATCTTCATAATGCTGGTATTTATCCACCAGGTCTTTAAGGTTATTTCCAAGGATGCTACACTAAAACAGTAGAAAACAAACAAGCAAATACCCAGACATTAAACTCTGTGCTGCATTTCATACCAATTTCAAGGTCATATTTTCCTTACTGAAAGACTGCATGATTTTTTTCTTGTTATCATTCTACTCTAATTGATTTCTGAACTAAGGCATGACAAACGGACAGGCTACGCAGGTCTTCCCAGTATGTGCTCCTCAAGCGTGATTTCAGATCAACTGTGATTTAGGATCAATTCACCAATGCAGGTGGGAAACTGGAATCTAACCCACTGTACTAAAATAGGAAAAGCTTTAGGAAGACTTTTTGATCCGCCAATGTCGAGATTCTTTATCAGCACTCTGACACCAAAAACGTAGCCAGTGGAAACTAGAAATTTTTTTAACAAACAGAAGATATGTATATGTTAATTAAAATACAGACAGCAGAATATTGCTTTCATAAATGCTTTATCGAATCCATAGCGATATGGCTCCGTATGGCACATATGCTTTGTTTTGGTCACTTAAGAACATCATCTGACCAAGATCCTATTAGTCCTATATATTAGCATGCCCCAAGATGCATACAGTGATTTGTCATGTAAAAAGGTGAGTGGAACCCTTTCAGTCTTTTTGGAGATGGTTTCACATGCAAAATCTGATTATATCAAGTCATAATATTTCTAAACAGTTACTTTAAATATTTATGTTCTGAACCTTCCATACACTGTATTTTAATATTCACATTTGGTACTTGGTCTCCATCTGGTGGCCAAATACAGAATGCACTCATTTACATAAACAATTTACGAAAAACTGACTAAGATTCCTTCAACATATAAGCCTATAAACTTATATGTGTGTGTGCAAACATATATATGTATCATAAAAACAAAAGCAATATAAATATTTATTAAAAGCGAGAAGCTTTTACAAAAGGCAAAAAGGTTACTAGGAGCCCATGTACAACTTGGAAGATCCCACTTACAAATGGTGGAAGAACTCACTTGTTAAAAGTCTGTCCTTCAAGTTCTTAACAAGACTCAATTTAATGAGAAAAGTCTAACTTCCGTTGGTTTTGCTCTGCATATTTATGGTCAAATATTGATTTTAAATAAATATTATGTCTGTGTTTAATGTATATATGGAAAGGATAGAATTTGGCACATTGACTAATCTGAGACCAGAAATCAAGCTGCTAGCACAGGATTTTTATGCGCATAAAAATAAGCTCTCTAAAAATTTTGCAATGAAATCTTTACATTAACAGCCTAACTAATCTGGTAAAGCAACTGTTTCACTGTTCATATAAATTACGTAGGAAAATCAAAATTAGCTTCTGCAAATGGAAAGCCTTCTTCACAAATTGTTCAACAGAGTTTACATTGGTTTTGTAATCAAGTGATCAAACCCATGAATCTACAGAATTTATGTTTCTGAGCAAGAAAACCTTGAAGTGGTGAAAATTCTCAAAGATGGCAACTGCTGCAGACCAACACTATCAGTGAACACTGAAGCTCTACTAAGGAGTCTGAAACTATGATCTTAGAAAATTATGAAATGGCAGTCAAAGCATACAGACAGTAACTCTCTTAAATGGTTCCATTAATAATTATCTCAAAAGTTTACAACTTCAGAATACTATCAATATTGAACGACACTTTGCTGGTTTTTCGAAAGCTGGAGAGTCGGCATGTGAGACCAGCTGGTGAGGTTTGTCTCGTCCTACCAGACAGATTCCATACGTGAACCTGGCACAGAGAGCTGAATCATCTTCCCTCTCCAAGGTACGTGGAGGATTTTGCACTGCTCTTTTCCCATTAGAGACTAACCTCAGATTGTTAAGGATAAAACGTTTATTTAGCGGACTAGTGCAAAAGAACTGCTACACTCAAATCAGTACGTTCTTGCATGGCTAGTGCTGACAACAAAGGTCACATTGGGACAAACTATTTCAGGATACAAATCAAACTGAAATTTTGACTGTTAATCTTGGCACAGTCTCTTTCTATACTCATTGTATGAGTAGGAAGCCAAGTAAGTAAGCAGTTGTGGGAAATATCACAAGGAATATAAAAAAATGTTATCCATCTAAAAGTATTACAATTTCTTTCCATCCCAAAATGTTAGTCAGGCACCCTGTACTGTCATAAACCCAAAAAGCCTGTTTAAAGATGGAAAGAACAATGAGGAAATCTGGTCTAACTTCTCCCTCATAACACAAGGTAGAAAATTTCATGCATTCAGACCTTAAATAGTCTGGCACTTGAGGAAAGCAGATCTTCTAGAAAAGCATCTTATTCTGTTATCTAACTTTAAGAAACAAAGAATTTACAACTTCCTACAGTATTTGTTTCATCAGCTAACCCCTTTTTATACAAACTGCCAAATCAATTATAGTTGTCTTTCCTACTCAGTATAAATAAAACTTACCTTAGTATAGAGAGATTTGAAACGGTCTGAAGCACTATCCAATTTATTTTGCACTTCAGTATATGTAGCTGAAGTATCGATACCATCTTTGTCAACCTTCACACCATCTCTTTTGCTACATGACCTTGCAGCATCTAAAACTCTTTGTCCAGAAATCGTAATATACCGTAAGTCACCTTTGTGAGATATAACATCTTCTGAAAAACTCTTCTGCCTTTTCAGTTTGACCATAATACCACTGAAGTCAGAAGCACCTGCCTCCAAATTGTCAAGTTCTTGTTCTGCCTGCTGCAGCCAAGTTTCAAATTCACTATAGTCTGCATCAAATTTCTCAAGTTCTTCTCTTAAAGAATGAGTCAACTTCATTTTCCGTTCCGATTCAGCTAAAGCAGTCTCATACTGAGCCTTCAGATCTTTCATGTTCCTTTGCATCTTGTCTTTTTCTTCAGGGGAAAGGTAGTGCCCTTGTTTCTCAAGCAGTGCCTGAGCAGACTGAGTTGCTATTATGACAGCCTGCTGCTGTGAAATAATTTTCTCATGTTGAGCCTACAAGAAAAAAATAAAATAAATTATGAGCAACACCTTCTCAGATGGTTCCATTAGACCATCACTGTCTTGAAATCTCTGCTGAATTCTGCTTAGAAACAATGAGTAAAACAAAGTCCATCAAAATGATAAAAAGCTTTTCTAATTTTCATAGTTTTTATTAAAAACCATTTCATGAGTAATTTAAGGGAAAGTGTGACTGCTGGTCATCACATTTCTATGCAGTTTCAAAATTTTACAAAACATCCAATGGTAATTTTAGCCAGATATACATGCCATGGCCAAATGGGAGTCTTCATATATCACTGGAACTCAGAAATACTAGGAGATATATATATCACATGAACACTTCCCCTGTACTTCTAGATGACAACTCTGTATAGTAAAACTAGACATTATAAACCTCTTTCATTTTTTTTCCTAACAAAAATTATTTGCTTATTACTTAGCATTTAAGGTAGCATGCTTAGTGTAGTCAAAATTTTCTTAATACCCTATCTCAAAATAGGATTTATCAAATAAAGCATTCAAAGGTAGGTAACTTTCCAAATCAAAACTGTTCCATTTTCTGTTACATACATTGTAGACAATTTAGACAAACAGACCAAAAGGAGTGAAAGCATCAAATATTAAAAAGAAGACGGATACTTTCTTCTTAGATTGAGTGAACAAACATTATTATTCTCCAATATTTTAATTTCATGTTTCAATTTCAAGAGCAGTGATTCTTATCCAATATATTTGGTCATAAAACAGGTCCTTTTGACATTAAAAATAGAGACGCATTCTATGCATGTAAATTGTTTCAATCTCATTAAAAAAACCAGTAAGCCATAGGAACTAGAACTGTATGCCGATTAAAAAACATATTTCAAATATATGCTTTCAAAAAATCTCCATTCTTGAAGGTTCTCTATTCCCATGTGAAATTGCTATGTAAAATAGACTGGTATGCTTTTCTTCCATGAGTACAGTGGGCATTAGATGCAGAAAAGAACTGTCAAAAAAGTGGAAGTAAAAACATTATGTACACAAACCCAAAATATTTTATTTTCTTAGGTGTTTGGGTTTTTCTAATAAGAAAGGAAATCCAAAATAGTATCAGCCATCAGCATAATCATTTTCATTAACATGTCCATCAAAACGCACCTAAAAGTTCTCGGTTGCTCAACTGTAAGTCAACAAAAGTCATAAAACTGAGCTCTTATTGTTTTAAATGCTTCCAATTATCTTCCCTGGAAAATCTTTTTGTAAAATGCTGTGCTGTAGTTTTGTGTAATTCATCCCTCTGAAGCCTTTAAGTAGTGCTTTGCCCATGTGTTAAAGTTACAGGGAATAAAGATTATCATTTCAGCAAACTATTATTTGCAGATATTGGGAATCAGTGTTCAGAGGGAATTGCAGGGGGTTGAATCATTTGGCTGTTACAAGGATTTTTTTAAGAATTCACATAAAGGGTATGAATTTATGTTGCTGCTTTTTGCATTTTATTTACCTGCATTATTTTCTCACTATAAAATTTAAGAATAATAGACTCACCATCAGGATTCTCAACATTTACCTTGCAGAATATGTCCTTTTTCTTATTTTGCAGGAAACAATCATAGTAACAGCGAAAAAGTGACAAATTGGCAATACATGCTAACTACTGAAATTCCTACCACTGTGTATCACTAACTTCCTAGTGCCTGTTGTCTATGCCAGAAAGGATGAGACTGAATTCACTCATGTTGAATGAGGACTGACATGCTTCTTAGCACCTGAATATTGAATAAACCCAGTAACAGTACCTTGACTTTCTGATACTGCTGGTTCAGATTATCTTCTGTGCTTTTTACTAGTCCATCCACCCCAGTTTCAATGTCTGGCTGAATTTCCAGCAGATTACCATTGACATCATCCTCTTCTCCTTCCAAAGCCTTCACATCTCCCTCCTCAAAGTGTGTTCCATTCTGTTCTATTGCCTGCTTAAATTTCCGTCCATGTTCCGCTTCTTTATCCACATTTGATAACCAATCCAAGAGATTTTCTATCGTATTTTTACTTTCTTCCAGCTGTTCTATGGCTGCAACCTACATTGAAATTTTACAGTTTCAGTTTAGAGATCTTCTTTAGGCGCTACAAAATATCATATGCAAACAGACCATTTAAAATACATTGACATTAAATGAAATTTTTAATTGACATATATGTTGCTGGTTATTTTATAAAGAAAATAAACCAGCAAACAGTTTATTAGTCACCCAAATGAAATATGATTTTAATCTCTCCGCGGAATATCAATAATAAGTTGCAAGACTAATCCCGTAAGACACGTAGTAAATTTGTATAAAGGTATGAAATGGTTGCCTAAAAACCTTTTCTGTTTCCTGCTTAATTGCTGTTGTCATAGCTTTATCCAGTTCTTTTTTGGACTCTTCTGCCTTCTGGCTAAGGAGCAAACACTTTGTCTTAGCTTCATTCAGTTTCTGTTCAAGAATAGTCTTGTCTTCTTGTGACAACTTTTCTCCATTCTCTTTCAAAAAGGTTTCAGTATTTTTCACAATCTCTGCCAATGTCTGGGCACTCATTCTCATATCTTTTTGTATCTCCTTTTGAGAAAAAAGAAAGCAAACAGGAGTAAGTAAATTATTCACCAGATCTGTTCAATTAACTTTATTGGAACTCTCTCTGTTCCAGGGGCAAGCACCACACTGGTCATTTCTAACTTGGGAGAGTACATGATACATTACTAAATTGCAGAAAGGATTATTAAAAAAATAAAATCAATCCTACACCTGACAATGTTGCTGCAGCTTAATCTGTTTTTTTAGGGTTTTTTTAAATTGCAAGTCTGTTAGCTTCTACTCCTATCCAGACTGAGACCACTTTTTCCCTTTGTTTAGCAGCTCAAATATTGTATTTCCATGTACACAGAAGAAAATACATCTTTCTTTTTTTTTTTTTATATCAAGAGGTAAGAGTATATCTGCTCCACTTTAGTTAATAAGGTGAGTCTCCTGACAAATCCTATTCCATTATTATCCTAATAAAAAGCTGCGGAAAATAAGGGGACTGAATACATTCAGAAACTTGTAGTCATCTTTCCCACGTGGCATTTTTCCCACATTTCTTGGTTTTGTTCAGGCCAGAAAGACCATAAGAATATTATTCTTTAATTGTAATCAATCATAGAATTTTAATCTCCAAAGAATGTTTAAGTCCATTAAATTTCATAGAGGACATGTTTAGTTTTCATTTATCCAAAGCAGTTTGCCTAGTCCTATGATAGAGTCAGATAAAAAAAATCTGCCTCCCAGTTATCTGAGGGGAGCTTTAATGATAACTAAATATGCTGTTGAATACATTCACCCAGTTACTGAAATAGTGATTTTATTTTTTCTTTATACACAGTGTAACACTCTCGAAGCTGGAAGACAAAACACTTGATTCACATTCTAGACTACAGATTTTGCAACAATTATAGAATATAGTTTGGCAGCTAAAACTGTAGCTCATTTTAACACTTCAGCAAATATGTTAGAAAGATTCTCCTGGGAATACTATATTAAGACAAGATTCTCCTTCTCTGACAAAGATCTCTTTCAAACAGCTCACTGAGGATGAAAGCTCTGATTCGATCTATAAAAGACCTTTTTTAAGCCCTTGTCCCCCTCCTGAGACATGCTTCTATGATGGTGTCTACAAGAAATCAGTCAGCAAACAACAAGGCAGTCACAAACAGCTGATGGAAAAAAAATGGAGCACATGCTGTGTCCGTTCTTTACTCCCATAGGTACCCCATTTAGGGCATAAATTCTTAAGACAGGTAAGTGATATTAAGAAGTACCGCAGGGGGGTCTGTATCTTTCCACTGACTATAAGGAGAACTTTGACAAACTAGATGTGTTATTTTGAAGATAAGTAAAGCAAGACAAGATGAATAAGGAAATTTCTGCCTTTATAGATTACTAAACCTGATTTGGAACTCTACAATATAGTAAACTAATACTAGGAGAAGGAAGAAGAAGAAGAGTACCAAGTCCTTTAACTATCGTAAACTCAATTAGTATCAGTCAGGACAGAGTAAAAGCTTGTAGATGACAGGATACAGTTGAAAAGCAAGGTCTCAATAGGAAAGCAAGCAAGCCTAAAGGGCTCTGTTACACGAGGACACCAAGGAGATTGGAAGTAACACCAGAAAAAACAGAATTCAAACCAAAACAAGAGTAAGGCAATGGAAAGCCTCAGGCAAGAGAGTCTTGCGGCAAAATTCTTCAAAATACTGTGAACAGGAATAAGCACCCCCTGATAGCAGTTAAAAAGCCAGTGAAATTATTTTAGCATAATCAACAAGCGTGATTTTATCACATCTGACAATATAGAACAAATTTCATGCCTGCTCCAAGGGTGCTTCTTGAAACGTCTCGTGGATACTCCCTATTCCAGTGCCTCCTAGTTTGAAAGTGTCTTTCCTCCCACTGGCACATACTGGAGTGTATTCATGGGCCGCAGTTTAAATGCATTAAGCTTTTACTTTTGGCAGGTCAAACAAATCTATTTTACTCTCCTCTCACATGACAGTCTTGTTAAGCCTAGTCACTCTCCTGTGCACTCAGTCATCTTTAACTTAGCTGACTAGAATCGTGCATACCTCCTGTTTGGTCTGGTATTGTTCTAGCTCAGCCTTGCTGTCTCCAATAACAAGAGACTCTTGCTGTCCGATGAGTCGATTTTCAGTCTGCGTAAGCAAATCACAGATTTCCTGCAGTTTCTCTTTGCATTCCTGCTGCCGTTCAGCCACATCCTATATTAAAGCCAAATACAATCGAACAATAAAACAAAAACATCCTCACTTCAGGAACTAACAGACACTCTAATAGGAAGTACCTTTGAACATCAATATTGCAAAGCAATCATTTTAGAAGTATGCTGTAAACATGATAGCAGTGGTACAAAGAGCAAGATGAACATACAGAAGTTATGGATAAACCTCAAATATGTTGTAAGTAAAAGAGACCATGTTTGATGGAATTGCCCAGTAGAAGTCTGGCCATGCACATATGTGAAAGATGAACTCTCCAAACGACAGGAGTGAAAATCCAGTCTCTTAACCGCTGGAAACCTGTGATAAACACTATTAATTCTGAAAAAAGGATATCAAAACAGAGGTTAGTTGTGATTGTGAGTTAGCTCTTGTTGGTATGCATAATATGTTACCTGAATAGAAAATGTTGACTTTTTAAGCAGTAGAAAAGAACAAAACATGCAAGTTGTTACTAAGTCATAGAAAAGTTATCTGCGTCTTTCCTTTCTTTACTCAATTTTATGTTTCCTTCACAATGCATAGTGGAAACAAATGTTCTTAAGATGGCAAAACAATACAAAATCAGAATGCCAAAACACCTTTCAGTGTGCATAAGCTGGGGGTTGAGATGGTGATTCTGAGTCTTAATAGTGCTTCTATGAGAGAAGAGGAGATGCAGTTACACTGCAGCATCTTATCAGCCTCCTTTGACTCTACAAAGGCTGCTTGTGCTTGCCAACTGCAGCCATGCCAGCTGAAGAAGTAAGTGTCCCAACTTCACTCATAGCTTTCCCTGTGCCCACGCCTAGATTTGCAAGTATCTTAGCTGATTTACTCATATGTTTGTCCCTCTAACCTGTCTCAGTCAAAACAAGCCATACTAGCAAGGATTTAAACAAATCTGGTTCTTTGTCTATAAGGACCTAGAAAGAAAATAATCACATAAGCAGATGACCTGGCAAATCAGAGGAAAAGAAAGTCTTCAGCAGGACAGAAATGATGAGCAATGGTGCGATAGTAAATTCATTGATCAATACAGCTGCAGGCAAAAGAGTTTGCTCGTTTATTTAATTACTGACATAGCTGCTAAAGAAAGAAAACCTGTGAGAAAACTCAAGTAAATTTCTCTCATTGCTAGAAAGAGCAGACCTGGTCACCTCAGGCTGTACAGATCCTAATGCCCAAAACCATATCTGTCCGTAATCTATTATCCTGTTTCTGTGACTGTACCAAGGAAAGACAGAAATGAAAATTCACCAAACTTGATCAATAGCATCTTTGTAGAACTACGAATGTATCTGCAGTAAAACCTGAGAAGACAGGCATACACTTCATACTGCATGCTGGTATTAAAATTCCTCATCCATAGACAAAAACACTCAGCACACATTTACACAGAAAGGCAAACCTTCTGATCACCCAGCTCTTGCGCTGCCTGTAACTGAGTCTCTAAACTTTCCACTTGAGATGTTACTGCTTCCTGTACTTCCTGAAAAGATTTCTGTGTGGTATTTAAGAGCCTCAGCAGCTGTTTGCTCTGATTAGGAGAAAGATCTTGGGCATGTTCAGAAATGAAGAACTGAACATCTAACGCAGTGGACTCCAGTTGCATTTTTTTGCAGCCAAGCTCTGCAGCACTGTTCTGTAAATGAAGAGAAGGAAATGACTAGCAACGAAGACCAATTCAGTACAAATAAAACACAAGTATCTCCACTCTTTGCTCTTAGCTCCTGTTCCAAAATGCTTTTGGGAGACAGTTTAGCCACAGTAAATCAAAACTCTGTGTCAGAATCATTCTGACACATTCAGATACGGCATTTGAATTTGTGCATGGTTTGCCTCTGGGACAGTCCATGTGCAAGTAATAAATAAGATGACTTTGAACATGGATGTCTGAGAACTGGCTGACCTTCAACTCTGGAAGATTTATGGCAGGTTAGATTTAACATTTCTAGGTTCTAGGTCTGAAGACCCAGAAATGTTAAAATACTTACTTGAAAGCATTCCTATTCTTAACTCTACAGCGAGAAGCCCCACTTCCAGCAGTGTGGCAAATTCTGCCTGTATATGCACTGTGCAGCCCCTATGACATTACCATGCACACTGGAACTCTATTAAAGCACAGTAAAATAATGTCATTTTTGTTGTTCATACATACTGAAGTGTATGAACTTTACTAAAAATTTGATCTGATTTGTTTTTCATGACTCGTTTCATGGAGTGTGTAATGAAGAGGTTTTTATCTTTCTCCCTTGTTTGTTCTCATATATAATTGCTTTGGAAGGTAATTAAACTTCAGTAAAGATTATGATCCTCATGCATAAAGATCCAATTTTAATCACTGAAATATTTGTATTATAAATTAGATTTCCAAAAATGTAGGCAGAACCAATAGCTTTCTCAGTAAGCCAAACTCTGTCAAATTTTTTTTCCCAAGAGAAAAAGCAAATCAACAATATTTTATTACTGGATTATTAAGTAGTTGTTGTCTTAAGTAATTAGTTCTAGCTGTCTGTTAAACTGATAGAAGTTAACGAACAGATATACAAAACCTAGCTAATAATTCACAATAAGTAGCAACATTAGTCAGAAGCACCAACACCTGCCATAAAGGATACTTACTTTAAATAGCTGTAAACTTTTCTTCATCTCTTCTATATCATTAGTATTCACTGTGAAGTCATTCATGATTTCACTGTTTTCTGTGATCCAGTCTGAAAATCTCTGCAGTTTGCTTAAAAGTTGCTGGTGTAATACCGCAAGCTTAGACTAGAAAGGGAAGTGGTATATTTATTTATGCCCCTGGAGTCTAGTCACATTTTCTATCATATTAAATAGAATCATACATGTATTTTTATATTAAGATAAAACAAAATAAAGCAAAACCAAATTCTTTCTTTTTAGCCAAATTACCTTGAAGAAAGCCAAGGTAAAAACGTACACTGATAAAAACATACCATTTCCGACTCAAGAGCACAGACTATTTGTTTTGCTCGTTTTGAAGATGTATCACAGACCACCAAAAACGCTTCCTGCAAACAGTCATAGCTTATCTTTAGCTCTTTAAGCTTCTCTTCAGGAATATCCCTGTTACAAAACTTTAAAAACTCTTCTGTCAACTTCATGTCGTTTTTTAGGATAATTGCAAAGGTAGTCAGTCCTGATTCAAATGACTATAAAGAGAATATATAAAAAATGCATTAAGTTACTAAGCAAGAAAGACATTTAAATCTGAATTAATTATATTTGAAATCTCTCTTTATCTAAGGGCTTCTCCTAGCACCCATCACTAAGTACAAGCATAAAGAACACTTTACTTACCTCTAGTTGTTCCAGTTCATCTTTTAGTATTTCCAGGTTGTTACTAATAGGCTGCTGGTTATCTAGGTGGCTTCTCATATCTCGAAGCACTGCCAAATGTCCTCGTATTTTCTCTGTTAACTTTAAACACGTCTGTATTCCATTGACCTGAAAATGAGTTTTAACAATAAGAAGTGGTTTTCCAATCTGACAGACTTGAAAATAAACAATAAAAGTCCTTGGTTTAATTACTTTTGATTATATTTCAATTTATTTAAAATCTGTAATTTAATTTTTCAACCATTTTTCCTGTTTAATTATTCTTTCCAGCACTTGGAAGGACTCATGCAATTCCTTTAACATAGGACAGGTATCACATACCACCTGTTGTTACTTACCTTGCTAGTGGGGGTGTCTTCCAGGACTGCTTCTTTTGTTTTGAAAACAGCCTCAGTAAAGCCTTTGGACAGGCCATCTGTCCTCCCATGCTCCTGGTCACTTCTCCAAGCAACGGCTGTGTCATCTGTCAATGTTTTCTCTTTAGCAATTTCTGATCCAAACTCCAATTGTTCTGTTGAGAAAAGAGTACAAAGCCCATCTACTTTGCCTTTACCCTCACATTCTGTGGTGATACCAGCAACCTGTGAGCTCGTAAGCAAACCACTTATCAGCTCTTCTAAGCTGCTTGCACTTTGATCTCCAGGTGAGACTTGACAAACCTCCAGAAGTTCAGAAGCAGTAAGTTTTGGAAAAGAAGCTTTCACATCTGTTTCACTCTTCCTTTCATCTGGATCAGCCATCTTTTGTTTGCAGGATTCCTGCTTCAGAATATCACGAAGAAGATCAGGACTTCTGCAATCAGGCCAAAGCAATGGAAGAGCATCACCATCCTTTGGCTCTGTGCACGGCGGGCTAAACATTAATGCAGTTCCAACAGCATTGCTTATTTGCTTGCGATTTGATCCATTAGATGTGTCACTCCCAAGCTGGGTGCTTCTAACCATTGTAAATAAATTTTGCATTAAAATTTTGGTATCGGAGTAACTTAGAGGTTCACCCTCCTGCTTGCAGTAAACATGTCCCATTTTCAATTTCCTTCGAAATATATTTTTTAAGTCTTCCATTAGTGTGTCAGACATTTCTGGTGATTGTAAAATACCTTCCTTTACTTGAAAATCTTTGCAGGGTCCTGTTTCCTTTTGTAATGACTCCATGGACACTAGTTTTTTGAAACCATTTCCAAGGGAAGAAGTCTCACTGGCTATGAAATTTTCTCCCTTTGTATTTTTCAGTGTCTCATGTTCTTTCTGGGCACCATAATTCAAGCCAGCCCCTATGCTGCTCAGAATTGCAGAAGAAACATCAGTGGTATCGGTATGACTCCCAGAAGGTAGCACTTCACTCCCATCCCCTGATTCTTTGGCATGCTCAATACTTCCTAAAGCATCTGCTTTTATTGGGGAAAACTCACCGTCATTGCTGCTCTTGTTTTCTGAAAAGTCTTTAAGAACGTTGTTGGTATTTTGACACATAACTCTCTCTGTTTCTTTAGTTATGCTAATTTCCTTTGGTTCCACTGTATCGGTTGGAGGAAAAGAACAAGTGCTAAATTCACTTGAATGCATTTCTTCTGTATTTAGCAGAAAATCTTTTTCATTTTGCATACCCTTTTTCCCTCTTTCCCTGTCCTCAAAGCAACAGGATTCAGTTTTATCCAATTCTGAATGGCCACCTTTTATGTCTGTTGTATATTGTTTTAAAGAAGCAGAAATGTTAAAATCTCTCTTAAATTCATCTGATTTTGCACCACCTCCAATGTTAAGCAAAGCTTGATCAACATTTACTTGTTCTTTACCTGAAACAGGAGTTTCTCTATCAGCTTTAATTCCTGATGCATCAAATATTTCCCCAAGGCTTTCCATTTGAATGGGACTTCTACTTAGCCCCATGATACTACATTCCTCCATAATATTTACTCTGTTTTTATTTTCTGTAAGAATTTCAAAACCTCTTATCTCACCATGCTTTCTACTGGTGGTCGGATGTACTTGGTCACTAAATGAACTATCACCATCACTCACATAAGGCATATCCACAAGGAATTTATTGTCTATTTGCGAAGAACTTTCCTTTAGTTGTTCCATACCAGCTGTATCATTTAATACTTTTTCCTTTACAAATACTGCTTCTCTCTCTCTTTGTCCATGATTTGAATGTAACATTGGCATGGTACTATTATTTTTATTTATGCTATGAATAAAGCATTCTGAGAGAAGCAAATTTGTCTGAGTGCTTTCATCATCAGTAGCTTGCTTTGCAATTGGGAAGGCTGTTACAACAACGTCAGATGTCACAATATCATCAAGAAGCTGAGAATTTCGAACCTTAAGCTGTGTTTTGTTATCTTCTTCACTCTTACAGGACGCCCATTTAGTGTCAAAGGTATTTTCAGACTGAATAGGCTCGGTAGTATCTTGTGAAATGTGTTTACTTTTGACACAAGCCCCATATTCATCTTCTGTTTCCTGTTGTCTGTCTTCTTCACTTGTACATGTAAGACTAGCACATCTTTCCTCAGAAACATCTGATGCAGATTCACATTTTCCTGAGGACAGTTTTCCATTTTCATGGCTAGACTGGAAGTGCAAAGTATACCCTCTCTTCTGGCCTAAAGAATAGCAACAGTCATCAATATTCTGATTATTTTCATCACTATTTTCTCTGTCCCCTAAGGAAATTAAGAGCTGGTCACCTTTGTTTATACATTGACGGTGTGAGCAAAAAATATCCATTTCTTCATCACTGCTAGAATCAGTGTCAGAATCATCATAACTATCATAATCCTCCTCATAATCTTCCTCCTCCTGTGTTCCTTCAGATTCGTCCTCATAGGAGTCACTTTCCGCTTTCATTTCATCTTCCTCTCTTCTTTCTTGTACTTCTGCTTCATACATCTTCTGTAAAGAACTATGGCCTCCCTCCTTTCTTCCTTCACTCTCCAGAGTAACTGTTAATTTTTGCTCCTTCTCTCCAAAGCTCCCTGTTCTTTCCCTTTCCTCCTCAGGTATTCTTTCCATAGTTTTGGCACTTGCAGAAGCTGTATTTATGCTCTCAGGCAGACCTGCCAGATTAACACCAACACTCTCTCCAACACTAGTTGCAAGTTCTTGAAAAGAGCTGGTTTCTTCTCTCAGCGTTATTAGACCACCTCTCTCCTCTAGAAAACCTAATGGAACTGACGTTCCAGACAATTCTGGCTCTAGTGTATCATCATCCCCCACCTGCAAAGTATCAAAACCATCATCACCTTGAGCAGTTTCATAGGAATCATCGTCATCAATTTGTGGAGTACCATAGACATCACTGTCATCATCATCAACCTGAGGTGTTTCATAGGCATCATCGTCATCATCATCATCATCGTCAAACTGAGAGCTGTCATCTTCAGAGGCTACCTCACCACATTCATGCTGCAAGCAGTTACTTTCAAACTGTGGGATGCCATCACTCCCTTCTACTGATGAGTCAGAGCTACTGTGACACAGCAGTAACTTGTCAAATGTAAGATTGCTTTCTTCTACTGTTAGCCTTTGTGCTGCACTGTTAGTGTCCCCCACAGGTGGTCCATCATGTATAACAGGATCGCCATCCAATGAAGGCCTGCAATGCATGTCTCCACTGTCTTCTAGACACAGCTTACTCCATGTATCAGTACAATCCTCCAAGGATAGCCTGTCATGCGTATAAAGATAGTCCTCTAGGGATGGCCCGTTATGTGCATCAGTGTAGTCCTGTAGAGGTTGGTCACTATATCCATTATCCTCAAACTGCAGTGTGTCACCACATTGACTAACCAATTCTTCTGGAAGTCTATATTCAGTATCTGCACTGATGGATAAATCAAGACTTCTCTGAAAATCATCTTTCTTGCTGCTATCCAGTACCATTCTGCTATTGTCAGCTTGGAATAGGTGAGGCCCATATTTTGTGCACCTTTCCAGCTCTCCCCAGGTTTCATTATCTGACAAATCATTCACACTCAAGGAATTTTGTAAGGTTTTATCATTCCTGTTTTCATTACCCAGGCTGTCTGCCATATAAATCTCTTCTTTCTCTGTTTCTGAAATACGATTTGGATTTGAGTCATTTGGAATATATCCTTCAACGTTTGCTGAATTTGCCTTCTGATCGTTGTGCTTACACAATTCTGTCCACTCGGAAACCGCCCGAAGACCTCCGAGTGCATTTCTGTTCATGGAATTTTGAGTGCTACTTACTACGTTTCTAAGTTCTGTAGGGTTAGTTGATATCGTCTCCTGTGTATATTCTGACTGCTCAGTACGACCAGTATTGCAAACATCTGGTCTACACACATGGAGGTCTTCTCCCTGTGAATATGTATAATTCCCAAAATCTTCAAACTGGTTTAATTTCCTGTTATTAGAAGTATTCTCAGCACCTGAAAGATCACCTTGAACACTGCCTGTGACACTATTAAAGTGGACACTGCCAGCTGACTTTAGGTTAATTCCTTTCGAGCTTATGTATTTGTTACTAAAGTCCATTTCTGACACATCAGCATTGTAAGCAGCACCACCACCTTCCAGCAACACATTGATGGCTTCTTGCAGCTGTCCATCGTATAATAAAAGTCTTCCTCCACTGTTTGCATCCATATAACTATTTATCATCAGATAAGATATGAATAATTTCTTAGCTTGATCAAAATTATGACATACAGGGTCTTCTGTGCCAGCACCTTCATGTTCCTCCTCACAGTCACGAAATACAGATGGCAGGAATTCATATGTCGATAACCATTTTGCAGCATTTTTACAAGGGGACTCTAATTCTTCTACATTGGGCATTTTATCTGGTAAAGTCACATTGGTCAAAATAGATACAGTATTGATGTCTATTAACCCTGACTGTGCAGCCTTATCTAGACTGACTATTTCACAAGTTTCTGGAATGTAAAGCGCAGCTATTTTCTGTCTATCATTTAGTATTTTGAATGCCAGCTCATTTGTTATCATCTCTTGGTGCAAAGAAGTTGATATGGGGAATATTTCACCAGTGTGAGGCCAAATTAGTCCAACAAAGCCTCTCTGTGCTTCTAATACCAGCAGTGCACTGGTAGATGATATTAAGTTGCATTGTACAGCTTCATCAACAGTCAAGCGTTGTCCTGAATTTGGGCAAAGGATTCCACCGGTCTGAACCTGATGTGTGAGGATCCCACAAGCAGTGTCCTGATCTATCATCCCTTGTCTCACAGCCTCTTCCACAGTCATTCGCTTTCCTGAGTCAGGGTCAATTATACCTCCAGACATTAACTGAGCACCAAGCAGCCTGAACATTGTTTCCCGATCAATGAGTCCTTCATGGGCTGCCCTCAAAATAGTTATCTTCCTTCCACATTTGAACATGATTCTACCTTTTTCTTGTGGTTTCACAGGTAGGAGTCTTAAACCTGTTTCTTCATGTATTACGCTCCTATGAATCATCTGTTCAAGGGAAATCTTCTCAGCACAGTTGGGGTCTATGAGATCTTTACATGTGTCTTGTCTTTCCAGAAGCTTTGCATATAATGTTGGAGAAATCAGGTTTCTCTGAAAAACATTCTGCAAAGTCAGGTTTTCTCCAGTAGATGGCAAAATCAAGTGCCCACTTGAAAGCTGATTCTCAAGAATTTTAATAGCCAAAGGTTCTGAAATTAGACCTTGTTCTAAAGCTGATACAACTGGAAGATTTGATAATGATGACTCTGAAATAAGCTTCTTTGCATTACTTAATTCCTGCAACTGCAACAGAGTCTGCTCATCAATTAGGGCATGAGCTTTAGCTTCTTCCAAATCATAACATACTCCTAATTCTGGAGAAATTATTCCAGAAAGGATCAGCTGATTCTCAAGCAATCTAATTCCAGTGTCATAGTCAATAAAACCTTTTAAAATAGACTGAAAGACTGAAAGGACTTCTCCAGTCGTTTGGTCAATGGCACCAGCAATGACTTTATTCACCTAGAAAGGAGTATAAAAGAAAAGCTATCACTATTTTCAGACTGTGTGTTTTAAATTTTCTTTTGATTTTGAATGCATGATAAGCATAAAAACATGTACTTACCAGGCCTGGAGGAATGCTGTGAATGTTAGCAGCTCAAATGCGCAAGTGATCTATGTCAGTCATTGAACAGCACACGATGTGATAAAAGATTTAAAATCAACATGCATCTGTGAATTGAAAACCTATGCTTTGCATACATAATAGGGTTAGTGAAAGACAATAGAAGAAATGATTGCAGAGTGAGCAAATAGAACATATACCTGAAAGGCAAATTTTCATGCTCAAAATGTCTGTGAAAGGTTAGAATACTTGGAAACAGTATGTGATTCAAAACCACCATGCTATTCATGTTTACAGCATACAGCACTTCTGTATATACACTCAATATGGAATCAGATACTCCAGCACCAAATATTGCACTTAGTTTGCATGGAAAGCATGAAGTCAGTTTGGCAACATTATCTGAACTAATTATACAGACACTGCCTCTTATATGTATATGAGAACACTGATTTGCAACATAATTTTTGAGAATTCCATATTTAAGATCCATTAACAAATGTACTTGTAATGTCTCAGAGCTAATCACGTTATGTGCTCCCATTTTCATATCCAGACAAATTTTAAGCGAAATTGAAAGTAGATCTCTTCTAGGACATTTCTGAGTGATATATGGGAGAGATTAACATGTTATTTTATGGTGTCATTTTTGCAGCAGAAACACAGACTTATCTAGCAGTCAAAGAATGGCTTTTAAGAGAAGAGTTAAGAGATGAATGATTTGTTTATCTTTCTTCATGCAAGGCACACATTATTAAGACTCTTCACAAAAAAATCTGATGAGCAGAATGTTCATATGCACAGGTAAGGTCACACACAGTATCCCACAGCAAATACACAAAACCTTCAGTCAATTAAATCTCAAGTTCCTTTACACACTGTTAATTGCAGCTTCTTCTACTGATCATGTGCGGTTTCAAAACCATGCAGTAAATCTCAAAAGAGACTGAAATGTAACTTTCAATCTCGTTACCTTTTCTTCCATCTTTTCATCACTCAGATACTGAGCTTCCTGCAGCTGCTTCAAAGCTTCATTGGATAACAAGCTGTAGCTCTCCTGGAGGGATCTGATTTGCTTTTCCATTTCATTTCTCTCTTCGTCTGTCATTCTATTAAGAAAAAAAAGAAAGATGGAGGAAGGAGATCTCTGAGTAATTTGTAACCTGCAGGGAGTGATTTGCTTACCTTTACTTAAAAAAAAAAAAGGAGTGGGGAGGGGTAGGAAATTGGTAAAAGTAGTCTGAAAAAATTAGAACCTAATTATGAGGATGTTTGAGAAAGCTACAATCTGCTTGTAGTCATTCAGGAAAAGAAGCTACATTTATCTAGAATTTATTTTGAATTACCGCTGAAGCATTTAACACTTGCATGTGCCTTTGTCTACTGGTTACCAGTCAAGACTGGTAACATAGCTAGCAATGAGTCATGAGATATCTTAGCGATTTAATATCTTAAACAGTCTGGTTTCAGACACAGATGAAACAAACTTGTCACATATAGTTCAAGTACTAATTTACTACTAATTTGTTAATTATTTTGACTTTGAATGATAATTACTATCTAATGTTTTTCAAGCTGACCAGAGGTATATAAACCTAGCCAAATTCTTAAAATAAACAAAACTGCATCAAGATTCCCCAAATGGGAAGACAAAATTGTAAAATTAAAGAAAAAAACTGACATTCGTAGGTGAAATGTAATTGGAACTATAAGATAAGGATGTAATTTTTTTTTAAGCAAACATTACATACTGATTCAATTAATTTAAATTATTTTGAAAATAAAAAATGGCATACTTGTCACTGTGCTTAGCTAAAAATGACTGAATAGTCTGCAGAGCTTCAGCTATTTGCTCTTTCTTGGTTGACATTTCATCCAGGGAAATCTGAAAAATAAACAACCTGTGTTCAAGACTTCACTATGCACATACATAAAAGAAAAACAAACAACATAGTATTTCTATCTGCGGCTATACTCAATAGTGTAAGAGCTTGATTTTTTTCTTTAAATACCATCTATTCTTACAGCAATATCATTTACATATGGATAAATCATCGCTCTACACCTTTTGCTTAAATATGCAGTTTGTATTAGAAAACTATTGGGTGAGACAAAGATTATTTTAAAATGTTATTTCTCTGAAAATTAACCAATCATTTAAACCCGCTTATTATAGTTGGCACAGTTTGAAGCAGCTTTATAAAGATATGTGCACAATGTTCACCTTCAAGAAGTTGCTCACCAAGATGAGAGATAGAATCTTTTTTAAAAAGCCGTACCAGAAGGCCACAGACCTTCATGAAATTCAATGACAGAGACAAATGCAGCATCAGACACTTGGAAAAAATGAATTGTGTATTAATATTCTCCCTGCTATCACGTCTGTGTCATCCCCACTAAAGCATGTGTTCTGGCAGAGGAACTTGTGATTATTTAATATTTTAACTTTTCTGAGAAACTGCCTGCAGTCTCTTCAGAGAAAAGCATGCATTTTGGATAAATAAAGGGAAAGTATCAAAGGTCAATCCAGGACTTCATTAGCAAGCCCGATGCATGTTCAGTGTCGGCGCTAAGAGAACTATAGCAAGGTGCTTGGGCCCTACATTCACCTGGATCTGGACACAACCAATTCTGACCCTGTGTGCATCACATCAAAGAGCATGAACACTGTCTTGAACACAACCTCCCTTTGCAATCGCCGCCAACTAGCCACAATCCCACCATTTGTGCTGCCTGGACAGAAACCAAGCGAGCAACCAGTGTATGCACTACACAAGATGGCAGTATGAGCAGGCTGAGGTAGCAGGTGGGATCACGAGCTCCACTTTGCTCGTGGAACTGGCATCGCTGCAGCTGCTGTGTGTGCCCCATCACTACTGGCACCAGCTTCTCCACCCGCTCTGTGGCTATACCCCACAGCAACCCTAAACCTCTCTGCAAAATGTATTTCAGCTAATGTTAGCTATCAGATCCCTAGTCTACATGTTTCTACAAAACTTGTCAAGGCACCTGTGCTAGTCAGTGCAGACATAAAACCAGGCACCTTTGGAGGGTGCCGCTACCTTGCCGGGACGTTTCATAAGGGAAGGAAACACCCTCAGCAAAAACCCAGCTCCCACAGGCCAGAGGAAGCCAAGGCAGCTAACTCACAGGTTACTCGCTGAGGGCTCAGGCTGGATGGGGAAGATGCCACCCATAGTTGCTGTAAGCTGAGATGCTCTAAGGAGGTAAGCACTGGCTCAATGCTGACAAAGGTTTGCACTGTTGTCATTAACAAGGGCAGAAAAAGACCAGTGTTGAAGGTTTTTGCAAATCCTGATCCTAACTATTAGTGATTTACCAATCAATATGCTCAAATCAATACAAACTTACTTCCTCCTATAGGCACAGGGACAAACTCAGTACCAGAACTATAGCACTGCCCCTCTGTGAACGAGCCATGCACTGGGACCGGTGGCCATCAGGACTGCCGACCTGCCCGACAGCAAGCTTGATTTACACACATGCTGCTCCAGTGGCTGTAACCAGCTCCAGCATGCATGGCCAAAATAAAACCGCAGGAATAGGCTGCCAGGAGAGCCAAAATCATGTTTGCATGACCATACATCCAGTCGTGTACCGAGCAAAGTGGTAAAGACATTGCTCTGTCCCTCTGCTGCTCCGTGTGCAGGCAGACCTTCACCCAGTAAAATCTTTGTAGGTGTCACTAAGCTATTTGTGGGACGAGCCTAGCAGGGGAGCTGTTAGAAATGATAGGAAACTTCACAGATGGAGATTTATGGTCAGAGTTACAACTCTACACAATGACAATGTGCCTGTTACATACTCAAGCAGCCTGTGGACTAATATGATAATAAAGAGGGCTCAGTCAACACCTGCTGTGTTCCCTAAGAATAACTTTAAAAGCAAATAAAAAGAAACCTGGCCCTCAGGCCCCTCCTGTCAGCCTTCTCCTTCCTGGTGCCAAGGCAGACGTTACCAGACTTGCTCACTGAACTATTTCACGACAAGGGGCCAGACCTACAAAACTGCTGTCCTGCCAGGGTGTGCTGTCCCTCTACAAAGGCTGAGTTACGGTGTGCAGGGTCTAGTTTCTCTAAACTGACATTTTGCAGTGTGAGAATACATCACACGCCAGACCTGTAAAAAGCAGCTTGCACTTCCTCCCGAGTAACATGTTTGTGGCCCTAAACATTGATGTTCATTTACCCAACCCTCCACTCACAATCAAACATGAAATTACATCTTTAGCAAAATGTGGAAGGTGATTTGGAGAAAAAAAGTATTTATGGAATACTTTGTCATTTTAATCAACACAGAAAACTAAAAAGAGGGAGTGGTATTTTACCAGAAGACATCTGTGTACCTGCTGCTTAGGCAAATCTGTCTTTTCAGCCTTTTCTCCCTCTTCTTTGCTGAGTGTCTTGCTGAGGTTTGATACCCATTTCAGTAAATCCCCAGCTTTCTCAACGTGTTCCTTCTTTTCTTCTTCCATTGACTTCTGATGAGCACCGCGAATTGTAAAAGACACGTAAATGTAAATTAACGTCCACATAAACACAATTCTACCACAATGGCAATAGTTATCACATAAACATAAAGTGATTTCTTTTTATTTATCACCACATGCATTACTGTGACACTTTGATGTAAGAACAAAAATGCCACATATAATTATAGACATTAACAGAAGAATTCCTCAAATGGTTTGTAATTATGATTACGGTGCTTATTCATACACATGTACATTCATTATAAAATGATTGATATTAAGAAAAAGCATAGCTTCCCAGCCATTACTCAGCAGATAAAATCTAAACAACATTTGCAGATTAAGTATCTTTGAATTGCTGCCTTTGCATTACCCTCGGGGTGTGGATATGTACAGCCAGCATAGGATATTAGTACATTGCAATCTATGCACATGGCTTACTAAATTACAATTAGGAAGAATACACTGCTTTTATGTCTACAGAAACAAGAACAATGGAAGTAAAATACTGAGACATTTAATCTTTTTCTCCACAGGAAAATATATTTCTTTTTATAGTAGTACAACCTGTCAGTAGTTTGTGATTTATCAATACTTAGAGAACATGCTTAAGCTCTTCCATGTATCACAAGTAAAAATTAAAACATTTTATTTCAATGGATTTTTTTTAATTTGACATGTAATTGTAATTCATTTGCCTATTAGAGCATGAAAATAATTCTAAAAAAATAAAAGTTACCTGAAGTGAGAGAAAAAATTAGGATATGTAACTTTATGATGTGAGTAGGCCATTAAAATTAACGAAATATCAGTGTGAGAAAAATTACATATGCATACACGTTTACTGGACTGCAGATTTAACCCTTGTATCCTTTATTGCCACTTTTGTAAAATAAATGATATCTGCAAAGAGATATGTAATATTAAATGAAGTATCAGGTCACATGAAATACTGCACTGTCTTCATTTGCAAAATGGGCAATCCTTTTCCATTTTTTATATAAGAATCTGATTCTTGTCTCACCTAAATCTACCCATTTTGCACTAATGCTATCTTCACCAACCTCAGCATAACTTCTCATTTACACTACCTACATGTAGATAACGTCAGACAAGGCCTTCGGGTAAAGACTGATCACATAGTATGCATTTTGAAATTATGAATCTGCCTAAGTTTATCTATAAATTTCAACTTTGTAACATGTTAATATCTAGTTCCGGTTTTAGCAGCTTATACTAATTAGTGGTTTGTACTGATTAGTTTTACAGCAACTCATGATTACGTCAGAAAACACCGTTTATGATTTTCCATAAAGGCCATCACAGATCTTTACCTTGACTTGAATGGGTTTTAAAGCAGGCTCCCAAATGAGTACTAACATCTTTGTTACATTATGAATTATAGTAAAGACTGGAAATTCCCGTTTTCATGGGCTGAGGTGCTTCTAACAATCGCAGGCCAGTGTGGCAATCAAAAACAGCTCTCTCTAAAGCTTCTTTGTAGGTTAACTTCTTCTTCGTTTTGGAGCATGTTAAAATTTTAACATACAATTGTTCATCTTTTATCTTTGTAGCTGTGACAGCGTCAATAATACCATTCTTAATTGCATCTTCGATTGTTAATCTGGAATGAGACTTCGGATCTATCAACCCACCAGTCAAGTACTGATACTCTAGGCAGCGCATGCCCATTTCTTTGTCAACGGCATTTAAATGCATAGCTTCAACAGCCGACATAACTGTCTTCCTTACGGGGTGAATGATCCCAGTAAAGATCAGTTCGCACTGCTGGATTTGCTTGGCACAACCATCATCGATTAACTCCCTTTGCAAAGCTTCTGAAACACTGTACTTTTTCCCAGTAAATGGATCAATTATGCCTCCTGTACTAACCTGAGCTTCAAGACATCGGAGAGCAGTAACTCTATCTACCAAGTTTTTGCGTGAGGCTTTTAAGACTGGAATTCTTTCATTGGTTTCAGAAAGCCAGAACCCTGCAACAGGACTGTTTAAATCTTTATTTGGCTGTGAACTGCTAACTAAAATATCACCAAACTCATTAGCTGTGATTAAACCATCCTTATAGTTATTGACTAATGCTCTGCCAATTCTACCCTGATTTAAGGTCTCCTCGATATTAAACTGTATGCCAGTTTTAAGATCTGTAAGCAAAAGAAAAGAATTCCCATCAGAGTCAAAACATGTAGACTCCTTCCAATCGAATTCCTGTTTTGAAAGCTCAAGATATGTTGCTTTATCAACACAATTTTTTTGATAAGCCTCATATGAAGTCATTTCAGCTCCTGTTTCGACATCTACTACAGAAATTTTATGACTTTTCTCTGCTGATGGGCTACTTATTTTCCTTTCACCAACTGGAAGCACAAAGCATTTACTGCTTACACTGAACAAACACATTTTCAGCAAATCACAGTAATACATAGCTTTCCTGTTATTTGGATTGTGAAAACATTTTGCATTACTAGAAGGTTCATGTAAAAATTTTAAAATTGTGTTATTAAGCAAGCCAAGCTGCATGGCAGTTTCTGGAGGTACACGAACACTTCTTACGGGATCGATGACCCCCCCACTTGCAATTTGAGCCTCAAGGATATTTTTACCTTTTTGTCTTTCTAATAGTCGAGCTTCCATAGCCTGATACACAGAGATCACTTTCCCAGAACAGCAATAGCCCAAAACAGCTTTCTCTGCCTCAAGCAGTCTACTCTTGAATTCAGTATCTGCAAGCCCTCTAACCACCGAATCATCGACAGAGAATTTCTGACCTGTTGTGGGATCAATGATGAAACCAGTAGCTGCTTGGGCCTCTAAAAATGCTAATGCCAATGCTTTTCCTATGATTCTTCTCTTTGCTGCTAAAGCAAAAGAGAGTATCTCTTTGCTGGATTCAAGGTACAGCCCAGCTATAGCTGTAGGTTTAGTTAAAAATTTTTCAAGACTTTTCTGAACCTCATCAATAGTTTTCTGCCCTGAATGGAGCTGCTCAACTGTGAGCCTGTCTAAAAGTTTAACTTCGGTCAACTGTCTGGCAGTTACATCATGTCGGAGGCCTTGAAATTTAATATCATCATATTCCTCTGTAAAATATTCCAACTGAGTAGCATCATCAACAGTTTTAAAAATCTCTTCCCCTAAGAAAGAGCTCATCTTTGCAAAGTCTTCTTTCCTAAACCCTTCGGATGTTTTGTATCCCTCAAACATTCTCTCTTCATTACCAAAAGTCTTGTCATTTTCTTGGCTTAATGTTGTGACTTCAACATGCATGTCATATTGCTTGTTCTTCACTATCTGTAAACAGGAATTTTTTTGACACAGTGAGAAATACATCTGCAGAACTATAGTGTACATAACTCACTGCTAAATCCACCACCAGAGAAACAAAAAGGAGAACTTGAATGTAAGCCAGAAAGGAGAACTGCTACTAGCACTGGAGAGCAGAGAAATACAGATAGCTAGAGTTCTAAAGTGCACTTGCCATTTTTATTTATTCAATAACAGGAATATGACTAGACTAAGCAACAATAACTGTTGTTTGTTACTACAGGAATTTAGTGCCATTAATCAAAGTTTATTTTGACCAATCATGATACAATGGTGTATGCGAATTCCTTTTCCAACACAAACTTTTAAAATAATGTGTTTCTTAGCTATTAACACACTGCTACAAAGGTCTAATGAAAGGCTTTTCGTGTCATGTAAGAATGAAGGGGTTCCCTTCACCAAGGTAAGAACTTAAGAAACATTAGCGAGAATACAGAAAAGTGATACAGTATAACTAAAACAAACGAACAAATAGAATAATAAAAACCAGCACTAGGAAGGCAAACCCTTACAAAACGTAGTGTGTACCTCCAAGGGATGCAGTTTTACCACTCCTAATTCATGTTTCATGTCTTCTCCATGTCTAATAGTTTGTCTGGAAATGTGTAGGTTCCTGTTTCTCAGTTTGTCCCTTTCCGATGTTCCAGAGATTTGGCTTGCTTTATCAAAAGTTATCTGGAACTGCGTACTTGTTTCAGAAACAAACTCTGCAAAAGATTGTGCGCTTGAATCTTCTAGTGATTGGTTTATTCTTGACATCTGGAACTGCACCTCTCTTGGTGTCGTATCATCAGCACTCACGTATAATGTATTTCCTTCTGTTTGATCAGATGTAAAACCTGATCTCTCCTGTTTCTGCCTCAACAAAGGTGAGCTAGGTTTTGCATGTGGAGGAAGCTGTTCACGTTCTCTAGTGGTGGTGTCACTCAGGTAATTGAAATCATTTCCTCTTCTCTCACAGCTCAATTTAAATCCAGAATCTTGGAGATTATTATTTTGCTGAACTTCATTCTGAAACAAAAGAAACCTGTGTTCATTCTCCCTGACCTGCAGATCCATCTTCTGCTTCATGCTCTCAACCATGCGCTTCTGCACTTCCAATTCTTGCTCAAGTTTCCTACACTTCTGGTGATAGTCCATTTCTGCCTGCTTCCCTTGCTGTAGTTGTTCATGACATTTTTTAAGCCTTTCCTGCAGATCTTCCATTTGTATCTTGTACAACATGATACTTTCCTCAGCCATATGCTTTTCCTGCTGAAGAGCAACACATTCTAGTTTTATGCCAGAAATGTCCTTTTCTGTGATGCTATGGGATTCCAGTAATTTTTCAACTTTTTTCCGAAATTCTTCTGCAGAGTGTTTAAACTTTATGGATTCTTCCTGAAACAGAATCATCTTCTTGCGTGCCATTTGTTCATCCAGAGTCTTCTGATGGAGTTCATCCTGTAATTTTTTTAATTTACTACTCAGCTCTTGTATGTGAGCTTGTTGTAGTTGTATCTTCTGCTCACTCACTCTCTTTTCCATAGTTAGAGCATTCATTTGGGCATTTAGATTTTTAACCTCCCGATCAATGGTTAGGGTGGAAGCACTTTGTTTATCACATTTTTGTTTATATTCACTAGCTAAGTCTTTTGTTTTTGCTAGTTCAACTTCTAGGCTTTTGATTTTACATATGAATTCTTGCTCAATTATTGTTTGCTTGTGCAATTGTTCATTTGTTGTACGCAGTTGCTCTTTGAAACCATCTGCTAGAGCTTTTAATGCATCATTTTTCCTCTGAATACTTTGGTTTTCCAAAGTTATCTTCTCTGATTCAGACTCAGTTTGCTTCATCAGTAGTTTTGTTTCAGTATTCCATTTATTAAGGTCCTCTATCTTTTGTTTCAATGTTTCTGACACCTGATTACTTTTGGCTAATTCATTCTTCAGCATCTGAATTTCCTGCTGGTTTTCTTTCTCTACTTTTGTTTTTTGAAGCAACTGTTCTTGAATTTTATTATATTGGTCTTGAAGATTATTTGCTTCTCCTTTGCATGACTGTGTTCTGTGTTCAGCTGCCAGCTTCTCTTTCTGAAGAGAATCAATTTGTGAATTTAAGTGTTTGATAGTGATTTCAGTTTTTGTGTGCAATCTAGTTAATTCCTCTACCTCTCTTTTTAGCTGTGTCTTTTCTTGATGAACAGATTTCAGCTCCTCCTGATAGTTCATCTTAATTTTCTTAAGATCTACAGCTTCTTGCATTACCTCTTCAGCTTTACCTGTGGTTCTATGTAGCTGCCTGTCCAGTTCTTTCAACTGTTGCAAATATCCCTGCTCTACTTGGTCTTTTTCCTCCAACTTAATTTTTAGGCATTTAAGTTCACTGTTGACTTTATCTAGGTTTTCTTTTAATAAACGAGACTTTTCTTCTGTTGATGATTTCTGAAGCTCAATTTCATTCAGTTCATATTTCAGGTCTTTAATAGTTCTATCAGCTTTTTTGTTAGCAAGGGTTAGCTCATCTATCTTCTGTTTAAGCTCTTCTACTTTTTTGGTTTCTTGTTTCTTCTGGAAACTTGTAATTTCAGAATCAGTCCTACACTGGCTGCCCTGCCCAGCTGTGGAAGTCAGCAGAGAAGTTTCTCTAGTTACAGAGTACCTGCCTTCAACAACCTTCCTTCTGGCTTCAGTTTTCTCTCTTTCTTGCAGCTTTATTTCTGACAGGTTCCCTTTAAATTCAAGATCTTGTTCCATTTGCTTTATCAGTTTCATAAGTTTCTCCTCTCCTTCTGTTTTTTTCTTCAGCTCCTGCATTAAGGTTTTTTTTTGTTGCTCTAAATCATGGAGATTAGTATCTTTTCTTCTTAGATGCTCTTCAAGGTTTCTTCTAGTAAAAGTGCTTTCTTCTATTTGATTTCGAAAAGCACGGAGGTTTTCTTCCAGTATACTTCTTTGAGTCTCTGCCTGAAAAATGAGCTGCCTTACACTCTCCAACTCCTGCTCTGCATCTGCTTTCTCTTTCTCAATGCTCTCTAGATCTATACGACACTGCTTCGCCTCTTGCTCAGCCTTCGTCTTCTGAAGACAGATGTCTTCCATGTCCTTTTGCTGCTTCTTTCGCTCTTTTTCTGCAGCTTCCCTCACTTTAGGGAGCTCCTGTTCCACTTGGATTTTTTGTTTCTTCATATCCTCTAACATCTCCTCAAGTGTTTTTACCTTTCCCATGAGTTTTCTGTTCTCATCAATTGTACTATTTTGCTGTGCCATTAGATCTGAATATGCCTCACGTACTGACGCTTCCTTAGCCTTTAAAACCTGTGAAAGAATGAGATAAGTCAGAATGTACTTTTTGTAGTACACCATATGAAACATGTTAGGCTCTTTGAAAAGCAGAATGGAAAATACTTACTCATATCTACACGGTATGTCCAGAAAGTAGGACGAGCAGTTCCCACCACCATCACCTTCTCTTGAAGGCTTCAGGAAGTTACCATTAGCCAAATATGAAACCCTTCATAAAGATATCCACAAAGCAAAGAAGTCCTGAAGCCTCTCACTTCAGTCAGATGCCTCTTAGCGGTAAGCAGCGTCAAACAGCTTGCATATGCTTTTTCTCCAAACAAATAGGTAGAGCAAACAGTGAGCCAAACATTACGTGCAAGAATTCCCAAGGAGAAACAGGCCTACCATTTCTGGTGAGTTCAGTAGGAATTGGAAGAAGCATTTTAAGCTTGCAAGCAAAAATAACACAAGAGAAGTTTGGAAATCCCCTCCAAGAAAAGAAACGGTATCTAGAGCTAGAGCCAAGATGCACCAACTCCAGAAAGAGAAGTATCAAAACCCCAGTACATCTGTGCTCCGCAGCATGCTCCGCAGTCCCAGTGCCACCACTGACTCAGCTGGAGGACTGGTAAGAGCACGGCTGCTCTGCAATGTAGACACAGTTAGAAATATAAACACGGTAATTAAGAAAATCCTAGCGAAAACGAGTTGGCTAGTAGTCTCCGTACGTTGGCAGATCAAGGGAAACTCTTAAAGCAAGATGTGTATTCACCAGTAATAATATGGTTGAAACCATACATACCTTGTCTTCACTACCACTATTATGGTGTTAGTTACCAAATGTGAGCTAACATGAGGTAAGAACACACCTATATTCCTATGATCATACAAACATGGCATGAAGGGTAATTATAGCAACATTTTCAAATAAACAAAATGTTGGGTTAGTTCAAATGTACCAGATTTACTTGATTTTTCATATGATATATGAAACTTATTTCCTAAAAGGCTAATGCAAAGGCAGTTTCTTCAGTTCCTCTCTATTTCCCTGTGTCACAATTTTGAACAGACCCCAATGGATACAAAACATTGTTTATGTCTATGGTCCCACAGACACAAAATCTAATGTGTTATCCTTGAAAAAGAACTAAAAATACAGACACAGTCACAAACTATATGTTGTTAGCTTCCACTATTTCTAATCAACATGGCTGAGCATCAGCTGGGAGGAGAAAAGGATGGTAATTAAATAGTAATAAAAAATAAACATAAAAATAAATTTATAAGAACTTAAAAAAATATAAGCATGTCAAAATGCACCGTAATTAATACATCATTAGCATATTCATCATTTAAATTATCTTCAATCAACTTTAAATCACTTGACCTTGATGTATTTTGAGATTCAAATGTTGATTTGGATTGGTTTAGAATCATTCTTAAATTAACTGTTTCATTTGCATTGCATAAAACCTCTGGTACCTTAATAACAGTTGTGCTCCTTTTCTCTTCATTATCATTGCATCTTTTTTTTTGCTTTTCTTTTTTTTCAAGTGAGGCTTTTTTCCCTGCTTTTTCACAGAATGTTTGCTGGAGTTCAGTGTTTTTTCCAAGTACCTTTGTCCTGTGGCCCTTATTTCTACTGTCCGTTTCTGCAACTAGCAATAAATCGTTACATGTCTGACCCTGTTCTAACTTACCCTCTCCACTTTGCTGCTTCACGCTTATATTTATGTTGTCCAAACCATAAAATTTACCCTGGGATATCTTCTTCTCACTTACTTTCTCATCATGACTCAAAAGCTTTTTTGCTAATCCATGTTCTGACAATGGAAAATAATCCTCTCCTCCAGAAATAATTTCTGAGAAGTCTATATTTGCACTTAAATCACCAGCAATTCCTAACAATTCTGTACCTGAACTTGGATCATTCTGCACTGGTGACACTTCCAAATCTAATGGATAAGATTCAGAGACTTGTGCTGCATACTGATTCTCTGAAATATTTCCTGAAGAAGCAGTCAACATTTCTTGCATTGTACTCTTGGCCTCATTTGGATTTAAATTTGTTTTTTCTAGGATTTTGTTTTCTGCTATGAGGTAACTTTTATCCAGAGATGCTCTGTGCAGTTCATTTGTATCCCTTTCAACACTACCGGAAACGCCTGGATTGCTCACAGATTGCAAGTTTAATTTTGTTTTTTCACTTCCACTGTGCACCGCCAGCTCTCTGGAAGCAGATGCAACTTTCTCTAAAGGTACTGCATCTCTTACAGCTGAAAGAGAGTCACCTTTTTCACCACACGATTGAAACTCTCTGTCTTCAGTGTTTAAAGTATTATGGCTATTATTTTCCATAAAGCAATGTTCTTTATGACGACATTCAAAATGGGTTCTTGGTGAAAAATGTTGCTGCTTGTATGGGATGATATCCAGGGCATGCTTTCCAGTTTTTGGAGTAACATCATCTTTCTTTGTTGTTAGCTGAGTATTAGTTTCTGATTGCATCTCATGTTCTTCCTGTGTTGAAACATCACTCGCTGCCTTTCTTGAAAATTTTTTTCTTGTGGTTTTGTGTATCATTTCCACTTCGGGCAACTTCTCTGATACTCCCTCTGTTTTCTGTCTCTCGCCATTAACAATTTTCTCATTTAACATTTCACCAGGATCATCATTCACACTCACACAGATCTCAGCTGAAACAAAACAATCTTTTCTACCATCTTCTTCTTCTTTACTTTGATTACCAAACTCCATTAAATTCTCTCGCTCTGTATGTAGCTTATTTTCTCTGTTGTCACTAATGCTACTTTCTTGACCACTGAAATTTAAAAATTGCTTTAATGTTCTATCAGTTTTGATTTTACCATATCTGTCTACATCTAAATTTCTTCTATCATTTTCCAATTTATTTTCTGTGTGTTTAGGTTTACTGGAAGAGTTATCATTTTGCAAATATTCCACATACATCATGCTTTCATTAGGTGTGTTTTCTTCTCTCAATTCAACTGCTTCATTACATCTCAAACGTTGAAAAACTTCAGCTGACTTCACAGGTTGTTGGAGTTCACGCTCCTCTGGAAAGCTCTGAGCACGACAGTATATGGATTAAATTGAGATATCATGGAAAGCATCTTACTTTTTCCTTATTCTGTCCATTCTTAATGCCATTACTGAGAGTTAGGAAGAAAGACTGGCATGGAAGAAAATCTTGGAACAATCACAGACTTCAGAGGTCTGACCCCAGAAGAAAAATATTATTATTCCTCCTTTGAAAAGGATTATTCATTTTCTGATTTCCTACCCTGATTATGAAGGAAAACACCATCAAATCACTTTGAGACTGGAAACCGACTTAGGTTTAGAAGACTGCCAGAAGGTGGAGGAGGATGGAAGATGGGGGGGGGTGTTTGATTTCCAGAAAAGCCCTCCTGGAGATTCAGAGCAGACTGAAACTCAAAAGAGTTTAAAAGATTCCATTTGCTCTTGAGGAACGTGAAGCCTGTCAGCATTCACAGGTTTCTTGATCCTTGTTTCAATTCCTGTTGTTTCATTTTTTATCCTTGATACCATTACCATTATTAGTCATACTAAAACCTCAGTTGTAACGGCTACTTATCAACAAACATTATATATTTCCATTAATATGCTCCACCACTTCATGCTGCACCAAGATACATGCTGTTAGTGTTACAGCTTGCCCAGAGGTATTCAATAGCAAGGAAAGCCAATAAAGACAAAGCCAGCACCAGAATTACAAAAACCTCTGGGTTTTTTCTGCAATAACAACATTACAATTTATACCCTTATGAGAGTATTCTCCAATTATATGTAATTTCTATAGGACTACATTTAATATGGGCATTATTTTAGAGGTATGCACTGTATAGATTATACTAAAATACTGTAGTCCTTGAAGAATGATTATATAATGTCTTTCAGAGAGAAACATTTCAAAAGAAAGTAAAGAATTTATATGTATTTTTTTCTCAATTATTTGGAAGGCTGATTCTGCAGCAAGCATGTATTTTGAGTAATTTGTCCGCTCAATTTCAGTAACCTATTCTTGCTAACAAGATTCAACAATAAGCATAAATAAAATGCTGTTTGACCACAAGGAATCGATGCCGTAGAAATGCAGAAGGAAAAAAAAATCTAAACATGGCAAAGAAACTTCAGAAATTAATTAAGAGGGCATCGCATCTCCCTGTTTAAAGAACTCCCTTATATGTTGTTAAGTGGACCAGAATGCATCCTACGGAATATTACGGCCTACATAGGATATCAGTGGTGCATTCATGCTATGTTTGCCCTCATCTTAATGTCTGTATTTATCCAAAAGATCAAGCCCTAAAATATTAAAGTATTAAAAAGTACTGTATGTAACTACATCTCCATCAGAATTTAGTGATTCATGTGATCCTTCTAGATGAAAGGAGTGGTAAAATGTATGGATGGTATCGGATTTTGCTTATCTGAATGATAATGGTGTAATTTAACACTCCTATATTCCTGTATAGAGTGCAGTGCACAAGGAATTTCAGTCTTTCATATCTGCTGCTAACTTTGTGAATAATTCCAACAGGTATATTGCTCTCTGTTTGCCTAGCTGTTCTTTTTGCTTGGTTAAGTGCCAGGTGATGACCTACCTCTTCCTCTTCCAGTCTTTTCAAAGAGTCACCTGCAAACTTAATGTACTGGGTCATCAAGGTCACTAAGGCAGTATAACGAGTCCGTAAATCCATGAACTGCAGAGAAACAAGGGGCAGGGGGGAGATAGAGGGAAACACTCCATTAACCTTCACAGAAGTGATAAAAACGACTCTAGAACCTATGCCAATTTTGATTCCAAAATCATGACTGTGGAATCCAAAGTTCTAATTTTGATTCCAAAGCTGAATGCAATCAACAGGCTGCACTTGCACAAATAAATCCTAAGGATCTATGAGGAAGAGGAACAGAAGACAATGTTTTGACTTCACAGTCACTTCATTATTCCCCCCTGTAAGAACAGGTTATAAGAGGGACAAGCAGAGCTGGTCACTATTCCTCTCTCTAACAGTTAGCAGGGAGACAGATTGATCTTTCCCACCCAAATGAGGCTGATTTGCCTTGGAATCTGTCAAAGTGTCCAGATCTGTAAGTTTTACCATAGCAAAAATGAAAGCTCCCCCTGTTTACTGTGATCATGATCCAGCCCAGAGGTAGTTCTAAACGGTTTTACTGAGGTACGTTTCTCATATAGCTTTTTATAATTTGTGAGACTTTTGTTTATCAACAGCAATATACTGTCTCGTTATCTAAATACGGCATAATGACCAACAGAATTATTTATCACACGATATATATATATACACACACACCTATATAATCTTGCTTGGGTTACTCCATTTAATCATTAATAAATCCTACATCCCATTCTTGTGTTCACTGTTTTAAGCAAAGACTAAAAGCACCCCACGTTTTCCTGTCATAAGATATCCATTTACCTCTTGAATAATGAAGTCTGATGAGCTCTGCATTCTTCGGCGTTTCACTGGAGATTTTTGTTGGGAGTCAACCATAGCTCTGTAGGTCATAGTCTGCAACTCATAGTCCTAAAAGAGAAAATACACAAAATGATTGGCATTCCACATGATACTGACACTGAAAAAAAAAAGGATTCTAAGTATAACGTTATTTATTACCTTCACAGCAGCTGAGTATTGTTCTGAATACTTCTGGCATTCATCTATTTTGCTTTGTTTCATTTCAATCTCAGAAACCAGCATCTGTAAAATATTAATCTACATCTTCATCTTAAAAAGTTATTTGTATTACTATTATTATGAGCATTTCTACTTTATCTAACATCATGAATTTACATACTATGCTCATTTCCATGTGTGTACAAGTAATTATATGCTCAAGCCTATGTCCTGGGCTTTGTCAGGCTTACAGTACAGAAGTAGTGAAAAAACCCTGCCAAGTTTAATAGCTGGTGAGTGAATTTAAAACAAAATCAGGAATATACTATTTCATGCATATAATTTGTTATTCTGTCTCTTATTTAACCCGTATTTCCTTCTTGCAGGAGATAGTTGTTGAGTTTATCTCTGCTTTCATGAAAATATTTCTACATCCATAAATATCAAGAGCAGTATTGAATAAAAAATTGATGTAATAAGGCAAGTCCAGAATTTTTGGCACTCTAAGGTTTTGCTCTTCTTGCAGATCTGAGGACCAAATCAATCTGGTCTGTAAAATGGCAATAAGTTAGTAAGTGATATATTCATGGTGTTACCTGCATTATATATAAACATAAAACTGTAAAAGTTGGTGATGACTTGGAATTTTACAGTAAGGGACAAGGGACAGAAGCACCTCATATGAAGAAATAAGACTGACATCCATTTGATTAAACTGACATTTTAATTCTTCAGTAATTACAGCAGTGCTTTCCTACAAAGAGATCGCTTTCATACCTTGTGTTGGTTCAGCTGTTTAGCCAATGCTTTGCTGTTTTCAGGATGGATTTCTTGAATCTTCCGCTGAGTATCTTCTACTTGTTGAATCCAAGTGTCCAAAGAATTGTAAGTATCTTTGTAATACTTCAGAGATTTATTAATACCTTCCAAGTCACGCAACCTGATTTTATTTTACAAGATAAGCCAAAAGGGAGATGATGAATATTAAAGATAAAAAGTACAACGCTAAGCCAAATACAGCTTTAAAGGCTTTGGATGCCTTAGCTCTGCTGTAACTCACACTATAAACATACTAAAAAAACACTAACTAAAGAGTAAATGAACTTCTCAAACACCAGGATTCCCAGCTTGATGAAGCCTTTTCATTTGTCATAAATGACACCCAGCACAGATCCTAATACAGAAGAAACTCTGCATATATCCCTCATTAGCAAGCTGAACTGCCTGAACCTCCATGAGCACAGGAAACCCCAAGCAAGAGGGAGGGCTCTGCAACAGCAATTAATTCTGTCATAAGAAGTAAGAGCATTTCAAATGTGACCTATGTGAATCAGGAAGGAGTGGGCTGTGCTGAAGTTGTGGTTCCTATAATCTCTATGCCTCTCACAAAACAACAGGAGTTACACAAAATCTAAAGCCTTTAAATATTCTAATGTGCGAAAGCAATTGATCCTGTAAGTCCATTTTAAAATCATGTTTTTGACCTGAAAAGAGAGCACTGTGTATTTCTTGAAAGTGTTTTCCATACTGATGAGAATACTGACAGTTTTTCTTTCACAATCCTTACACTGTTACTTCAAAGTACCACTCCAAAACACTGCAGCATAAACATACTTATTAAACAACTTTTTATAGATTGACTTGGAATGAATACTTTGAATCACTCTAGTGGTGTTCTCAAGATGTCAAAAGGAGACTGAAAAAGAGCAAGCAAAGGAAACCGTATTGCTCAGGTTTCAAATTTAAGCATGTTTTAAAGCTAATAACGATGAAAAAGAGAAAGGATCATGATAATTGCAGCCAATATTTGTACATACTTTTTGTATAATGATCATCAGTGTCAAGCTGTTAGGAAGCAGCAGAGCGAACATTTGCAGAAAGCAGCTTGTTTACAGCTCCATGCTGCAACTACCACAATCTGTCCTATTTACACTAGAAGCCACTAAGTATTAACAGTCATTTTCCAACATATTCTATTCAGGCTACAGTCCTGTGAGGAGAGCATGTGGTTCATGTTTGCCCTCTGAGGAAATAAGGACACTTCAGTACCTCATAAAACTACTGATTTATCATTTAAATTATGTCACACTATCAAGTCATGAAAAATCTGAGGTGAATTTAAAGCTAGCCATTCGGCAGTCAGCCTTAAATGAGTCCACTTTTGCCCATCTTCCTTTTAACTTCCAGCAACGTTAGAGACTACTAGATTAGTTAATTACAAGTGAATAACTTCAGTATTGCACCTGAATAGATATTCACCCTTAGAAAAGGAGGACAAAAATGTGAAAGGTTGTTGTGTGAACTTTTACATCAACAGCACTATCACTGATGCTCTTGTCCAGGTTATCTTTAATGACAAACTAATGTAAATTTTAAAGGAAATAAATTCAGGCTGTATAGTACAGACTTCCTTAACTTGCCCATACTTATTCCTTCAGTCTCTACAGTTTGGTTTCCTATATGTAAAGGAATGTAAATGTTATGTATCGGCATCTCCTTCAGAATTACGGGTGGGCGTGTTCTGTTGTATCTGCACATCTGTGTAGGCACGTGTATTTGAGTAACATTCTCCGACATCATCATGACAGTAACGCTGAAGGGCTGAATTTAGAGCAACATCTCAACTGGATATCGTGGCTGCATGCAAACAGTTGCACACCAAAAGAAAATACTGGCACTTCACCAAAAGTTATTGCAGCATAATTATCACAGAAGTCAATGGAAGCTAAAGGCTTCCAGACTTAGCACTTGAGTCATTAAAAGTAAGTTAACATAAATCCAACCATAACTGATGAATCCGCTCATCAGCGTAGCCTGTCACAACTAATTATGTGGAGAAACAGATGGAATTTCCATAGGACAGCAAGCCGTTTCTGCAGGCTTTTTTTTTTTTTTTGAAAGAAAAAAGACAATTTATCTGTACTGTGTCCCAGTAAGTTGTGAGTAAATAAAATTTCCGTATCTTGTTAATCTTTTGGTGCTCAATAGCCACAGACATTTCCTGTGGAAAGGTAAGACAATGCTGTCAACAGCACAGAGAAGGTAAGAATCCTTGATCTTAGCACATTTCACAAACAGTTCAGAAAACTATTCTGAGCTATTTTAACATACATTTCCCATTATTTTTCCTCAGAAACAACAAAACCAGCATAAAACATGAAAAAAATATAATAAAAAATTATACAAACCTATTTTCAATTTGTGAATGAATGTTTTGCCACCTCTCAGCTAACTGATCAACTTTTTCTTTATGCCAGTCAAAGTCAAGATCACGTTCCTTGTGCATTTTAAACATCTGATCACTGATCATCTTTGCCTTCTGCAGTTCATCCTCTAAGGCATGGAACACTTGTCTTTTCTCATCTACTTCAGATCTCCATTGCTAGTATGTGATAAATGATAAGTTGTAAATTACTTCTAAATTATGACACTATTTTATAAATGAGTATTTTGCATGAGTAAAATGTATAAATGAATAAATGAAAAATATTTAAATTAGTATTTTACGTGTGGTTGCTTAAACACTGGAATGACAGCAGAATGGGTCTGAAGCTACTAATGAGCTATGAACTGCAAAATAATTCCAAGTAACAGCATCCCCCCGCAACACATCAAAACACAGACAGCAAATTAACACGCTTATCTTACAAACTACATCTTTCAGAAAAATCATTAGGTAGATGCCAATCATTCTATCTAACAAAAAACCACTACTCATCATTTGCAATATTAAAGAGAGGTACATACAGCACACAAAAAATGCTAAACTTCAATCTTACCCTTTCTCAAAGACACCTGCCAAACCTCCTAGGAAAACCTGAGCGGTATACCACAGCAGTAGCAGGAATGTTACTGTGGCCACATTTATGTAACAGTATATTTATGTTACTGTAAGCATACGTTACCTTTTGAAGAGCCAAAAAAAGTAAGTCTTACTGCAGCACTAACAAGTGCGACTCTTGGAAGTTCAGATACTTCAAGGCATTTCCCAACAGCAGGAATGTGCATACAAACTATCCAATTCCTAATGCTCCAAAGCTGCCATTTGTTTCTGAGATGTCAATCCTAATACAGACTTTCCTCCAAATACACAAGTTAACTTTTGATACACTATACAGTACAGCGTAACCAAAACAGGCGTAAGACAGATCGTTTTCTTATTATTTTTTGATCTGCCCATGAAAAGGCACCAGCCAACTCTTACCTTTAATGTACCCATCAGATTTTCAATATTATTTTTGTCAGCTGTTACTGCCTCTTCTTCACACAACTTTGTTTCATAGAGTTTTACTAATGATTCTGCTCCTTGGGTGTTCTTCAGCACCAAATTTACAGTTTTTAATCTGAAAAACAGTAATCTCCTGTCAACTGAACCATCAAAACCAATATTCAACACATTAATGTTTTTCAGCCTTTTCATGTCACAGAGTACCCCTTTATACAATGTTAAAATGTTAACTCCCTTTTCCTCGATCAGTATTATTCATACTAATATCTTTAATTTTTTTTGAAAACTATAAACTAAAACATGTGTGATGGGAGATGGCCTATTACATACTTATCTATATAAATGGAAGACATGGAATAAACTTGGTTCATGTTCTGAATAACAACACTGAGCTCAGAGCGTAGAGTAGGGACTGAAGGCGAACCAGCAGCTTGACTGAAAAACTCTTCACATTTATCTGTGATGACTCCCAAGTCATCCTTCAGTCGATCCAGTTCTTTCTTCAGTTTCTGTAAAATAAAAGGTGATTGACAGCGCTTTTATCCTACATCAACGTGATGTATACACTACATATCATTATCAGTACAGGCCTGCTCTCCTTTGCTTGTTTCACGTGGACACCATCAAAAATTTTTAAAAAGGAACACATGCACAAGAAGGAAACTAACAGAGTTGCCCTTTATTGGCATCTTTTCTTCTCACAAACACAAGCTTAATCTTTGGCTCGTCTTTTCAAGGTGCACTGCAAACCCTCCTGGCTACACTCAAAATATCTGGATCTATTTGTTTTAAAATAAAACTCTTTTCCTAGGTAAAACAGCCTTTCTCAAAGGCTCACCTCTTGCTCTGAAATCCTAAACACACTTTCATGTAGATCATCCCTTTCCATTGGGGTTCGGATCTGCCGTATTAACCGCTCCTCACAACTCTCCAGCCGTAGTCTGATATTTCTGACTTCAGAGATGTACAGATTGTAAATAGATTCTTCCTGCTCCTCTGTTGAAAGAAACAAGGCATGTGTTGGCAAACCAACCCATCATGTCATTTTCACCATGCCTTCTCACAAACCACTTTATAAAGTCACTATTCCACAGGTCTTTTCATGACTGGCTGAAATCTCATCAGTTTCTACTGCAATTTTGGCTATAAGGCAAATTTTAGGAATGATTAAATTTTAGCTATTATTAGATCACCTCCTCACACATGAAAAATTAGCATATGTCTTTGACCATTCATCCAGGCACAGGCATCATCCCTGTGCAGACACCACTAAACTCAGTGACTGATTCTTTCAGATGATATCAGGCACAATACTACAGTAAATCATGCTAATGCAGTAATCAGCTTTGCCCTACTGTATTTATTTAAGTCATTAGTTGACAGTAAATCAGAACAGATATTTTTAGCTTTCTGTTCTTATTGTATTTAAGAATAAAGAGAGCTGTAACTACAGGCCTTCTGTGGAGCTAGTAAAATATCTAGGACACTTTTCTTGCGTTAACAGTGTGAAAAAAGTTCTGTTATAAACTCAACAAAGTAATCAAGTTGCATTTCCAGCATTCAAAAACAAGGAAGGCATGACTAAACAGTGAGCTATAATGCTCAGAATAAATTCTAGGATGTAAAATTTTTTGTAGCCCTCTTAATATTAAGTAACACATCAATATTTTTACATAGCTTAATATATACAAAGTTAAAAAAACTTAGAGATTCTGTACAATGTAATTGTGTACATTGTTAAAATGATAACTATGCGTTCAGAAGAACTGGGTTATTAACAATATCAATATGATAAAATGGGGAATTCACTAGAGCCTGTATTCAGAGAGAAGAGTTTTAGCAAGAACTACAATCTCTCACATGAGGGCATCTTTCTACAGTTCTCAGCAAAGTTTTACCTCTTTCTGCAGATTTCAGAAGCTCTTGATAGTATTGCTTGCAAACATTAACTTCCCTTTCCAGCTGTGCTGTATCGGAGCTTGTAAAGATTTTGGACTCCTGGCTATCTTCCACAAAATCATCAAAGCGGGACTGCAAATTGCTCAGAACCTGCTGATGTTCACCTGGCAGCATCGTCTTTATCTGCAACAGATTATAAACCCAAGGCACAGTCAGCAATGATGCATCACTCACACTGTTCCCTGTAATGCTTTTTATCAAAAAGCAATACTGACCAATTACTGAGACAGTAAAGTCAAAGAATCAAGGATCTGAAAGCCTGCTGTTCCCAAGCTGGAATCCACTTGACAGGTGATAGTTTCCACTCACTATAAAATCCTTTTCCATCTTTAAAGCCAATAATGGGCTGTGTTAAGCCAACCCTACATCGGACACTATTTCTCCATCTTATGCCATATAGCAACAAATAAGCAGCCAGCAAGAGTCATACAAGTAGGGACACTTCAAGAATTATCTCAGATTCCTTCTTTCCAACAGCAGCAGTGGGAAATTAGCAGTGAAAATGTAATTTTAGGTATTATTGCAAATATTATTGCAACATTTTGTAGACAGATATACACCAATGTTGTATAATAAACTATTATACGAAATAGTGTTATGCCATACATCTCAGATGGTGTATTTCAGTGATCACACACACTGTTTTAACCAGAAAGAATAGTATTTTGATCTATATCACTATTTCATTTCTGACAAATTGATCCTAACTAGCTATTTAACATCTCAAGTTACAGACACACGTAAGAATGAAAAAAATGCATTACAGAGGAATGAGTGTTCAGCTGCCTTCAGCTTGAAAGACTAAATGTCACTTCAGTTGTTCCATTGTTAGTCAGAAGTTGCAGCACAAGGAAATAATGAGGGTTTCATGAAGATTAATCTTAGCCTAATGAAGCTAATCTCCCAGATATCTTCAACATACATGCTGGAAGGTAGACTCTTGCAGAACAAAATCCAGATTTAGTCACTGTTCATTCTTTCAAGATCCTGTCCCTCCCTGACAACAGGAAACTAGAGAGATTAGCACAATAAGGCTGCAGGAAGTTTTCATGATACTACCTCTCTGCTCCTTCCCCAAATGTATCCGTGTAAAGGCTGCTCAGATGAAGGCAGAACGTTGCACAGTGGTAACCAGCATGGTCACTGCAAGCTATTCCCACAGGGAAGATGAGGATTGCTGCAAATTGTTGATTATACAATATTTCTGGGAAGTGTAGCCTATGACTTCCTAGCAAATGGCTAAGAGGCCCTTCCCTAGACCATAGCACTTACCGAGGCAACATTGCCAGCTCGAACAGCTTCGATTTCATTTGTCAGGTAATGCCAGGACACCACACTCTTCATGTTTACATGTGACTCATGCCAAAGGGCAAGAACATTCTGAAATTGCTGTTCAATCCTGAAATATAAAGACACTCCAAATTTCGATCAGAGTAACACATGAAAAGGGGAAAAAAAAAAGCTCTTATGTTAACCCAAGCTTCAAATAAATGAATTTTAAAGGAAAATGGGTGGTTTTGTTTTGTCCCTACCTGTTGGCTGTATCTATTGCTTCTTTGTTTGGTGGAGGAACTGTAAAGCATACAGATGGAACCATGGCCTCATTACCACTTGGGCTAATGACTTTCCATTTAGCACGATGGGAGTTGTTTGCTAACACACACTCATCATCTTTGTAAATAGTTATCTAGTATTAACAGAAAAGCAGAATAATTTAATGAGCTGAGCATTGCAAAATACTTTTACAAAGCACTTCTGCAAATGGTGTCAACGAATAAGCAACAGAACAACAAAAACAATGTTCAACACATGGATTTGCTCTTGTTTACTAGGGTGGAAGAAATTTAGAGCCCAGCGTGCTCCAGGAACATAGTAATTAATGAAACTTTAGCTGAATTCTCACGTCTGTAATTCATTTGAGGAAATTCAAGTTTCTAACCTCAATTTGTCTATAGTCACAGATGGCTTTAATTGGGATGGATGTTTTGAGTATACAGTCAGGGTTCCTTGGCTTCAGCTGAATTATTGCCTTTGCTCTCCCCACAAGGCCTGCTACTGTGCTCTTATACTGCAAGAGTTGTTCTTTTTCTTCCTAAAACAGTTCAGAAAAAGAATACGTCATAAGAGATGGCCAGAAAACAGTGCCGCTTCTTTGATCCTGTTCAGCTTTTCTTTTCCTGACTTCTTTTACTGTGTTTCTTAACAGTAACACATTTTACAAGAACAAAGTATCTTTCTGAAGCCACTGGTTTCCCACAACATCTAGTATTGTAAAGATGAAGAAATAAATAAAGCTGTATTTTCAAGTTATGAAATACAGTCATTACACATGGATAGATGTGATTATTTAATTCTAAGTTCTAATAAATAAATCTTTTTTTTTTCCTTCAAAGGAATAATTTTAACAGACACATTTTATATCCAACTATAATCTACACATTTCTTGTTTAACTGTAACTCAGGTTAATAGGATCCTTGAATTCTTACCATAGACTCCTGGACAAGGTCTTCCAGCCTATGAAGGCTGCTTGATCTATCACAACTGTATTTTCGGTATATGGTGTCTTTCAAATTCTTTAAATATTCCATGGCTTCTTTGGCATCACTGAAAAACTAGGATGAGATCAATATCTGGGTTATTTTTAAACAACCTAAAAAGTATACAAAGAGCTACACTATGAAATTTTCTTTAAGTGCTGTCTTTTTAAAAAATAATTTTTCTAGTAGCTTGAAGTGACCACTGCACCACACAATGCTGTTCACGATCTCATGTCTAAATGTAGTCTTCAAGAAGGCACACGTTGTAACACCAGTTATTCTCGGACTATCTACATGCAAAATTAATTCAGCAGTTATTGAACCTGAGCTAATTACTGTTCCTGCAATGGAAAAATTTTCTGCAGTGATTCTTGCTTCCCTTGGAATGACAAATACATTCATACATAAAGAGCAGACAAAGCCTACAAACTGTAGTAAACTAGCTGCACATTGGAGTAAACATTTTGTGCAGGAGGGGAAGTGAGCTGCCACACCTGGCAGGTCTGCGTGGGCATCTGCACCCCCAAACTAGGGTCTTGGTTAAGCATGACTGGGAAGGGAAATGTCCTGTGATAATCCTCACTATATTCTGTCCCTGAAACCTCATTTCTTAAATCCAGAATTCTCATTTCCTCCCCCTCGCACTAGGAGCCCAAGTTCTTCTCCAGTGTCCATTTCCTAACTTTGGGCTCTCACCCTTCTCAGTCCAAAGGCATCTCATCCCAACATCACCGCCTTCCTCTTCAATCACCCAACCCAGAAGACACTAAGGATTCAAGTTTATAATTTAAATATAAAAAAAGAGCCGATATCTAAAAAAAAAACCCCAAAAACACAACAACAAAAAAACCAAAAACAAAAAACCTCTTCAATTTTTGATCCCTGTGCATGTAACTGAGTACTGCATCATTTGCTGAGTATGTAAATAGCTAATAACCAGAAAAGTGTTTCATTGGATGTGTCTGCTGTCAGGGTGTTCTCTGCTCTGTTTATTATTAATGTTGTACGTTCCACTTCTATTTGGCTAGTCCTGGAACAACCACCTAGATTATGCTCTCTCTTGGCCATCACTAACCACCTTCCACTCTGCATCATTCACAGAAGCTGTATTGATGGCAGTTGTGCTTGACAGTGAAAAAACACAGCTTCGTTCTCAGCATCTCTACTTGCAGCTGTGGCAACTCTGAAAAAAATGTCAGGCCAGATTTTCATCTGCTGTGAACTGATATAACTGTAGTGAAAACAATACAGGTGTGATAACACTGTAGGAGGATGGCTCATCATGTAATGATTGCACATGACAAATGTTAATTCTACTACTACTGTGAGTGAAAAACTAGCACTTTCAGTGGAACTTTTTGACTATGGACAAAACTTACATTTCCCATCTTTATTGATTTACTCTCTTACCTCAAAATACGCAGCATTTTCTCTCAAATGTTGTTCAACACAGTGACAGAGCTGAAGAATCCAGCTCCATTGTGTCTGCATTGCAGCTCTATAGGCCTTTAAGGGAAAGAGATGTATTTTACAAAAGGAAATTAAAATTAAAATGTGCATAACTTTACAGAATTTAGGAAACACAAAAGCAATGTACCAAACACAAGCATCTAAACCTGACCTCCTCACCCAGGAAAAACAAGCTGCAGCAAAGAAAATTCCAATTGGACATGAGAAAAACCTGTCACTACAGCATAGTCAAACATAAAAAAACTTTCCCAGAGGGGCTGTGAAATCGCCATCCTCAGGCACATTCAGAATTCAGCCAAAGCCCTGACACTGCTTTAGGCAGGGGCTGGACTACATCTCCCGAGGTTTCTCCAGCCTAAGCTCATCTACGATTCTGTGTCGCTATTTACTCAATTAAAATAGCTGGATTCTTGCCTGGATACAAACTGGATATTAAAGTAACACTGAATACACAATAAAATCAGGACTCGCTGATTAGACTGAAATGTCTAATTTTGTGTAACAGTTGCACAGGAATTAAAGACCATAACCCTACTCAAATGACGCCTCCTATACTGTCTGCAGGGTGCTGCCACTAGACATGCACTGCAGGAGTGTTCACCAGCAGAGGGTACTCTTGACTTTGTGAAATCAGCCAAAAGTCACAATTTTTCAATTCTGTATGATTCTTAGGGAATTCAAAAGAGTTTTTCGACTGGCTTCAATGAATTTCAAACTGATGCATTAATGCATAGATTGTTCTCTAGAAAAGGCATGATTTTCTTTTTAAGTGTCCCAATACAGCATTATTACAGACATCATAACCTGCACAGTCATCTTCACTGAGATTGTCTGGTTTTTTAATAATGTATCTTTAATATATTCTTTAGTATATTACACTGATAAGAACGCATTTGAACAGCACATACTTTTAAAGAATAGAATTCCCCAATTACACAAAAACTCATTTATTATTCAAAGTAAATGTCATGAGAAGGAAGGAAGGGAGGAGGTTTCTTCATGTTTCCAATTTACGCAGATATAAACTCCCTGAGCTGAAGAACTATAAAAATCCATCCTGACTTCTTCTATTTCTATATAATAAAGCAGCTTTTAATTGTTTCCATTTTTACCACCCACTGTCAGTATTTACTATTTTCTTGAAGATTTAAAAGGAAAAGCATTTTACATTCTCCTTTGGAAACTTGTTATGACCCTACAACAGCTACAATAAATTTTCTGTAAACCATTTACCTACAATATAAAGCTCAATTCAAGCCTGAAGTAAATCACATCACCTGGTCAGATTTTTAACATCCAAACAAGTTTCATAATTCACTGACAAAGTTGTTATTAAACCAACCCTAAACCATAAAAGGAACCTGTGCATATAAAAAGCGACTAGAAAAGCTCTACTGAAATGTCTTTCAATCCAACAGGAGAGAAATCACATCAGGACTGTTCGGTGCCCTCAATTTGCCAATACAATTTGTATCAGTAACTGCAGAAGCTGTGTGCATGACCAGAAATATCTGTACAGACCAACTCCGGAAATCTTGACTTTAGCCTTTAGGGGGATTGTATCTAAGCAATCCAAGATGTAACCTTAGCTTTACAGAAGTGTTCTTACTTTTTGGAAACTCTAAGACAGACACAACAAAGATGGTGAAGAGGAAAAAAAAAGGCCCCATTATTCAGAGTCTTGTTGTTTTATTTCCTATGCGTTAGCACTGCCCTTCTTTTCCCCCATATCTAAGGTCTATTAAATCACAAAACTATTTTCTTGTTTGAGTGCTGTTTTTACTAACTTACCTCAATGGTTAGCCTGGCTGGGTGATTTTCAAGAAGCAACTGCTCAGCTATTTCTTGCACTGATTTAATAACTTCTTCTTTTTGATCAAGTTCTCTCATTAATTCCTTTTTTCCAGATACAAAAGAGATAGAAATGTTTTAGAAATCTCTTAAATTCTTAAAGATGATTTAATTATTCCCTCTGGATTATACTAGCAATACGTACTGCATGGTATTCCTTTTTTCTTGTTATATTGGGGTTTCTTTCACTCCAGTCATATGCAACCTCTTCCTCTTCTTTTTCGTTCAGCCATATCAGCTCTCTAGTAGCACGAGACACAAAATTGTGAAGAGTATCTAGATGCCTTTCCTGATTTCTTGATGTGTTCTTTAGTAAAAAGAAAAAAAAAATTTACAAAAATCAGAATCTAAAGCTCATCCTTTATCAAAGATAATATACGCTGAGAAGCTGAACATTGAAGAGACATGACAAACTTACCAAGAGTTTTGAATACTGACTCTCCAGTTTGTGCAACTTTTCTGCATAACTGAGTTTAAGAGGGGCAGTCATTTGCATCTGTATTCGGTATATGAGGTCAAAAGACAACAAAAAGGTTAGACATGTTAAACCATTAGATCTGATTTCACGATATGTCATCCAGAGATCAGAAGTAAAAGTAAGTAAGGCTGTGAAACCCAAACACGTTCTAAAATTCAAGATCTGTTTATGGGTCACCCAGTAAGAAAGCAACCAAAGAAATAAAGAATATGGTGCCATACCTCACTCATTTTAGCTTCTTTAAGGCTGGATTCAAATTCCTCAATAGCTTTGTGAACATTTTTGTGATTTTCTAAATGGCTTTCAACACTTGGTAAATCTGAACCCCATTCTGCTCGATCAAGTTGCACCTTACAAACAAGAAGGGAAAATTAGCCATGCTCTACAAGGAATAAACGTAGTAATTAGGAGTACACTGTTTCCATAAAGATTGCTACCTGCATTTCTTCCACCCAACTCAACAGGTCCTGGACAAATTTCATGTTCACCTCTTCTTCTGTTAAATTCTGATCCACAAAAGCTGATTTCATAAGAGGTTTTCTGATTTGCATCAGTTTGAGTGTTTGCAGAGTCCCACTGTCTACTCCTGTCACGTAGCTTTGAATTAACCGTGGTGGGATGCCTGGTGTGTAAGCGGGAGCGGTGGTTGGTGTCAGTCTGGAAGTAAGACCTGATGAAAGGCCAGATGTCAAGCTGGAAGAAGTCAAAGTAGGTGTTAAACCGTGGGTCATTGCAGCATTTAATTCCGGGGTTAGGTTTGTTGTAAATCCTGAGTTTAAGCTTTCGGTTATTCCTGATATCATCAACTTTGTCTGCTCTGTTGTCAGTGCATGCCCCTTGCTGTACACGGAAGAACATTCAGTCCGTATGGCCATCAGTTCATCGCGAAGTTTTGCAACTCTATTAAAGTAAAAGAAAATAAATTTTAAAATAATTCATTTCAAGGAATGCTTATGGTTAAGGTTTAACATGCTGAACTGAATAGCAATACGAATTTACATGATCTCTCACACTTTAGTTGTACTTAAGTATTCATAAATAAACATTTCTATCAGAAAGTATAGGGTATGTCAGCTTATACTTCTATAAATACAGGTAACAGATGCAGAAATCAGACAATGACTAGAAAATCAGCATGGTATGGGCACTAGCATGCACCATACACAATTCCAGGGAACAATCAGCAAAGCAGAAATCTTACAAGATACTACATGTTGCAGTAGATCAAACACTTGCAGTTCACTGCCAAGGAGCTGTTATGTGCTTGATCTCACCCAGTCCAGGATGAATTCTGAAAAACTTTGGAGCCACTTCTTCATAAAATTGAACTATGCTGTTTAAATGCATCTTTCTGCCAAGACTGTACACACAGCCACATATAAGCTAATGTTACTCCACTTATTACCTGTTAAGACATCTACAGCTATTGCCAGAATAGCCTCCATTTCTAAAATCAAAGTCAGTGAATTCTAAAGGCTTTTTAGGCGCCATGAAACAAGCTAACACACTTTACACTGGTATACATTAAACATTTAAGTCATGTTCTGGTGAATGACTTCATTTTCATAAACGAGTATAAACAACTCCTCTTGTCTTCAACAGGGTCTGTGGGCAATGCACCCACCATAATACCCGATAATCTTTATTTCATTGCCCAATGACAGATTGAGAAGTTTATCCATAAAAATTTGAAAATGGTGTCCATAATGGGTATCCATATTTGGGACATTTATTCATTTTTATAAATACCTTTGCACAAGCTGGTCTGCCTGATAGTATTTTCCATCAATAAGAATTTGGGCATCAATCACTTGCTGGCGGAGAAGATTCTCGGATTCAAGAAGATACCCAGCTATCTCTGCTTCGTGTTGGAACTGGAGCCCTGACTCTAACCGCTTGGTGTCCTGAACAAATAAGAGAAAGCCATTAAGTCCTGCGGCTATAACGAAAAGAAATGAGCTGTAAGAAATTCTTTTTTTTGTTTTGGTAAAAACTTATGATCTTGAAACAATTATGAACAACAATTTTATCTAAATACCAACCAAAAAAATCTAACAGAACTCACTCTAGGCTTTTTTTTTCTTGGAGAAATGCTAAATTAAAAATAACAGCACAACGAAAATAAAAGTAGCAGCTATTACGTATGCACTCAAAAATCCTAAAGTTTTGGGTTTTTTGCCTTTTCTTTTTTTTTTTTTTTTTTGAAGTAGCCATTCCACTGCAGTAAGTTCATGAACACAGACAAGTAAAACCACCAACTGACTTACAGACTGCAGAGCATTCCGGGCAAGTATTAGTTTGTCCTCACAGCTCCGGCTGTCCCGCTGAATTCTGTTTGCAATCTGCTGCAGCATTTCCAACCTAGGTGATGCCAGAGCATTTCAGAAAAATAAAGAAATATTCATGTTATTTATATTTAGTATACATGATCTATGACTTTAAAAGCAAACAAACGAACATATAAACAAACAGCATCTAACAAATACATATGCCAAGTTACCTGTTTCCTTCTAAGGTGCCATTACCAAAGCTTATACAAGATTTAATCAGTGTGGGACCACAATTAACAGAAAGGAAATTCTCGTTAGAATCCACGCTGGTTCGAGCACCAGTACTGTTGCTAAACAGTGAATCACTGCTATGATAGCTATAACTACTGCTATTCATTTTTACATCCAGAGCACGGTCCTTCTGGCTGTTTACATTTGCTGAAAAATGAAAAGATAAAACTCCTGCAAAATGAACAGCTTCTAGGGATGAAATTTCAGTACTGGCTTTTGAAACGCCTAGCGCTCCTCCTTTAAATAGGCTTCAATACGCATATTCAAAACCCAGCAATTAATATTCTGCCAGCTCTTCAAAGGGTTTTACCTGGGGCTATGTACGCTACCTTGCTTTTGGCTTGCCTACCTTGTATTAAAGCTTTGCAAGTACAGACTAGGCAGCAACATTAGGGCGTCTCTAGGAAACAGATGCGCCAAATATTTTATTTAAGTGTCACTAAATGTCTGTAAGCCAAATAAGAACTTAAAGACGTCTTTGCAGTGTTTCTCAGACTAGTGAAAAGTTTCAAAAAGGAGTGAAGTGAGAACTCCACGCTCCACAGTACAGTACAAAACACCTCCAGGCTGGCCTGACTCTTTTTCCTTCCAATGGAACTGCACAATAAAACTGGGGGAATATCTTGGTTAATCAGCTCGTAACAATATAATCGGAGACACCTGTGCATCATCCAACCCACCACGCTTACTCCACTGTCCAAGTATGCATGTTTACTAACTGCCCTGTCCCACTAACCTGTCCTCCCGCAAATTTCCCTTCAACTTCTTCCACGCTCAGAGCTAATTGCTTCTTGCTGTTTCGACCACAAAACAAGCAAGAAAAATCTGAGCGCTACCCTTAAGTTTACATTTTAACTCAGAATTTGGGTAAGGGGTGATTTTTTTCAGTATTTCAGTATTTTAGGATCTCCTGAAAACCACACCCTCACCGTAAGAGGACTGTGTTTACACAGAAGAGCACAGCAGAGGCACAGACACACCCCTGCGATAATTCCAAACTCTGCTAGTCTTGCAAACTAGAGCTGGGTTTGGCACTCTGCTCGCTGACATCACGTTCATTTTGATCCCATACACAATCTGGCCCCATGTTGCCTATCTGTATTGATATTTTCAGATGTATTCACCAGACTTGCAGGCAAGGTTTTAGTTCCTGCCAAATTTCAATATTAGCTGAGGTCACATCTTTGCCACAACCAAATCCCACCTCAGGAGCTGATCAACACCGCCTATTAGTGAGATGCACTAGTAACCAATACAACAAACATGGATGAAGTTCTCGCGTCCAGATCAACTGATTAACTTGATTACTAAGCCAGAATCACTTAATTAACTTTTCTCTCTCCTTCTGCATTGACCACCATGCATAGTGACCATCACCATATGATCTGTCACTCGAAGTGTGTTTACCAATCCTGAAATACGGGAAGGAGTTTTTGTTTACGTTTATTTACCTGTGCTCAGTCCATCTGAATAAAAAAGAAATAAACCTATGTCATTTATACACAATCTCAACAAAGATAATCCAGCTTTCTGGAAGTATGAATAGAATTTCTTTTGGCGAAGGCAGGCACTAAACTTTGATTTTTGCAAGTTAAGACAGGTTAGCCTACAAGATCCAGCAGGCTGTATTTCTTCAGCTGCTTTCCAGTGTTCTGCTCTGCATGGTGGGTACAACTTTGTATTCCTCTACAGGCACTTCTTTTGCAGCAGAATGCTGTGAATCAACACGTCCATTGAATCTGACATTTCAGTCATGCTCTTGCTTTTGTAAGCATGATACATATTTAATCAACTCTGACTCTCTTTGGGATCTTCTCTTGCTAAAATTTGTCTTTCTGAGGACTTCCTAGACAATGGTCTGGATTCTTCACAATTTCAGGTACCTAAACCAGAGAGAATGATCACCCTACTATTACCAGAAAGTCAGTGCCAGGACTCTCTAGAAAGTGATTCAGGTCTTCTGGATGCTTAAAGTTAAGCAGAATGAATCCAGGCCCAGGTGTCTATACCTACCTGCAGGTAGAAGCCCAAAGACTCATTTAACTTAAGAGTTAAATAAAATTATTTAAATTAACGAATGGATAACATCTGCATCTGCCACACAACTCAAAAGAGGTACCATTAAAAAGCAGAAATGCTCAAAGACTGCATCAAGATTTTAAACGTGCTCAGTATGTTATTAATGATGTACAAAACAGCGTCACATATTCTACTACCATGGAAGGCTGCTATGTGCTTTGCACATCTAAACACTTTGTGGTCCCTTGAGTACAACCAACTTTTAAGCAACCTCAGAACAGGATGTTAGCCCACAACACTGTGCACCAAGTGAAATGTGTATTTCATGTAAAGGATGAGGAAGCTGCTTATATGAAATAGAGTCCAAATGAGACAGCAAAGTGATATGAACCTGGCTCTGACAAATTTGTACAAAGAAAATAGTTATACTTGTGTTTAAGTGCTTAGATGACCTGAAGCACAGATACTATTCATTATGACCTTCTGAGACCATTCCATCTGGACCTGCTTCTGTGAAGCAGATGAAGACTTCAGGCCTGAACAAAGGCAGAATTACTTGATCTAGAAAAATAACGTGGATGTTATCATGGCAGAAGACATTTACAATTTTCGATATGGGTTAAACCAACAGAAAATATATTAACCAAGCCTGTCAAGTGTTCACTGGCGTACCTCTCCACTTCAGGCCGAAGGGTCTTCTCTCTTTCCAACATGGCAATAATAAGCTTTCCCCATTCTTTTTCTATATCATTCGGATGGTAGCCTTGAGGAAGTTTGATGCGTCCAAATTCTATCCAGACCTTAAAAATTCATACATATTTGTTATTTTAAGCCGCAGAAAGGGAACTCTTATACATTTCAACGCATGTTAAAACTTACCTCTAGCAGTTTATATAGACGTTTAATTTTTGATTTATCTGTCTCCTTTGGTGGAATTTCTGTTTCTTTAAACTGCAAGTATTGATTATAAAGTGCCTACAGAAAGACAAAAATCATCAACTTTTACTTACAATGCATATAACCTTACTCTCCAAACCCTTTTCTAATATTCTTTGTAAGCTTTTGTTCTTACATTGCTCTACTGCAGTTCTATGAAAAACAATCAGTGACAAGCTAAAGATTAGGTTTATATTGTTCATAAGTCAGAAATGTACTTTTCATACTTTGAAAAGATTAAGGAGTAGTACTGTTCTACAGAAGATTTGATTGTATAAATCAAAGCACTTCATTTGTTCAAGCATGCTTTGAGTCAGTAAGATAAAGTGTCATTCCAACAAGAGAGTTTAAGACGCCACACCTCACCTTTAATTCCACAGGATTGTTGGGAAATGTTCTGTCGGACATTATCGTGACATGGTGTCTAATCCACTGCATGAGGTAGTTCACCATATTCTGATATTCAACCCATTTGACTTCAACATCCTACCAAAGCACAACCCATATTAAGGATCAGAAGAAAATAATCTGAGAGCTCATTTTTGTTTTATCTTTGAAGTCTGAGGTCTTCACACACATAGAAAAGAGATTTCTAAACCCTGCAATTCTGAAACAATATTTACTTGCTCATTACAGCTCACTTAAAAGCTTCCAAATATATGATTTCACTCTTCAGTTTTGGTCCCAAATAATTCCACTGAAAACACAAAATTTTCTAGTTCAATAAACTTCAAATTGATAAGAATCAGAGAGGCGCAATTTATAGGTCCATGACTGAATAGTAAGAACTTTGACTCTATCTTTCCCCAACTTCACGTATATTGGTTTTAGTTAAGCTCTTTGCACGAATATTTTCATGTTCAGAACATGAAATAGCTGCTGAGCCTCTAAAATCTCAACCTAGACAATCATGTCACAGAAAAGTGTGACTGCAGTCCTACAGGAGATCCACCTGATGTTCTGGAACTGAAATCCATAATCATATTAGTGAAGCTCACACACTGCACAAGTATTTTTCTCCCACTTACATTTGCACTGATGCCTTCACCACCTTCTGGTACTTTGGGAAATGCATCATAAAGTGATGACACATAAGTTATTACTGATTTCTCATCAGGTGAGGAAACATCAACATCTAAAAGAGCAAGACAGAACAGCGCTTTATCACATAGTTGTAAGAATGCCCACAAATATGCTACAACCTGCAGGCAGTTTGGATATTATTTTAATGTTAGGGTTTTAGCAACGATGCCCTTTGCAGCTATCTTACCTTCAGGATCCAGAAGCCTGGCAACACCAAGTTTTTCTGCTACAAAAAAAGCATGTTCTAAATTTGCAAGGTTGCTTTGAACAGCAACGGTATTCATGTCTATCAGGTCCGGCCTGTCAAATAAAAACAGTAATAGTTGATTACACCTCTTTACCAGTTTTAAATCACTACTGTACTAGTTAATCAAACCAAGAGCACAGATGGATACCACGACAGAGTTTTCATTAAAATCATGTGTACAAGCTGAGGACAGTGCTATAAGCACAAGCAGTAGGCAACTACAGTTCTTCTTCATCTACAAGCTAAAGTTTCTAGCCACCCCGTATATATACTTTTCTTTTCTTGTGCATATTTATTCATGTGCATTGCCATTGCATTATTGTGCCTTGTCCTTTCCACTGCCCTTAAAGAGGTTAAACTCATTTTTCTCTTTGGACTCATTTACATGAGGAAGTTCATTTCTACTGCCTTCACAAGATTTTAGTCATTTTGCATCAAAGTCATCAGCACATGTCAGAACCCATACGAAAACAAGTTAACTCACAACATCATCACTTTAACCTGGAAGAAAAGTATTTTTACTGGGCTTTAAAGACGTCTTGTTCAAACTGCATTGAAGCCCTGCTCTCAGATACACATTGCTGCCAGTTTTCTTGTAGAACCCTCAACCCTATGCACTTAGGCCTTCACATCTTCATCCTGCTACACTCCACTGCCAGCCACAACACTCTTGTTTTAATGGAGTATTCCTCTTAAGCCAATCTTACCTATAAACATTTTTAAGGCCCAAACATCACTACTTTAATGTTTGAAATTAATGTAAAACTTCAAAATTAATATTGTCTTTTAGGTTTGCTATGTGGTGCCTGGTTTTTAGATCTTGCAATTCTCAGGGCAGACACTGTTACTGTCTGCCTCTTGCACCACTGGGAATTCTCTTAGCCATAACAACTAAAGGAAGAAGGGATTTCAAAGATGCTGAGCAAAAACACATCCCACTGAAGCCAACTAGAGTCACAAGGGTCTGAAACCTTTGCTACTGAAATCCTATGCTACTGAAAACCAGACCCGCACTGGAAAAAACCCTAAAACAAAAACCCAAAAGGAAAAATATGGCATATAAGCTTTATGAACAATTCAGTCCTTGAATTTTCTCATTTTTGTTTCTAGAGAAACTATTTTCTTAGTTTTACCTAGCAGGTTTTAAATAATTTCAATAGCGAGAGAGAGAAATAAAACTGATAAATATCACATTCTTCAAACAAATGATAACATCTGATTTGGCAACACCCCAAATTCCCTTGATCGCAAAATGGTATTAACTTTGGGAAACTCAATACCAGCTTGTCTTTGAATAAACTACAAGACCACTGTACATAAAAATGTATTTCTTTTCAGGCATTTAGAATCACTGGTTTCCTTGTGCTCTTTAGAAGACATGTCTACAAGACAGATAATAAAACTCCACCTACTATTTCTTGAAAGAACATTTAATTAACAATAAAACTTAAGCTGTGTAAAAAGAAACACAATCCTCCTAAACTAGCGGGACTTTCCACTTCCAATATGCTTAGTGGGAGCATGATCAAGTTCATGCCATTCTTCTTTGAATTTCAGCGCAATGACAACAATGCAACGAAACCAATATCACGCGTTGGTCTTAGCAGCACAGAAAATCCATGAAAAATAAAAGACAATACTAGAAAAGGAAACAGAGCACTCCAGTCTCCTATTTCAGCCACAATAATGGAGATGGTATGAATAATAAATACTGCTTTCACAGCAGAGTTTTGATGAGAGAAGCGGGTTTCTATAAGTGCACCCTGTTCTTTGTTTTGTTTTTTGGGTTTTTTTTTATCTGTCTTCTTTACACTTGATAAAAACCGCCCAAGAATCACTTACGCTGCCTGTTCAATTGCCAACTCTCAGAACAAGAAAGGACAAGTTATTGTAAAAGCCTTGACTATTACCAGAAAACGATTTGCGAGCTGCAGGGCCACCAACACAATAATCTCCTTAGAATAAAGCTTTCATTTAGATGAAGAGGAGGTAAGGTTTTTCTCGCAGTGATACAGGTACAAATCAATAAAAACAACTGTTGTCGTATAATACATCATTTTACATTGCTGCTGTGGCTTACCACCCAGCTGAAGAAGAGCCCACTCTGTGAGATGTCTCCTCCACTTTTAAACATATTTTCCTATCCCTGTAACTCCTACCAGCATATGGTTATTTCAGTTCTCCTTTAAGAGCAAGGGAAATTTGCAATGAATACTGCTGTTTTCAGTTAATTATACACTCAAGACATCGCATACTGACCTACATGAATTGTTCTATATTTATCTAAAGTCTTGATCTACCAGAAAATACTACGGAAGACAGCATTTGTCTCTGTCTTGACAGTGCTTGCCTTTGGTTTTCTGAAGCAGACAGAAGGATCAACAGCTGATGGAGAACAAGCCCGCTGATGGCTTATAAAAAGGAAAAGACAGGTATGATGAATGCAAAAGCGCCTGGTACTGGCCATGGGAAGTGCACATTGCTGGAGACTTGAGGCCTCCACCCTCCACAGGTCACCCTTTCCTCTTCCCAAATAACAGAGGGATACATTGCAAAGCCACAGAAAAAGCAGCTTACCTCCAACAGCTCAGTAAAAAACTTTTTTTTAACCGCAGAAAAACTCATCCAAAAAACACAGCTCACAAAATCACTAATTGCCACATTGTTCCTTTTGTTTAAGAGTATTTCTCATGATTTTAAATAAAAATAAAAGTAGCTTTTATCTGCCATAAGCTTGCAGAGATACCTGCCCACTGACTGGGTACAGGGGAATTTGCATCGGAGCATGCACATGCGGATCTCAGTGCTGTAACCACTGATCACCATCCTTACCCAACGACTTCAGTGCTGTGATCACTATCCTCCTCTGAAGAATCAAGGGAATTCAGCGTTACAACACACAGGTTGTACACAGCGAGTGTCGTGGGGCTGTATTGTAAAGGGTCACAAATATTTTCCAATATCTTTTGTATTTTATTTCTCCTTTGAATTCTGAAATACTACTAACTGCTTAAATTCCAGTTGTAATGAGTATCCTTCTAATACGTATTGATTTAACTGTCTTAATTGAAGTAAATGCTAGATTTAAAAGCATCATCCATCATGGTAAACATTTTTATTTTTAAGGTTAAAGAGAAAATATATGAATTTTGTAGAAGCTATTTGTCATGTACTGTAAATATATTTTATATCAATTTGCATAGCACTATTAAGTGGTTTTATACATAGTCAAGAACAAATTAAATTAAATGTACTTTAAGTAAAAGACTATGACTCTACCTTCTGTCATAATATTGTGAGTCATCTTGTGGCAGATTTTTCAGTGGGCTGGGCCCTTGCCATCAAAACACACACATAAACATCCCAAACACCAGCTGAGCTGGAATATTCCATGCGAAGGAGACACTTCTGCTGCAGCCACACCTAAGTCAAGGGCTTTGGCTTCTATATCGTCAGTCATTAATCATTTCATTTATAAAAAGACTGGTGCCTGCCATTTGAGATCTTAGTGTAGGTGTTAGAAATTAGACACAATTTGTACCAGAAGTGAGGGGGGAAAAAAGGTGTAACTGATACCTTTAGGAAGCTGACAAAATTATGATCAATTAAAGAAAACAAATACCTAGCACCACCAAGAGAAAAAGTAGACAATATCTGCAGAACAGCATAAAGAAATGAAGGGGTTTATAATGCAAGTTACATGGATCAAATGCAAGCTTTCTACTCTGCAAAGACTCCTTGAAATCAGAGTTGTGCATAACAAATAAAGTTAGGTACATGTAGATTTTCCCATAGCCAGAACCTAATACCTAGTAAACCAGTTCAAGTTCCAAACTAGCAGCTACAATATTTGCCCGTTAAAACAAAAGGTTAGATTTGAAGGGAATTTGATATTTCAAAGTGGAAAAAGATATTTAACTGAACTTTTATTTTCCCAGCCAATGATCAAGAAACCACATCCTTCTCTTCAGTGTTCCCCGATGACAGTTACCCAAGTTACAATGATGTTTAACTTTATTAAAACATATATACATCAGAGTAATATTCCACATGAAAATACTGTTAACGAGTTCAGGATGCTGACAAGCCTGAAGTTATTTATGTGAACCATCTAAGCTGTTTGATCTGCACAACTCTGTTGCAATCAAAACTCTGGACACTGCCTGATATTAAAAGGATATTTCTTTCTTGGCTTATATTGAGCAGAAATATTAATACAGTGAGTTTCAAGCAGAAATCTCAGATAAAACATGACCGAAGATGCAGAGTGAAGTGTACAAGTCACTATAGTCCAGTATAGCTTTTCCACTGCTGTAATTAGAAAATGTCTATAAAAATTAAACAAATTCTTTGCTTCATTGTTCACAGACAATTGAAAAGGACGGGTGCCAGAAAGACTCATGCATGCATTTTTCAGGGATGGGAGAACTACTCAAACAAATTAAAGACCATGCCAGAATACAAAGTCATAAAATAAATTTTAAAAAAAGACAAGAATAGAGAGCCTTCTCAAACAGATAGGATTTGACATATTTCAAAAGGGAGCACAAGAAATATATTATCGTCTACTTCAAAGATTTTGGTTAATAGCAGCTAGGAAAAGTCCCATGTAAAACAGAAATTTTAGCTCTATCCCTTCTAACAAATATCTCCTGTTACTTTCCTAGGAATTCTACAAATGAGACAATGAAGCAAAATCTATTTATTGTTCAACCTACTATACAGTAACAGCATTTAACCTAACCCTTAACAGAGTTTCAAAAGGGCTAAAAAAATATTTACACCAGCTTATATGCAAAGTCAATGTTTGGGAACTTAATAAAGAATTCGTCTCCACATCAGGTACAAATCTAAGTCTTTTTCAAAAGAGCTTGTCAAAGAACTTGCTTCGGAAAGACTGAGACATCAACACCATGGGAATGACTCCTGGACTCCAGCTAACACATACTGTCATCGGGGGCATTTCTATTGATGCTCAATGCTTGCAGACGCAGTGCTCTGCATGTTGTCATGACCATGAGATCTATAGTGTTGGAGGTATCCTTTGCTAATGCATATGCCTACCACAGTTATTTCCCTGATCTTTTTGCCATCGTCACATGGGAACTTCAATATGAGGGATGCCATGTCTTAGGGAAAAAAAGGCTATATAGGACTAGCTGGATTCAGCAACCCAGTTTCAGGGAGCACAGTAATTCAGATTACTCCTTACAGAGGAGGAAGAGAAAAGAGAGCTTCTGCTCAAAAATGGCAAGCAGATACGACTTTGAGGCACTGAGGAGGAACAGATCTCCTCCATCATCAGAATCAAGGACCACAATATGGACACACAGCACAAGGGTCTGTAGCAGGTTCCTTGGTGTCAAAAACCCCACACTGAGGAGAGGAGGAACAATGTTGACTCCTGAGTCAACTATATCTTCCACTGCTAGGCTAGCCCCCTTTCAGCAGCTCTGGATTCCTTACAAAATTGTGGATTTGTCTCAGAAGGATCTATGGACAACAATCACACATGAGGAGGTTTTCTATCTTCATTGAGTTTCTTGCTCTATGCTGGGAAAGAACCCTTCAGCCTCAGAGCTCAGTACAGACATGTGAGCACTGATTTCCATGCCAACATCTGCAACTGGCAAAAGTAAGTTTTGAACCAGATGTCCAGATGTCTGAACCAGGTCATCTTGTTTGTCTGAAGCTCCTTGGCACTGGTCCTTAAGCTCACATGGCTGAGAGATGGAGAGTTTTGTACACTACTCACAAACATTTGAGTAGAAAACATAGAAAATTAAACATGAAAGATACATCATGGACGTAAGTGTGATGGAGTATCTAAATGAAGAACTGGCTGCAGCTTCCTTCAGAGGAAATAGTCAAAGGACAGGCAAGACTTTTAATCTATTGTTACAACACTATTGAGTGCAGTTGCCCAGAAAAGGAGGTTTGCAGGGAATAATGCGCAGCCAGGTCTGATCATCAGTAATCAGCCTCGAGCATTCACAGGATTAAGTAACTGCAGACTGTAGCTTTAATGAAGAATGGTTTTGGTTCTTTTTAACAGATTCACCCGAACGTGACATGAAAGAACAGAGAAAAATTTGAGCGCCTCCAGCTTTTATACCTCCCCAAGATCACAAGGTCTCTGTATGAGGATGAGAAAAGTAACAAGATCAGCTCCAGATCCAAACACCTAAATTTAGGTGTCTACATGCAAGCGTCTACATGTATTTCATTCTAGTTGGTGGAAATCTGGACAACACATCCAGTGCAACCTATCCAGCAAGCTATCCAGAATCTAAGAATTACTTTAGAGCGAGCCAAATCCACTGACCGTACCGAGAAAAAGTTTAGATAACTGCAAAGCTGTCATGACATGTGCTGCCTCACTGAACACGCATGTTTTGAGATTGACGCTCGCAGAAAAATAAAGCAGTACTGTACATTTTAAATGCAGAATTGCTTAACTGGCTCTTACAGACTTGATAACAATGATTACTGCAGATTTGCTTAGGACTTCTTGAAGACTTTCTCATTCAATTAAGATGAAACAAATTCGAAAAGGCTACCAAAATTTTACCACCATAATTAAGGACATGCATTGTACGTCATGTCTAAATAGCTCATCATTCAGCACTTGACTGGAAGTTTAAAGGTGAAAGCAAGTGAAAAGTACTTAAATTCTTCTATCTTGACAAAATTATACAGATTATTTAAAGTAAATTATATAAATATTTGACTACTTTTCAGAAATATCTTTAGGGGAGGGAATATAGAAAATATGTCATGTAATCTCAAATGTGAGACTAAAATGACTGTTCAACCATAGACTTTACAATAACAATCATGACATGCTGACACAAAAATTACCCCAACGCATCAAACCACTGGGTGAAGCTGAGCAGTGTCATTACTGAAGTTAGGCAACACTTCAAAATTCAGGGAAAATGCAAACAATTTTCTAATTGAAAACTGTCATTATAGAAAAGTGCGATAAGCTGCGATAAACCAAAAAGCATGCTGCTGCCTACAGCTCTGCATATTGTTTGTTCAAGTATGTGGCAAAGTCTTTTCTCAAGCTCCACAGGTCCCCAGCCCCAATGACACACTGTGCTATTGTATTTCACATGATCATTATGACTTGTACGCTCTTTTTGGTTTTGTTTTCTCTCGTGTTGGTATGACAGGAATGCCTGTACTATTCATGATTTTATGTGCCTCTATAGATTTCATTCAATGCCTCCCTAGAGATGAACAATCATGCCTTTTTATTCCCTCAAGAGCTGAAACGTTCTTATGTGATCTGGACTCTTCAGCCCTCTTTCGTAGTTCTTTTTCATAATTTTTCATACAAATTTTCAGATACAATGAACAATTCTGAAAAAAACATTGCAAGGGATGGTGAGCTGGAAATACTGTAACACAGGCACACTATTCACAGATAGATTTCTTGTCTATTCTTCAGACCTCCCAACACACTGTATCAAGACTTCCAATAGAAAAAGAATGAATGTTTCAGCTGCACTAAAAATAAGGGCACCTGAGGGCTGGTTTTCCCTAACTTACTAATTTAACCCCTAACAATATATACAGCTAATTCAGATAATTCCTTCTATCATGCATGTCCTTGATTTAACAAGTATCAAGTTTAATAAACCAACTGAAACCTCCTGTCCCACCTTTGTTAGCACAGCAAAACTTTACCTGTAACTTCCCATACCAATTGATTTAGATAAAGACACAACCGAGGCATTGTAACATCAAAGACCTATTAGTGAAATGTGGAGTTCAGCTTTAGCCATGCCTAACGAACCCTAATCACAAGTTGGCAGTAAGTTTGCAATGTAGATTTCAAGCTTGCTACATACTTGAACGAAACTAGAAAGGATCTCAGTAAGTCCTTTCGGTAGCTTCAAAACCAGATTTTACAGTCTCTTTGTAATTCGAGATGTTTTTGTCATTACAAAAACATTAATGATACAGTAACTTCGCCAGTTTTTTGCCTATGATAAAATTTAAATAGGAGAAAGGCTGATAACTGTTAACGTCAACCCACACTGTGAGGTCTACAGAAATAACCATAAATTATGGTTCCTTGGAGTGTCTGAATACCAAAAAGACAATGAAGAAACCCAACAAATTATTTTTCTGTCCTGTTCACTGAGAAAACTCCTTCCAGACCCCAGCAGCAACTGGGTGACGCACTAGCTTTCCAGTGGGATTAACAAGTTACCAACAAGGAAGAAGGGTGAGGTACCACAATGAGTTCAAAACCAAGATTTCTCTCTGTGCCATCCTGCCTTGGAGGCAACCGTTCCTCTACCTGCCACAAATTTGTCAAAGGCACTGCCAAAACTCTCCCTGACCGATTTATCATGGGCATATATGCCACCACTGCTCAGACATTCTTTTGAATAAAGGCTTCTGACACCCGTAGGTGTCCTGGTCTTTTCTAAGAAATCAAAGAGTAAGAGACATGTGAAAACTGAATAAAAAAAATAGACTTTCAATCCAAAGCTTTATTTTTCAGTTTATTCCCATTTGGCTAGAACAAGAGAAAAGCTTTGATTTCATCCCAGTTTGGTTTTTTTCTTCTCAATTATTGCAAAAATAAAACTGTCATCTGTCATTCAGCTGCTACTTAGCAATAGGATCCAGTACAACATACGCAGGGATCATTTTAAGTCCAGATCTGAAATTAATCAACACAACTGCCTGGAAGTCTTCCATCTAATACCCACTAATGCTAACCACCACCACAACACAAGATGTTAAAATTGCAGGCCTGCTTCCAGCACTATTTTAATACAGCCTTTACCAATAGCCATCAGAATTTTTTCTGAGTGCATTCAATTAAACTGTAGCTGAGGTTACTTGCAGATTTCTAAACCTGTATGCATACGCATACTCAGGCAAGTAACATTAAAAGCATGTCTGCTTCTCAATATTTTTAATCATCTTAAACACTGTTTATCTTTTCCCAAATCGCCAATTCTTAATGCCAAGTTTGTTTCTTCTACACAGCAAAAACTGTTGAAAAAAAGTAACAACCACGGTTCTGACTAATGAGGTGGGTGGGAAGTGGGGGACAACACAACCAAACTCACATTTTTTGTTAAAGCTGGGTAACAATAAATTATGAGTTACAAAATGACAAGCCAAAACTAGCAGACCTAACTAATCTCTTTATTTAAAACATATCCCCTAGCATTTTTAAGGCTTGACACTGTGTAATATTTAGTTTCTTTCTCATTCATTCCCCAAGGGTGTTCAACGTGTTACTGCACATTGAGGCATCGCCATCCCTCCCCTTAAGGAATGTATTCGTGTCAGTACCTGATCAGCTGCAACATGTCTTAACATCAGAGGGATGTCACATGCACTGCCGGCCAGGAGCTTAGTGTTCAACTAACTATACATACATGGCAAATCATCCTGGGTGAAGTTGAAACAGCTTATTCTAAATCAGAACAATTATTTAGAAGGCAGGAGCATAGCTTGCTCCCTGCTATACCACACTCCAAAAAAACACCTGCTTCATAATTCTGAAAGCATACGGACTTCTTATAGTAATATTTTTTTTAGAAAGTGCTGTGGCACTGGCAAATTTGTCTCTCTGTCCTGGTTCTGGCAAGGATAGAGTTAATTTCCCAAGGAGCCAGGACAGGTGAGCCAAGCTGGTCGGGGGCTATTCCATACCATGTGACATCATGCTCACCATAAAAGGGGGCTAGTCGGGCAGGGGCGGGTTCGGCGTGTCGGCGTGGCTCCGGGACGGGTCGAGCGTCCGGTTGGTCAGTCCTCGGATCGGTAAATCATTCTCTGTTATCACCCATTGTTACTATCTGTTATCAGCACTGTTGTTGATTGTTTCTCTCTCCCTCGCTGTCCCAGTAAACTGTCCTTATCCCAACCCTCGAGGCTTTGCCGTTGTTTTTCCGTTCTTCTCCACATCCCGCTGGGGGAGGAGTGAGCGAGCGGCGCGTGGCACTTAGCTACCGGCTGGGACTAAACCACGTCAGTCCTTTTTGGCGCCCAACGTGGGGCTCGAGGGGTTGTGATAACGGCAAGTCTGACCCAAGTGTGTTAAAACAAAGTTGTTAAAAGCATTTATGATGTTATTGAAACAGTCACTGGTCATAATGATGTTCTGTTTGGTCACATGGCTCTGTTTTGTAAACCCGTGTTTACTCTATGCAATCCCTGCGGTGCTGTTTATCACCTCTGGGAGAGGGGTTCGTGTTCTCATGTTGTTGTATTGTGTGACAATGACTTATGATAAGATATGATTGACAGTCATGGGTCTGAGCTGGTATGTGTATGTAGCATTTCGGTCAGGCCTGTACCTCGGTCAATATCTTTCAGAATTGATTAATAATTGGACCCAATCTATGGGGAAGACAGGGGGGGATACCTTCTCCCACTCTTTCACCTCCTCTTTTCCCTTTTGGTTGGTTACAACAATTTTTGAGTATTTTGAATACCCTTGGAATGTTCATGCCAGTATATTCCTATTGCTAGGTCTCCTGAATGCTTTCCCACTCCTGTTCAGGGTTAGCAAAAATCTTTTCAAGAGTACCACCCAGGGATCTTCCCCAAGGCTGAGTGGTCAGGGCTGGCATGGCATGTGGGAGAGTATGGGTGGGTATCTAGAGACCTTTTCACCCCCAATGGTTTGGAGCTTCACTCCTGAACAATTGCAAGACCCTGATAAAATGATAGAATATTTGAAAGGAAAATGCTGTGGGGATTCTAAGGAGACACAACTTACTGTGCTGTGCTTGGCCCTGGACACAATCAAACACTGCTTGACAGTAGACAGCACCACCCAGAGGGAGAGAGCGGACCCACAGGCACTGCAGCTACCCAAACCCCCGCAACAGGCACTGTAGTCGAGCCAAAAGATCAACCCACACCAGTATCAGTCGCCCCTATACACAAAAAGAAATACACAAGGAAATCAGTTCGCTTAGTGAAAGATGATGATGAACCGGGGCCATCACAAGAACAAGAAGAGCCAGAACCAGAAGTGATTACTCAATCCCTATCCCTGAGTGAGCTGCAAGATACGCGGAAAGATTTCAGCCGCCTTCCAGGGGAGCATATTATTACCTGGCTGCTCCACTGCTGGCATAACGGGGCCAGTAGCCTGGAACTGGAGGGCAGGGAGGCCAAGCAGCTAGGATCCTTGTCTAGGGAAGGGGGCATTGACAAAGTAATTGGGAAGAAGGCACAGGCCCTTAGCCTCTGGAGGCGCCTCCTGTCAAGTATGAGGGAAAGGTATCCTTTCAGCGAAGATGTTGTATGTCGGCCAGGCAAGTGGACCACTATGGAGAGAGGTATTCAATATCTGAGGGAATTAGCTGTGCGGGAGATGGTTTATTATGATCCGGACAATGCACAGTTGCCCACAGACCCCGATGAAGTCCACTGTACCCGACCCATGTGGCGAAAATTTGTGCGAAGTGCACCATCATCGTACGCCAACTCACTGGCGGTAATTGACTGGAAAAGTGAAGAGGCACCTACGGTGGACAAAGTGGCTGGCCGACTCCGGCAGTATGAAGAGAGCCTTTCTTCCTCCCTAGTCTCGGCTGTGAAGAAACTGTCTCAGGACGTCCGGCAACTCAAAGAGGATATATCTTACTCCCCACCTGTACAGACCCGCATTTCAGCTGTTAGGAGTAAGCGTTTTTCTGCTCCAGAGAGGGGATATAGAGCATACACACCACGAGGTGTCCTGTAGTTTTTCCTGCGTGACCATGGAGAAGACATGAGGAAATGGGATGGGAAGCCCACCTCAACCCTACAGGCACGTGTACATGAGCTACAAGGCAAGACAGCTGTACAAAGGGACTCTTCCAGAAAGAATGCTGCTCCAGTTTCCACCGGGCAGCCCCCCAGACCAAGTGAAAGGCCAGCTCGCACTTCTGATCCTCTTGAAGGGACTTCTAAGTCCCTTCTGCAAGACGTGAGTAGTGACTATGATAAGCAGGATTAGAGGGGCCCTGCCTCCAGCCAGGTGGAGGAAAGGGACAATAGGGTTTATTGGACTGTGTGGATCCCATGGCCTGGCACATTGAACCCACAAGAGTACAAGGGCCTAGTGGACACGGGTGCACAGTGTACCCTAATGTCATCGAACTATGAAGGGGTGGAACCGATATCTATTTCTGGTGTGACGGGGGGATCCCAACAGTTGACTCTGTTGGAGGCTGAAGTAAGTCTAACTGGGAATGAGTGGCAAAAGCACCCCATTGTGACTGGGCCAGAGGCTCCATGCATCCTGGGCATAGACTACCTCCGGAAAGGGTATTTCAAAGACCCAAAAGGTTACCGGTGGGCTTTTGGAATAGCTGCCTTAGAAGCGGAGGAAATTGAACCATTGTCTAGTTTGCCCGGTCTCTGAGAGGACCCTTCTGTTGTAGGGTTGCTGAAGGTTGAAGAGCAACAGGTGCCGACTGCTACTACAACTGTGCACTGGCAGCAATACCGCACCAACAGAGACTCCCTGGTTCCCATCCACAAGCTAATTCGTCAACTGGAGGGTCAGGGAGTGATCAGCAGAACCCACTCACCCTTTAACAGTCCCATATGGCCAGTGCGGAAGTCCAATGGAGAGTGGAGGCTGACAGTAGACTATCGTGGCCTGAATGAAGTCACACCGCCCATGAGTGCTGCTGTGCCAGATATGCTGGAACTTCAACATGAACTGGAGTCAAAGGCAGCCAAATGGTATGCCACAATTGATATCGCTAATGCATTTTTCTCGATCCCTTTGGCAGCAGAGTGCAGGCCACAGTTTGCCTTCACTTGGAGGGGCGTCCAGTACACCTGGAATCGACTGCCCCAGGGGTGGAAACACAGCCCCACCATCTGCCATGGACTGATCCAGACTGCACTGGAAAAGGGTGAAGCCCCAGGGCACCTGCAATACATTGATGACATCATTGTATGGGGCAACGCAGCAGAGGAAGTTTCTGAGAAAGGGAAGAAAATAATCCAAATCCTGCTGCAGGCTGGCTTTGCCATAAAACAAAGTAAGGTGAAGGGGCCTGCGCAGGAAATCCAATTTTTAGGCATAAGGTGGCATGATGGGCGGCGTCAAATCCCTATGGATATTATCAACAAAATAGCAGCCATGTCCCCACCAACAAAAAGGAGACACAGACCTTCTTAGGTGTTGTGGGTTTCTGGCGAATGCACATTCCGAATTACAGTTTGATAGTAAGCCCTCTCTACCACGTAACCCGGAAGAAGAATGATTTCAAATGGGGCCCTGAGCAACGACAAGCTTTCGAACAAATTAAACAAGAAATAGTTCATGCCGTAGCTCTTGGGCCAGTCCGGGCAGGACCAGATGTAAAAAATGTGCTGTACACCGCAGCCGGGGAGAATGGCCCTACCTGGAGTCTCTGGCAGAAAGCACCAGGGGAGACTCGAGGTCGACCCCTGGGGTTTTGGAGTCGGGGATATAGAGGATCCGAGGCCCGCTACACTCCAACAGAAAAGGAGATATTGGCAGCCTATGAAGGGGTTCGAGCTGCTTCAGAGGTGATTGGCACTGAAGCACAGCTCCTCTTGGCACCCCGACTGCCAGTGCTGGGTTGGATGCTCAAAGAGAGGGCTCCTTCTACACATCATGCAACCGATGCTACGTGGAGTAAGTGGGTTGCACTGATCACACAACTGGCTCGAATAGGAAGCCCCAATCGTCCAGAAATTCTGGAAGTGATCACAGACAGGCCAGAAGGGAAAGATTTCGGAATGTCGCCAGACGAGGAGGTGACACATGCTGAAGAAGCCCCACCGTACAATAAACTAACAGAAGATGAGAAACCATATGCCCTCTTCACTGATGGGTCCTGTCACATCGTGGGAAAGCACCAAAGGTGGAAGGCCGCTGTATGGAGTCCTACACGGCGAGTTGCGGAAGCTGCTGAAGGAGAAGGTGAATCAAGCCAGTTTGCAGAGGTGAAAGCCATCCAGCTGGCTTTAGATATTGCTGAAAGAGAAAAGTGGCCAACGCTGTACCTCTACACTGACTCATGGATGGTGGCCAATGCCCTGTGGGGGTGGTTACAGCAGTGGAAGCGGAGCAACTGGCAGCGTAGAGGCAAACCCATCTGGGCTGCCCCACTGTGGCAAGATATTGCTGCCCGGCTAGAGAAGCTGGTTGTAAAGGTACGTCATGTAGATGCCCACGTACCCAAGAGTCGGGCCACCGAGGAACATCAGAACAACCAGCAGGTAGATCAGGCTGCCAAGATTGAAGTGTCTCAGGTGGGTTTGGACTGGCAGTGTAAGGGTGAATTATTTCTAGCTCGGTGGGCCCATGACACTTCAGGTCATCAAGGAAGAGATGCGACATATAGATGGGCCCGTGATCGAGGGGTGGACTTGAGCATGGACGCCATCTCACAGGTCATCCATCAATGTGAAACGTGCGCTGCAATCAAGCAAGCCAAGCGGGTAAAGCCTCTGTGGTATGGAGGCCGATGGTTGAAATATAAATATGGGGAAGCATGGCAAATCGACGACATCACGCTCCCACAAACCCGCCAAGGCAAGTGTTACGTTCTTACAATGGTGGAAGCAACCACTGAGTGGCTGGAAACATATCCTGTGCCCCATGCCACTGCCCGGAACACTATTCTGGGTCTTGAAAAGCAAGTCCTGTGGCGACATGGCACCCCAGAGAGAATTGAATCAGACAATGGGACTCATTTTCGGAACAACCTCATAGACACCTGGGCCAAAGAGCATGGTATTGAGTGGGTGTATCACATCCCCTATCATGCACCAGCCTCTGGGAAAGTTGAAAGGTGCAATGGGCTGCTAAAAACCACCCTGAGGGCAATGGGTGGTGGGACTCTCAAACACTGGGATACGCATTTAGCAAAGGCCACCTGGTTAGTTAACACTAGGGGATCTGCCAATCGAGCTGGCCCTGCCCAGTCAGAATTCCCACGCCCAGTAGAAGGAGATAAAGTTCCTGTAGTGCACATGAAAAATATGTTGGGTAAAACAGTTTGGGTTATCCCTGCTTCAGGCAAAGGCAAGCCCATCTGCGGGATTGCTTTTGCTCAGGGACCAGGGTGCACTTGGTGGGTGATGAGAAAAGATGGGGAAGTCCGGTGTGTACCCCAAGGGGATTTGATTCTGGGTGAAAATAGCCAATAAATTAAATTGCATGATATTAATAGCGATATACTGTATCAATGGTATGACCATAAGAATCACCCAAAACTAATGAAGGATGGACTTTGAAACTGAACAAAGTGCCACGATGATGGAACTAGAACTGACTTCAACTGGTGCCCAGAAACTTTATCGAAAAATCACATCTTTGGCATCCAGACTGTGAGCATGGACCATACCAGATACACCAGCTGTGAAGACTCCAGATGCAGCATGCAACAATCCAGCTGCACGCACCATTGCTCCTGCTCTGAGAGACTGTAATGGCAGATGGAACCCAAAACCATGGACTAAATGAACTCGACAGACATTTTAGAGCGATAGCCCATAGAGTAAGGCAATGAGTTCTGTAAAATAATCTGGGCATGACGTAGATGGTATGGAATAAGGGGTGGATAATGTCCTGGTTCTGGCAAGGATAGAGTTAATTTCCCAAGGAGCCAGGACAGGTGAGCCAAGCTGGTCGGGGGCTATTCCATACCATGTGACATCATGCTCACCATAAAAGGGGGCTAGTCGGGCAGGGGGAGTTCAGTGTGTCGGCATGGCTCTGGGACGGGTCGAGCATCCGGTTGGTCGGTCCTCGGATCGGTAAATCGTTCTCTGTTATCACCCATTGTTACTATCTGTTATCAGCACTGTTGTTGATTGTTTCCCTCTCCCTTTGCCGCCCCAGTAACCTGCCCTTATCCCAACCCTCGAGGCTTTGCCGTTGTTTTTCTGTTCTCCTCCACATCCCGCCGGGGGAGGAGTGAGCGAGCGGCGCGTGGCACTTAGCTACCGGCTGGGGCTAAACCACGTCACTCACTTTTATCTAGCATTTATGGAGCTGTCACACTGCTCCTTCCTTTGGGGACACACTCTCTGCTGCAGCTTCCATTCCTCTTCCTCCCACATGACACACCCAGTGTACCTACACTCTTTCTGTGCTGCCTCTGTTCCTCTTTTGTTTGGGAATAATAGCCATTTTTTTCCCTGCTCTCTAAACTGTATACAACTTAAAAGTATAGGTATCGTTAAGGTCTTGCACAAAGTTTACCAGTACCAAAGGCTCCTTTGGATCAGATGCCCACATTTCATTAGAAATACAGTAAAAACCTTTTTTTCTTTTTTCAAACTTGCACTCAAAATGCACCCCTTTGAAATCTATCACCACTTTCCCTCTCTGCAGCATTTCTAATACTTAGCGTTCTTGTTAGGTGGTGCCAAAATTTGTAGACAATTGTCTACATGTGGTCTCAGCAAGTCTTGGTGTGGCATTATATGAAATAAGCTCGCTTGTTTTCTTGCCTCAAACCCTTCATGTGTATACTACAGTCCTGCTTGCCTGTCAGACTGCTGCCTGTCCTAAACACAGTTTATCCACTTTTTCCCCTAACCAGTGTCTTTCCATTCTGTATGGTAGCTGAAATTCACCTAAAAGTCCAGACGTAACTGGACATGTCTACGCTGAAAGCATAAGAAGCTCAGATGAAGGGTCTATGACTCTAACTGCTAGTCCTTCCCACAGCATGACCGTGGCCATCACCACCTAAACCCTCCCAGGCACTACCTGGGCCCAGTTCAAGGGGCAGCATTGACCCAGGACTGCTCTCAAGAGGCTGTACCGCGTAGCCATAGGGCCAGGGAGCAGGTGCTGGGCCCGCTTCCTCTACTAGAACAGACCTAAGATCTGAGACTAGAACTTTAGAAACATGGCTTTATCTGCGAACCAAGCTTGCAGTGCTTCCTGAGTAGATGCTATTTTTCACCACACAGGCACCGCTGGGGCTACTCGTTAAATGCTATTATCTGCTTACACAAGAACATACTGCTCTTGGTGGAATTCCTTTTGTAAATGCTAAAAGCAAAATTACCTCTTCATTATAAAAAATGCAAGATTACAAAAATAAAATGTATACAAAAATTTTTACAAAAAATGTGCATGTCTGATGTTAATCTGCTTTTCCTACCCTACATACTTCATTTTTTTTCTTTAGAAAGATGAGCTGGTCTGTAACCGCATCTGTGTTTCCTGAGTATCAGCAGCCACTGTCCTTAACAAAGTGTCTATAGGTACTATTAACCTGTAAACCTTGCAGCTGTTATTTCTGCTATTTCTTAAATTCCATTTTCAGACACATTTTAACTGAAATTGCCTGCAGTCCTTATGCACCAAATGCTCAGGGCAGTCTGAGGTCAAAAAAAGCAGTTTGTTAGTTTTGGTATAAATTTTCATTTGAATTTGCTTTGCTTTAAAATAATTGTATCTGCAGAGTATAACGTAGATCTGCAATTTAGATTATTAGCTCCAATCTGGCACGCAACTCCTAATGAAGGAAGAGTAGCCTTCATTCTCTATAGACACCAACTGTTTCCATGTATTTTAACTACGGGATACAGTTCTAAAAATATAAGTATTTCGTCTTCCTGGGCAAAAGGCACGTACATAAGAAAATGAAAACACAAATCAAGAGCATTTACCTAAAACACAGCTTAGTGACTAGAAACACATGAGGTGATGGAGCTGCAAGATGAAGACCCCCGTGCGTAGACAGCAGTATCTCTGGGAAAATCTGGGCATTACATGCTGATTAAAGTCAGCCTCCAACTTTGAAGTCTGGCTTGCAGGTTTTTGTTACGTATGATATGATGGTATGAAAGAAACATCACATACTTTTTAAACTGCCCGAAGTCAGATTTCTTCCAACACAACATACTAAAGCAAATAACACGCGTCTTGAACAAAAAATTAAGCTATAAAAGACCAATTACATCTAGATGAGGCATACAGAATATTCTTGAATCTCCTGGGCATATCTGTAGCTTTCACTAACGGACCTGATCACACATTCAGAGAAAGGTGTGGAGGTTCAAAAAATGGTCTGAAAGATGATATACTTAAATAAAATCATACAATTAACAAACATGGTAATGTTCAGTATTAAAACTGCCTTTTTAATCTCATTGTTTTATTTGATCTTTCTGTGTAAGAACAAATATTCACACAGAGTAGTGACATGGAAAGCAAAGTCCAGGGCCTGCAATGGAGCCCCCTGAGGCCATTCTTAAGGCTGGTGTGGAGCCCCATTCATTTGCCAGGGATTTAACCACGTGCAGGATGTCTTAAAATGGAAGCTTTACAAACTCTTCAGAAGTTCAGCTGACTAATCTTCAGTCTTACCCTATGAACACAGACTGCTGGAACCTGCTGAAAACATAAGCAACCTTCTCACATGAAAAAAAATTACGTTTGCCTAAATCTAGAGGGAAAAAAATCAAGTTGTGTATGGAGCCAAGTAGCTCCAATAGAGTAATTCTGTCCTCTCATTTCTGTCATTCATAAAATTACTTACATTTAAATAATACTGCAAAATCACTGGAAACTCATTCATACTCTTAACAGAGCTAAGAGAGAAAGTGACTGAAGGCCCTTACAGAAAGCTCTGACAATCTAACCCTTGTTGCTTGTGAGGAAAACCAAACGGAATCCCCTGCGTTTGCTCAGGACAGCAGGTGACTGACTCGAGCGCGTGTGATGCGGCCTGCATCCCCAGGCTTAGCACTGGAAGCGGAGTGCTGCCAGCACGGCTGCGGTGCACATGGGGCTGGGAGACGGGGAGGAACCTAGCTCACCCAGCCGCCATGACCTGGCCTGCTGATCTCCGCCAAGACGCTGCAGCGGTACAACAATTAGTCTAGGGAAACGTCAGCCCTATCCTGCTTCTCCCATACACCCTGCGGGGGAAGCAGAGAGGCATGGCAAATCCACGCACTATTCCTGCAGTTCTGCCTCATAAATCTTAGCTGGCTTGCACCAAAAGGTGCTAGGATCCTCTGCCAGGACAGGAAAAAAAAATGGAGACCACTACTGGCAGCCCAGATGAAACAATCCTCACCTGCTGCTAAGAGCAGGCAGGCTGTCAGCCCCGCCGAGGGCAGAGGCTCCCTGCCCACTGGCAGCTGATTCACAGCCCAGCTCCTTGCCCAGCCCTCCACAGCTTCAGCAATTTCCTCACGTATTGAAGCTGGTGTGTATTTGTGATTTAAAAAAATCACTTACGCCTGGAAACGAGGTAATTATAAACTGCCACTCTAGTCCCCCGTCACCTAGAATTAGACAGTGACGTCTTCCTGTCTCCCTGCAGGATCATGCTGGACCCGTATGACTTGCGTCCTTGATCATGTACCCAGAAAAGGCCTCTCAGCCATGATGTCAGGGCTGTGAGTATGGGGTTTGCCTGTCTGTGCTCAGGTTCAGCTGATGGCTGAGAGCTCATGGTGACAGCATGGCTCCTGACCCCTGGGAGCTGCTAGTGCTCTCGCCTCTGGTCCCCAGCCCAGCTGTGGCCCCTGCAGTGGTGCAGGCCACCTACGGGCCTGCATCCCAGACCTCAGCCCATCCCCACGGAGATGCCCGGTTCCCAGGGCCACCCCGGTGCCCCCGGCTGCCCAGCTCCTGGCTGGGATGGTGGGATGGGCCCTGGCTGCCTGGCCCTGCCCTGCTGCCCCTCCATGGGGAGCCCTCATCGTGGCCCTGACATGGGCAGGCATGTGCTCTCCATCCAACATACAGCTTACTGTCGTTCAGCACAACTGCAACTCTAGATACCAGTAACACACCTGGGTATTTCTGAGCTTTCTGGTTATTACTGTCATAGCACTAAATGTCATCCCCTTAAAATTAGGTCTGGACGCATTTAAATCCCTTCCAGGGCTGGCAGTCGTGTCCCTGCTGAAGAGCCCCATCCCCTCTCACAGAGAGTAGATACTCCTGGCCCAGGGTACATGGTGCTTCTGTAAGGAGAGGTATCTCCAGCGAGCTCAGCATACTTGGCACAGGAGGGGCTGCCACGCTGCACCGCGACTGACAGGCGTGCACCCATGGGGGTGCTCTGTGATGGCAGCATCACAGTCCCACCCCACCGCCCGAGCAGGCATGCCTGGTCACCCACCCTGATGGAGCACACCAGCCAGAGGCATCTGCGAGACCCTCAGATGTCCAGCCTAGCTCCTGGGACCACCTGTGTCTGCAAACTGGGAGCTACTAAAACAGACAAACAGAGCATATGGAGAATCACTGCCAGAAATGCATGCATTTTGTTAGTGTTTAACCTACTTACTGCTCAGAACACAAACCAAGCTTTAAAAGAGCTCTCTGGAGTAAAACACTGTAGTTAAAAATATCAGACAACTGTTTGGGAAGACCATTTCTATCTTGTGAGCAATAGCTGGAAATTATGATCTCTGTTTGATTGGTATAAAACGGGAAAGGAAAGAAACACAGAAGCTCACTGAAATCAGTGGAAGAATCTCATTGATTTCATCAGCAAGACGGAATCCAAGAATCTGTAACCTCTCACAGCCAAAAGACATCAGATATGGACAGTAAACATTCCTTAGAATGGCACGGGATCCTTAGGTGGAGAAATATGCTTATGGAAGAGGATAAGCTAAATGAAAACTGGCACAGAAGCACACAAAATGGGGACTCTGCACCTCAGCCACTGAATCATCTGTTTTGGCCAACACATTTATGTCAAAGGTGCCTGTGCTTCCCCATTGAAACGCTGTGAATGAAATTTATGGAGCGCTGCCAGAAACCCTGCTCCAGCAAAGCAACTGCAGGTACCCAGTCATGTCCCAAGGCATTAACATTTGCACAGCCAGAGGGCAGAATTGAAGTTTTTAATTATTTATTAACTGATTTGTACCACAACTACTAGTTGCTGAGCTGTGAAGGCTACACTGTTCTATGTAAGTGGTATAAAGCTCTGAAGAAGTTCTGGGAAATATTTTCCATTATTCCATCTCATTAAGCTCCTTCCTTTTTTCCCTCCCCTCTTTCTATATCTTTCAAATTGTTTATTTTTTCAAATACTTGCCTGCACTGTGTTCATTCTTTAGGCTGCTCTGTCCTGAAGTAAAACAGCCTAGTCTTTTGCCAGCTATTTCCCTTTGTCTTGCCAATGTTACTAAAAGAAGACTTGCTGGCATGCACCTCCGCCCTGACTGGCTACCCAGAACAGAAGCGTTAGTCAGAAAAAGACCTCATTGATTCACACACAGCTTCATTTTACCGTGAAGCTATGCACTGCCACAACTAAGCTCCTCGGACTCAGAGCACTGTATGTTATGCTTATGGCCTCTCTACACAGGAAAAGGCTGCATCTGCTTGGCCTCATCTCCCACTTCAGTGTCCTAGTCCCCATACCGCAAGCATGTTCTTTTTGTGGTGAACCAAACGGTCCCACAAGAGAAAATCCAAGAACAGAATAATTTGCTCCAGCGTCTGTTCCTTGGAGCTGCACTGAGACACACCAAATTTGGATCTCTCTACATGGGACACTCCTTCGGTATTCTACCAAGGAAATCATGCACCCTCAGACTTCCTTATGATATGCCCCAGGGTATACAGCACAAACTCTTTACACATGCTACAATAAAACCCAGAAGTTGCAAGCCTTACACAGTGAGGGACAAGTCAGTATATGCTAACTAGCCCAGTGGCCAGAATACTCTCCCATGTGGTACTCTAAGACACAAACCTCCTTATTCAATTCAGGAACAAAAAAATGTACAAAAACAGAGAGATGTCACCAACCAAGACAACATTGAGCATAGCAATGATCTTAAATCTCATTCCTCTGCCAAGTTTTGATGCCAAAGTTGGCTTTGTCAAGAGAGACCTGGTTTTACTTAGAATCCAGAATTAGAAATCCTCTCTTGTCAGTAGACTTCTTCAACTGTATTGTAAGTTAATGTAGTGCATCCTTTAGCTTCTAGCCACAGCCACCAGTGGTTCCACAAATGCCTGTTTATAAGACCGTAGTCACAAAAGCATAGAAAGGGGGAGAAAGTAGCACAATTTCCTTCTCAGACTGAGAACATTCAAGCCAGCTGGTCCTTTTCATGAGAATACCCTGCTGTTTTACAGGAAACACATCTCAGAGTAAATCTGGGCTCCAAGCAGAAACACCAAAGAAGCCCTAGACTCCAAGGGCATGGTAAAGTCATAGAGGGAAGAACACCGGGATCTTGGGCATATCTCAGGTCCTGCAGTAGTTGATGGATTTCATCAGCAGTTTTGGACTTTGGTGATCAGTTCTGACGCCACCCTGCCTATGCTTAAATGTCAGAATGACAAAAAGGGGACTGTGGAGAAGACTGAACCCCAGGACATTCTTCTCATCAGCTTGGAGGTGCTCCACGGGAGATGCCCAGGATTCGTGGAGATGCTCCTCTGAGGAAGGAGGGACACACAAAGGCTAATGAGGCATCTTTTGGCTGCAAAGAGCAGGGAATTGCCCAGGAAGAGTCAGTGTCATCTCCACAGCTGCAGTGCTATTACAGGCAAAAACCACAGAGCCTCTCCCTCTGTACACTAAAATGCTGTAATTAGTATTTCCAAGAGAACAAATGGAGTACTTACCTGTATTTATGAATGATGGCATTAAATAATCTTCCATCACGCCAGCAGGTAGTAAAATTTTCACAATGGATTCCAGCATAACCCTCGGTTGTCTGCTGCGACCACAGGAGCAGTCTCTCTTTAGCAGACATGTCCTCTGACTCTCCAGTAACATGGATATCAGATATCTAAAACATAGTTAATATAGATATTACAATTACATCTAACACACAATAATGTTTAAAATATTGCTGAAAATTACTGAAGAATTTTCTGTCTGATATCTGCATTCATGAATATGTTGATTATTCATGTACTGTATTAATATTTTTTCATGTCATATCCTTATGCACTCTTAGCATCTTCAATATGAAATACAAAATTCATAGCTTCACAATTTTCTTCAGTTTGCTAGTTCTCAGCTTCTTAACGTCTGGGGGCAATATAATTATTACATAATGAAAAATACTTAAATATGTCTGATTTATGTTGATTACATGAAAACTAATATCTTTTATGTATTATGCCTATTATACATAAGTGTTATACAATTACATATAAAATACAACATATTTTATACGTATATATTCACACCTATGTAATACCCATATTTATATTACACATCCTTTACTTAGCTACAATGTTCCTCTCTTAAAACAGGTTAAGTTATAATATATGCTGTTATGGAATTCAGTAACAAAACAGTAATTTTCGGTGAAAACTGACATTAATGGTGTTAGGACAAAATCTTCTGAGAAGCATTCTAGGAACAACTGAAAGGTTGAAGGATTATACATGAAAATTTTGCCTGATACAGAAGGTTTGGTTTTGTATTACCTAAGCATTATCAACTTCATGTCAGACAAAGCAGGAAAGGATTGGGAAGTTTACATACAAACACAACTTTCTAGTACCTTAAATTCTTCCCTAATAAAATTCAGTCAGCTTGCTTAGAAAACTATTACTGTATGAATATGAAGCAGACATTTCCCTAATGTGCATGTGTATTGCTTGCATGTTACATGATAGAAACTGTATTCAGTGTATAGCTGACATGCAAGACAGAACAAAAAGACAACATGCCTTCATAAATAAAGTGATATCACAGGTTGTCTTTCTCCTAAGTGACCACCTTTCACCACTTACTCAAACAACAGTAGATAATATGTTATTATGGAGAACACCAAGAATGCATGTACCATGACGCACTGTAGAAGAACCCAAGTACCGTAGCTCAGACATTACGAACAGCAGGCTGAGGGGCTCGGGCAGAGGCAAGCTTGTGGGTGGACGCTAAGCACCCCTGTGAGCCCACCTGGAAGAGGGTTGCACCGCACAAGCCTACACGCAGCACTGTGGGAAGGGTCTCCTGCGGCTCTGGAGCCAGCCTGAGGCCAGGGCTCGGGGAGGTTTGCCCACAGGCAACTTTGGGGGCAAGGTAGGAGGCTCAATTTTGCTGCGAAGAGGCTTAACTTGGTCTGTGCCAATTCCAGCAATCCGTTCTAGTGTAAACCGGGAAGCTATGTTCATGAGCTCAGACGGGATGGTCATAGCGATGCCTCCTGGCCTTGAAATCTCTGCATGCAAAGATATCTTCTGCCTGAGCTCTTCCTGGGGGAATTCAGACAGGCTAGACCGGAAATTATGGGGTTTTCTCATGGTAGAGCCACACAAAACACAGTGCCAGGAATAAAGAGATGTAGCTTTCCTACTGATGCTGCAATCTTAATGTCTAGAGGAGGTGGTGGGAAGAACTAGGAAGCAGGGGACTAAAGGAAGAGCCTTGGAGATGTCAGGGCAATGTAGCTGCCATAGTGCCTGCTGCAATTTCTGCTTAACCACCTTTCACACTTTCAGGGGATGAAAGCATTTACAGCTATGTAGTAAATTGTAAGTAAATTTTAAGCAGGGAACAAATTAATTTACATTATTTTCTACCCAAGTATCCACAAAATCACAAGTTGTGAAAGCAGTTCTTCAGGTACTTATCACAGGCCGTCATATCTGCTGGCTCTAGATTCTCTGGAAAACTACAGGCACCGACACTAGAAAGCAAAGTAGTTTTAACTATTCAACTAGCCCATAAATACCTCCAAAGATCTGACAGCGGGGTTTTTTGTCTCCTATTGTCTCCAGTTTCAGTATTGCACATTTTTAAGAAAAATCAAAGAGGAAAAAAAATACCTTCTTTTGTTTCAAACACTGAAGAGAAACACATGCAACTGCGATTGTTTATAAATGTCTAGGTACCAAAATCCTGCACAGAGTATTTACTACATGAAATCACATAAAATACAGACAGTATGAGTTCTGTATGTGAAAACAACAGGGAATCCAATGTGGCAAAAGACCAACTTAGAATCACTCTGAAAATTTCCTTGCAAAAATCTAGGGAACTCAGAATCTGTAGTGGAAGATTTCCTTTCTGTGAGTTACCTTTATTCTTTGGTATTTCAAAGCAAGAAAGCAAACTAAATATTTTTTCAGTAGCTTTAACTTCTATTCATCGTAGAACAACCAGACCACAATATAAATGAAGTCAACCATTTACCACTTATCCGGACAACGCTTCTGAAAGAGATGATGTCATCTGAAAGTGTCAGATGTCTAGCAAAAAAACCCCCAAAATACCAACCTATATTTTTTTCCCATCATTTTCAGAAAGTGCTCTGTGTGTAATCCATAAGTATAATATTTTTTAATATATTCTAGCCTAAGCAAGCTAACAATGTAATTTAATGTGGGCCATCCCTTACTGCTAAGTTGAAACCTTTAGCCTCCTTCACGGTTAATTGACTGGCGATGGCTATGTACATTTCAGACCGCAGAGAGTGCAAACGCAGCGTATTTGAGCTCACATTAGATTCCTCTGGCAACAAGCGATTTCAGACATCATGGCAACTTGTGAAGGTCGTACTTGTATCTGTTGTTACATGCAAACATCTGTAGCTATGGACACAAACTCAAGGAGAATATTTCTTACGCTGAAAGTGACCACTTAGGCAAGCTTGCAATCCAAATTTTGGATGGCTAAAAAATGAATTTAGCTTATTACGCTAAGATCAACAGGATTTCGATCCAAAATCTGCCAAGCACCATTTGGCACCCTAGTTGGCCATTTGCAGGAAAAAGAATAGACTGGACTGGGTTTAAAAACTGAAATTGCCTTTCACTTGTGGAGGTAGCCTACTTCAGTCCAGGATAAGGAACACTAACATTAGCCTGAGACCTGAAACAGCCTGAGCCCTTCTGTTCTCTAAATAAAGTATTTCAGATTCCAAGGCTAAGATTTCAGACTTTTTCATAAACACTGAATTCATATTTAAAAAGTATAAAAATACATGGAGGGAAATGGTGAGTCAAAGAGCTATATTTTATTATACCTACAAATATGAGCTCTCCTTTGCAAGATGTCCTATTAACTTGGAACTACTTAACCAGTAAAATACTACCCCCACAAATAAGGTGTCAGAAAGAGAGACAGAGCACATTTTTCCTTTGATAACCCCATAAGGACAGCATAGATACTCATCTACCAACTATGCATTATCATCAATATTTGTAACATCATTTGCCACAGGAAAGAAAAAGAAAGACTACTAAATTTGGAATACTAGAACAGAAAATAAGCTAAGGGGCAATCAAATCTTTCACTGTTCAAATTTTGTCCTTCAAAGCAAACAGTTTGTGTGAAACTTTCATTCTTATATCCCACAAGCCTTGAGCATGGAACAAATTATTGAGTTTGCATGAATTTGAACAGTTATTTGCTAGAGATCCAGTTCTCCAGATTATCTCAAAGACCGTGAATTACAAGTTATGAAAGAAAAAGAGACAGATAATTCTCTGCATAGCCCTGGTATCTCAGAATCAAAGCTTTAATTGGCACTAAATACTCTTTTGCTTGTTTCCAACTGGGAGAACTAGTTCACCTCTGGTACTGCGAGTGTTTTTTCTCTGCGTGTAACTTTCCTCTGCATCACACAGTATACAAAAACCATATGCCAAAAAGCCTCAAGCTCTTTGCTTGCACTGATTTCAGGGACACAGTTTTGAGTCCAAAGAGCAGAGCAGAGCAGAGAAAACCCTCCAAAAGAGATCAACAGTGGTGCTGGATTTCTGCAGCTCATTTTTTACAGTGCAAACAGAAGAGCAAGACTGGTATAGGTAGTAAGGAGTCTTCCCTCCAATTCCATGTTATCCCAAATGTTTTGAAGCAAGTCTAAACTTGACATAATGTACTTAACTGCACAAAAGTATATAATGAGCTACAGTTATATGATGCATAATGAAATGTATGCTGATATCAGCTAGCCCTAAGCCAGAAAAGTCTGAAGAACACAAAGAAATACGAGGAAAAAAGAATACATGAATATGGAGAGATTTTGAAATGCTGTTTTCCACTTTCTTAAGCTAAGAAGTTAGTTATGTGTTGTTGTGTTTGAAAAGGACTGCTGACAGCATGTTGAGGGAAGTATAGTTATACAAATGGAATTTGAACTTGCATGTGATCACAAGAAGTCATCTCCCCTGACGTTAGAGTTGGACTTTGTGAGTTTCCATTTGGCCATAAATTCAAATGCTCCTATTCAGCTCTCGCAAGGCTCTGCAGAGCTGCGAGTCCAGCTTTGGGCAACACCCTTCAAAAATATTGGATCAGTAGAAGGAGATCGAAAGAGAAAAACAAGAATGACACAGATCTAAAAAATATATGAGAGTGAAAAAGGGGTTTATTTATTCTAAAGTAGGGAAAACTGAGGAGAGGTGTGACAACAGTCTTCGAATATGTAAAATCCTGCTGCAAAAAGGTAATAAATCAACTCTTCTGGGAATGCGAAAAGAACTAACGAGTTTAAAATGAGCGTATGTGTTTTCAGCTAAAACCCCTTTTTAATACAAAAGACAGATAAGCACTAGAGTAATGACTCAGGAAGCATGTGAAACCACCAATAAGGCAGACACAGTCAAGAATGGTTTTCATTAAGTTATCTTGCCTTCAGGTACAGAGATGACCTAGATGACCTGTCCAGAACCATTCCTGTCCCAGTTCTGTAGTACCATCAATGATTATAGATCTCCTTCCATTACCAGCATTTAAGGCGGACTGCGCCTGCTCCTTGTGAGTATTACAAGGAAGTGAACAGTACTATGCCAATAAAGCAAAACTCCTGACTTTTGCACCTTTGCCCTGCCAATCACATTCCAGAAGACCAACTGGCATCTCTTCCTTCCTTAACTGTACTACATGAATAGATAATACAAGATTATATGATGGTGGACATGGTTGGAATCTTACAATATACAATTGAAATAATAAACAGATGACTACTTAGCCAGAAGTATTCTACTGAATATGCTGATTACAAATAATCTACATTTTTTTATTTATAAGCAGGTGCATTGCCTTCAACCTGACTCAAATATATGGTGGGTTTCTTTCTTGCAGATTATTATTAGTACTGTAGATGAGATGAAATCTGCTGTATCGGACACTATGTAGACGCATGGCAAAAAACCAGCTGCGGAACTTGCAGCCAAGGCAATGGTTGAGTACTGGAAGTAGATGAGTGATTCTGTTTATAAATTAGACACTTTTTTTCCTAGAAAACTTTTACATCCATACTTTTACATCCATGAACCAGAACTGAAACTACCACAAATTAGACTGGAAGAATAATGATAATGACTGAAAATGTGATATGCATAAGTCATTGGTTTTGACACAAGCTGACAGCCATCAAAACCTGGAGGTAACATCACCTGGCAGCTATCTTTTGCTGATACTGAATGAAAACCATGGCTTGTTTCAACACAGGAGACATCAAATATCACAGTGGCAGCATCCTGTGGAGAGAAGACAAAACTACAGCCTTGATTTTCTACTCTACCTGCATTGTGCTAAAACATCACTGAGAAGGGGTCTGGCTACAGGAAGCCTCTTTCAGTCTTGAATCACAACTTCTTAACCTTAATGCCAACTGCCATCTGCTTTAGGACAGCCCTGAGTTAGAACAGTATCAGAGCATATCTTGCTCGAGGAAATCACCTTCCTGTATTAGGAACAAGGGCTGTAGAAATTAGGCTCCAGCAGAGAGTAAAAAAGACCCACAACTTTTATCTCAAAGCTATTAGTGAGCAGCCAGGAACGAAGCTTTAGAACACCTCGGTTACCTGAATTTTACAAATGGGAAAACAGAGGTAATGAGGTAGCACGTATTTGAACACAAATTATACTTGTTTTACATGCATAATTGTTTTACATGCATAGGAAGATGTGCCACAGAAAGAAATTCAAAGGTTATATTCCAGTAGTGGCGACTATGCTGTTTCAGAGGGTCAAATGTCGTATGTCTGTTACAGCACAAATTAACCAGCTCTACCAATGAGTTTCCTCCAGTGTCTGTCTCCCAGCATGAAAAGCCAACACACTTATAAATATCAGCCACATCTGAGCTGCTGTGTAAGCTGAGAGTACCTTACAGCGTAGATAAGTTGACAAGGTGAGTGGAGGCTACTGATCTCTGTAATTATGGCAAAGAAAATGGTAAAAACTGAGATTGGTAACTGCAAACCTTGTGTATTAGCTCAGGCTGATAACAGGAACTTTGTGGATTTGTATAAATAACAGCTTTACTGTTTTATACTGAAATAAAAAACATTCAAATACTTGTTTAATTCTCAAATGCAATGAAAAGGAAAGTGGTCCTGACTTTGTAAAACAGGCTAGAGTCTGAAATCAAGTCTTCTTCCTGGATTTGTTTTTAGGTCACAGCTAAGCACTCTTAAAATTATGTATGCTCAGAATCTCGGGTGGAGAAGGGGAACTGAACTGAAAACCAGACATTTCAGCAACTCAGGCATTTAGCCTGATCTGTCAGTAGATTTCATATTCCTATCATCATGCAGTGTTTCATCGATATCACCAGCCCAAGTCTCAGTATTGATGTAGGAAAAGCCTCATTTTTCCCCCTTACCCCTGTGGCAATAGGGGGTATATGCCTGGTTGGAGTAATAACTGCAGCAATATTAGAAGTTGTATTACTCTGATTGTACAGGAAAAAGCGTCTACACTTGGCTGAAGGGACAAGGCCTCATACTCTTTTGCTCAGTAATGACGTTTCGTTCAAATCAAAGAACATCCCTAAGCTGTTTGTGAATTCCAGTTAAGATTAAGAGGGCAAAGATCTCTCTGCGTATTAGGAAGCTATTTGTACTAGTGTGTACTGTGTGTTGTAATTGGGTGTGTTATCTGTACTTAAAAACTAAACTCAGAAGAAGTATAATTTGATTCCTGTTACAAAAGTAACCTATATAAACAACAGAAGTGTAGTTATCTTTGCTGGAAAGAGTACCTTTTGCATACATCCGTTCCCTCTGTTTACTCAACTCAAAACTCAGATGTCCCTGCTGAGCCAGGGAAATCAGTTTTGGACCAGATCCTGGTGTCGGCATTTCATCCACGCCTACAGATTTCAGTTGTGCTGAAGATAAGTGGGGCAGAACTAGTAATATGGATTGAATTGGTAAGCATGAATACCAACAGACAAAAGCTTGCTTTCCTGCAGACACTCTGCAATTAAGTTTGTACTTTGGTTTCTTTTATTGTAAAAGGAAAATAATCCTACAAAAAGATAGAATTTCAATAATTAATATTGATGGGTCATATAGACAGTTTGCAAGAAAAGATCTTTTAAAGGAAGTGTAGAGCATTATTAACATGATTTATGTCCACTTTTTCTATTTCTAACTGCCTACATATTTCTACCATTATTCAGTTCCTATTGGCCATAACTGAAAAGAATTAGAAATATTCTTTTCCTTGATACAAGTCCCAAAGGAATTACAAGACTGTCAAGAGTTGGTAAGAAAATTTACTGCAGATAGCGAATGCAAACTTAACTCTCTAAAATACACTCCACCTTCTAGAACCATTTTAACATGAAAATCTTTTTTCCTAAATTTTTCCTAAATTAGGAAACAAATCAAATCACAGACAGCAAAACAGCACAAGGATACATCAACACTCCAGATGTATAGAGGTATGAAAAAGATGAAGCAGTAGGTTCTGTCCTACGACTACCTCTAGTATCATAGCATGTGTAAAAAAAAAAAAAAAAAAAAAAGGCTTATATACGGCAAAGTGAAGATATTTTTGTAACAGTAAAAATACTGTTACAATACTTATTCTGAGTGAACTTTGAAAGATAATGTACTGTGCCAAAATATTTACCTTACTCCTGTTTGGTGGAACGCTAAATAACACCTTTTCTTTCGGCAATTGGGAAAGCACAGCATCAGAAGAATAAAATCTCTTTTGTTCAAGCAGCAGATCACTTTTGCTTTCAGAAAGAAAGTGATGCAACTTTTCAGATTTATTGCTTTCTGGGACATCTTCAACAATTCTGCAAGAAGTTATGTTTACCCCAGTTTCTTCCTGTTGTCTGCCTAAAACATGGATAGCAGAATCCAAGCTGGCTGCTTTTCCATAACAAAGACCACTAGATTTCTTCAGGAATACTGATTCTCTCCTGTTGCTATCTTCTGAATATTTCTTCTTCCATGTACAGCGTTTCTCTGAACTCCTCTTGTCTTGTTCCTTTAACCATGTCCCTGTTTCACCAAACTTGGTGAGCCTCTGATTATCACCATGAAAACTGTCCCCACAAAGAGAATCATTCTTTGTTTCACCCGGTAAAACTTTTGCTTTAACAAGATCAGCCAAAAAGTCTGTACTCACGGGCAGAGCATTTCCAGCCACTGTCACTCTCCGGGGGAAGGAATCAGCCAATCCCCCACTCTTGGGACAATTCTCGGCATTTTCTGAAATCCCCACTTCATACTGGCTTTTTTCTCCATTTTCTTTAACCTGTGCTGAATCTGGTCCCTCCTCAGTTGATTTCTTTCTCGTTTTTCTTCTGAAATATTTTCTTCCAGGGGAATGTTTAGCTGGACTTAAGGGAGCTTTTGCAGGATCTAAACACTGTTCTTCCTTTTCAGCCCTCACACATCCACAGACATTCCCCATTTGGCTTTCGGTAACTCACGGTCGCACAGTCTCATTCATTCCAGTATATTTACACACACTTAAATCCTCCTCAGAAAGTTAAGAGCCGCCGTTCGCACCGTAATTTCTTCCAGACTTCAAGTCCATCCTCCTCAGTACGTAGCCATTTTGCTTATGAGAAACGCACACGCAATAAACGTTGTGGCATGGTGCCCAGGCAGGGCCTGTGTCTGATTAGACACTGTGGCTTATTTCTGGCCACCAATCCTCTTAAATAAACATCACTGCTTCAGCGTTGGGCTGTAATGCTGATGGCCTTTCACGGAGATGACATAGCAGTTATGAGCAATAGAAAATTCTCGCATGCATTTTAACTTCCCGTTTCATTTAGTAACTCGAGCAAGATAAAGTAGAAAAATACGCAGCAACCTTTGAAACTATTAGCTACACTCCAAATCCAAAAGCAAGCAGCGCAGCAAATAGCAGGGATTTAGTTAGCAGATTTGGTTTGTACTTCATATGTTTTTATTACAAAACCAGTGATCCACAGAAGGAAAGATTAAAGGGAAGGATCAGAGATTGCTCTGACAGCTTGTCGGGGGTCAAATTTTTATTTGTATGTGGAGCTAATGTGATTTTTCACCGATTTGTCAGCTATAAATAACCTGCTGCTTCACTACTATCATACAAGCCGAACAGCTTGCTCAGGGCAGGGGTGCTGTGGACTGAGGGCCAGAACTTTGCAGCAGATTTAAATCTTCTGACAGATAAAGGTGAAACAAATCTTAAGAGCCAGTCTGCCTGGAAAACTGTTCACAAAGTTACTGTTTATAAAAATGGAGCTTTATCCTCCTCCCGCGCTCCTGTTCTGTAGGCATCTCTGTGTAGCTCTGAATACGACAGCCAAGAAGCATCTAACTACATATGAATACCTGATAGAAAAGTAAACTATTAAAATGCAAGCAAGTCTAATTAATCACCAACATACTTGCTTTGAAAAATATCTGTGTTTTGAAGCTTCAGCTTCATTTTTGTTACCAATATACAAAACCTACTAGAAAAACATCAGCAAGGGTAGATGTGTATGATTTCTCATGCTGAGAAAGAACAACCGAGTGACATGCCAAGCATTATCAGGTGTTATCATTAAGTCTCCCTTGTTTATTTGAAAAGGAATGACAATAATGAAACCCAAAGACTTTATCCACAGGGGCCAGTTCCACTGAAGTATTCTATGATCTTTTACTGACGGGATCTAGAATGAATAATACAGCAAAGTAGTAGGATCAGCCTCCAAAGAATTTCCAAGAATAGATGCTCATTGCTGACCACTTACCACAGCACTCATCTCTGTGGCATTGGGGTAAAATTTGACAGTAATGCTTAGAAAATGTTGTACCATAATACGAAGGGACTAGAAGGCTGTTACAGAATACCCTGTACCACTGACAGACAGGCAACTACATACACGCACAATGCTAACGTTTTTTTTTCAAAGCAGACATTTATGCCACGAGGACACTCTTTCACGGCCTCGATTTGTATTGGCATTTGTTGTATGCTTAACATACAGGTGCTGGTCTGACATTTGCTGCCTTGACTCACAGTTAAAAAAAAACAAAACAAAACTGTGGTTTTTTACTCAGCTTAGAAAAGTGACTTTCAGGCCCAGAGGACTCATTGATTTAAAACATACATCCACATGGGTCTGAATTGTGTCCCGACTTGCCACCCTCTCCTTAATAGAAAAGCACATTAAAAAAATTAAAATATAGCCTTTGTAAATGACATTGCTGTGTTTGTACAAACAAATGACCTTTACACCTCTCTTTCTCCTCTCCTTAAAAAAGATTCAGGACTTTGCAGTGCAACAGACTGAGATTGATTTCATTTCACACAGATATAGCTTCTGATTTAATAATGACATATCTAATACTGTAAGGCAAAATACATTCTAGTATAATAATATTGAAATATTAGGTGCTCTTAAAAAAAAAGAGTATCCTCATAGAGCAGAAATTACGTAAAAGGTTAAAGAGTGTCCAGCATTTGAAAGAAAATTGCAAATTTTCATGCTTTATTAACTGTCTAATCAAAACCACATGAAAGTAAATACACCATAATACAAGTACACTGCCAGTGTTGTTCTTCATCCACAAATTTCGCAGGAGTTAAGAATTTGCTTTAAAATACTGCAAATTTAAATTCTCCAATGCAAGTGTATATTTAAATTAAGATGTGCAGGCACTGAGGTTTCTAAATAATAATTATATTAGACTATCTGAGTTTTAATGGAGCAATTTAGTATATACTTTTTAAAAACTGTTTACATGTTTAACCATCAGCATGATACCATGTTCTTCCAAAGAGAAAACATCCCTTAAGCATTCTCTGTTATTTCAAAACTCCTGTTAGAATTGGTGTCACTCTGTCATAAAAATGTCAAATCAAATCTAATTTGAGATAGGTCAGAATAAACACTGTTATTTTACAGCTGACAATCTGTGTTTTGTAATGAGATAAGTAATATAGAAAGTCTCTGATTTTGCACGTCCTCTTTCATATATAACTTAAATGTCGATTTATGTTTTTTCTTACGAGTAGGTAATTCACTTTTTCAGAAAAATCAGGTTCTTCTGAAGAGGAATTAAAAAATTCAGGCAGCAAAAATACAAGAATCAGTTCTGAAACATTAGTTACAAGCTCAGTGCTCCAAACAATCCTGGCTTACTGCTGCATATTCCAGGTCAATTTAGTTGAATGCACCTGGTATATCTGCAGGTAACTCCTAGCATTTAACCATTTCTAAATATTAGCTAGGAATAAATGCATTCCAAATATTTCTCTACAGATTATTAGTAGTATTTGTGCCTTTCTGTCTTTCTAGAAATAGGTAAGAAATATGTATTTTTTGATACTTAATAACCAATTTAACAGTCCTTACCAGCTGTTCCTGAGAAGGCTATCACCTCTCAATTAACAACTCTTTCTACTGTTCCTTGTTTTTCCATGAACCAAAAAGAAACTTTATAGTCACTTTAACTTTGTAAGTCACCTATGCTCTTGAACCACAGAAGATCAAGTACAAAAGAACTGACAAATTGCATTTATATCAGTTGTTGAGGTTTTTATATTTAAAAAAACTATGGAAAATGATATTCCATGTTAAGGGAAGATGATGAAAGTGCAAGTAACTAAACCCCTGCTCTAGCAGGGGGGTTGGACTAGACGATCTCTAGAGGTCCCTTCCAACCCCTACCAATCTGTGAATCTGTAAAGACAAAATGATCACTTTCAGCTAACTGAAATGCTATAAAGTCATAACCTTGGTCTCAGCAAGGAAAGAGAGAGAGATAACAGGATTAGACTGGATATTCAGAAAAAAGAAATTGAAATTTCTTCTAAACCCTGTCTGCTAGAGCAAAGAAATATGATATTCTACAGCATGAAAAGAAACTACCACTGAAGCCTACAAGAACCACCACAATATAGCAAAGACCTGACCACACCAGGGGCTTTCTCTCAGACATCTGACTAGACCCGAATAGAAGCTCAGCACTGGCCAACGCCAAAGATCCAGATGATCAAAGCTGTTAAAAATACTATAATGGAATACTATAATGAAAAACTCAAAGATACAAATTTATACCCATCAATGCCAGAAAGTTTTAAGGAGAGATTAGTGAAAGACTTTTTCTGGCACATAAACCCTTAAGAAGTATAACATGAATAAAGGATTAGACCAACACTTGTCTGCAATTTGATCTGTCTTAGAGGCTGCTTAATCACAAACAAGAGGTTAACATTAAGACTTGGCAAACAAAAGATTAGCATCAAGACATGAAATAGCTCATGCAGATTTGTATGGGTTTGCATTTAACCCTAGATTTCTGTAACTTGTCAAGCACGTCTGTGACAGTGAAATGCACTATGTTCTTAACACGGGACAGGTACGTTACACATTATAGAGGCAATGTTGAATATCTGCATATCTGTTAGTCTGCAAAATGCTGAGACTGTTCATCCTGTGTACGCTGCTAAGTTGCGCTTTGTCATTGGTTTCACATATTTACTAAATGTTGTAAAGGAAAGGTTATCCCGCTTTGCCAATCAAACTGCACCTGGTACCTTTCTTTTATCCTAGAATAACGTGATCAAAAACATACTAGGAATGCATTTCAGGTAGTTTTGCATCTAAGATCCCTTCACCCCTCTTTTTTTTCTTTTTATGCAACACAGCAAAAGCAGTGGAGCATTTAGCATAAAAGGGACATGTCATTTCATGGTACTAAAACAGCATACCAGATAATCTGCAAACATTTTGTTGCACAGCCAAAGGGTCACATGTGGAATGAGATAAACCGAAGAGAAAGTGAAAATTAAAGCAGCACAAAAGAAAGAGAACAGGGCAAAAAACGCCCCAAAAAACTAAAAAAGGCTTCCCAGTGCAAACAAAATGTTATATTCGGAGCTGTTGGAGCTGTACTGGCAACCGCTGCTCAAAATCTGAGAGCGCGATGCTCAGCTTTCAGGTACCACTGAGGGACCAAAAGTCACAACCCTGAACAGGAAAGGTTTTATATCCAGTGAGATGGCTTACAAAAGGAGGAATTTGTTCCTTGTTGGTGGTTTTATGTGATTGAGGATGAAGAGAAACAAACAGATGAGCTAATTGCTTGTAAATCTTATCCTGCTACAGATATCGCACTATTTGTAGAGATCAAGTCTAAATATGACTCTGTAATGAGCCTTAATGCCTCTTGTTTTTGCTGTGATTCAGGCGAGTCCCAGAAATGCCAAGAACTCCATGCTCATTTTCTTACCTGAGAGTTAGCAATTCTTTTTTTTAATTGCTGAAGAATTCCAGAAAAGCTAACTAGGAGTGCAGCTGAAGAGTAAAATACAGGAAGAGTATACCCCACCAAATGCTGAACGACAGGTCTGCTGCAATGGCCAATGACCGGGAACCGCAACTCCCAGGTGGAATACAGTTTATCCTACAACTACTTACGGGCAGAGATTAGACAAATGGCCACATAGCTCCATCTTTAAATCTTTGAGAAGATCAGACCTTGAACTGTTCTAGCCATGTGAAAGCAGTTGCAGATTAAACTTCAATCCTTTGGCTCCAAGAGCCACGGCTTGGGCAAGACCCAGAGGCAAGCTTCAGAGCCAGCTGCCATCAGCCCGCTGCTCCCAGCGGAAACAGGTACAAGGATGGCAAGAGAATGCCAGACCCAGCTCTCTGAGCTCCAGGAAAGATGCGAGGGAAGCAGGCAGCATGTCTCGTGTGTGGTGACACCTATCACGGATTTAACAGCAGAGCGGCTGAGGCACAGGAAGATGCACAGAACGTCCCATTATTCCTCTGCCTTCTGCACGTCAGTTACTGCAATGGGCCACCCCGTATGAAGGACACGGCCTCCATGACCAACGCAAGAGCGCTTCAGAATTACCACCTGCACTGCAGGCTCTGAACACCCAACCGAAGTAAGGGGTATCAGGAACCTGAGAAACAGCTGGATCCTTTATCTCAGCCAAGTCAGCGACAAACAAATCCACCCTTCTTACCTCTTTTTGCCCAACGCGGCTAGAAGTTTAACCGCTGATCTGCTGCCCCAAATGAACAGTCTATAGATCACTTCGGGGCAGACTGATAAAGAATGAATTTTGCTTGAAGACTTACGGGGAGTCAACACCAACAAAAAAAATTATTTGCTAGCTGACAAAAGAAATGTGAAGAGGCAACACGTGCTCTACGGAGGCCTGAGAGAAAGTACCCATCTGGCCAGAGAGGGCTGGACTGTACTGAAACATCTGGACAAGTAAGTTACCAACCAAAGCCTGGAAAAGCAGCATCCTGCAAAGCAGCCTGACAGCAGGGAGCTGGGGAGGGTGGAAGGAAAAGTGTTTCATGGCAGTTCCTGAGCTGCAAAATGATGATGAAACTGAAATAGAAAAAGTTTATTGAGTCATGACTTAGAAGCTCCAGAAATTTTTTTTAAGGTTTGAGTTCACAAAGGCCTAATTTTGGATGCCTGACAGTTTAAAGTTTCAGGTTTTGCTTCGTTTTGGCATGTTTTTTCAACCAACTGCAAATTATTCTAAATATTTAACATTTGTTAAATTAAAAAATGTTTGCAGTGGTTTGAAAAGAAATTATGACCAATTTTCACAGAAATTATCTTACTAAAATTGTGGTTACTTACTGAGGCCAAATTCTGCTTTCATTTATAACTGCTCATCTCCAGTGTCATCAGTGAAAAGGTATTGGATGTTGAAGGAGGAGTCCATTCAAGTACTAATTTGGATATTTAGATATATAGCCTCTAATTATACAAAATACTGTAATCTGATGTAGCATGTTCTGCAGGTGTCAGGAAAATAACTTACAGTAGTTATTGCATTATGAAACTGAATTTTTAAAAAGCCACATATTATTAAAAGCATGTGAAATGCATACATTGAAAGCGTGCCTAAATCCTAATAACATACATGTCTCAGGCATTTTCAGTACCCACAGGACAAATTATTTTCTAACACACTCAACTCAATAAACCGCAAAATTTCCCATTCCATCTTTTCTCATATATGTAATTACTTGGGACACAGAAGAATGTACAACCTCTGGACTTGTACTGCTGCAAAAGTCAGTGAAATAACTCAAAACAACATTTATATTTATCTAATGATGGGTACCAAGTCACAAAGCCATAACCACCTCTAGGCATAATTTAGATGCAAAAGAAATGTAATCCTTAAATGCATATCATCTTTTATTTTTGTTCATCATGTCTTTCCCCTAAATCATTCCTAAATTCATTCCAGTACCCAGAAGGATTTTCTATTTTGAGGAAATATTATCCTCCAGATAAGTGCCATGACTCAGACAAACAAGAAGCCACAAACAACAGCCCAAAAAAAAATCCCTGGCATCTTGACTACCTCCCAGGTTGCAGTGTTACTAGAACACACATAAATGATGGAGCAGGGGCAGTAACATCACACAGTCAACAGCTCCTTATACTCACTGAGAAATGAACTACTTCTGCAAATGCTGGGAAAATTTAAGACACCCAAAGGAGGTGTCTACATATTTGCATTTACATGTTGACTAGGTCTTGAAGAGACCATTTCATCCAGAGGAGGCAGGATTTAGTTTCCTAAACATGGGCTTCTAGAGCTCTTTGACATATCCTGCCACACCCCAACTGGCCTCCAGCTGCAGGTTTAGAAGAGCATGGGGGTCTCATAGATCTGGTGTCTCACCAGAGAACTCCTCATGCATGCCCCGGATACTCTAGCACACCTTAGATGTCACTCAAATGCCACCTATCTTTAGGAAACTGAACCAAAAGCCCTGGAGATCTAGTTAGTACAATCAATGGATCTCGAACAGCAAAGTTTCACAACCTGAAGCAGGGACAAAAGAAGAAAGTCAACTGACCATCTAGAACATTTGAGACACTTAGAACTATCTGATATCTCTACATGGTGATAGCAGATACACCACAGGACCTAAGGAAACTTGCTTCCCACTGCATGTGCTACTGGATATGCAGTGTCTGATCACACCAAGCACCTATGCTGAACAACTTAATAGCTCAGTAGGTGCTTTAGGCAGTGGGTGATCAGTAGGTGATCTGAATTGCTCCACCAACCTCACCCACTATACTGACTGGCCCTCAAGGCTTCAAAGCTGTTGCTAAACATGTTTACCACCATTTAAGATGCAGTTTATCCTGCCTGATCTGTCTCTTCCCAGACAAGAGTGGGTTTCCCATAAGACCTACATCATGTTTCACGTACTCATGTGGCTGTCCCATAAATCTCCAACAACACAGATGTTTATGCTTAGTCAAATGGAGTGATCCTCTAGTAGCTGGCTAGTTGACTCACTCTCTAGGCTATACTAGCTGTATAGACAAAACCTCTATCACTCAGATTATCAGATTACAGGGACAATTTAGACACTTAATGCATATGAACACAGCTCCCCATAAGCTGGGAGTGTCTTAACTTCAAACTGAATCTCACTGCAACTTTCCCAGTATCTATAGGATTACTCCATGCATGAACACAGTTATTATCATGAAGCTTCATCCCTTTGTGAAGACTGCTGTTAGACTTCTCTGTTCAGATTTTTCCCCTCGTTCAAAAATCTAAGCGAAGACAAGAAAATATGAAGTGTAAATACACACATTCTTCTGATTTCCTTATACATTTGGAACCTACATTGGCCATATACAGGTGTCAATGACACCACACTGCCATACATTTCAAAAGAAGCGGCATACAGGCAAATGCCAGGCTAGCACAGATTAATACAGAGGGTGTCTCTTACATAACCTTACAAATCCCTTCTGCATTCAGTGTCAGTACTGCAGCCATTAACAGCAAAAAGAAAATATTTTTTTAAAATCCTGTTCTTCAGTTATTTCATATTTACTAATGAGGCTTAGTATTTACTCCAAGAACCACTACTCATTCTTAAAATTATTTTAACACCAATTTTTTAAGATACTACTTTGAAAAAATAAAAGCTCACCAAAAGAACAAACTAGACCCTGAGGTGTATCAAACACAGCGTAACCAGCTGGTCAAAAGAGGGGATTATCCCCCTGTATTCAGCCTTGGTGTAGCCTCACCTCGAGCACGGTGTGCAATTCTGGGCCCCACAATTTAAGAATGATGTGAAGGTCCTTGAACGCATCTGGAGAAGAGCAAAGCTGATAAAAGGGCTGGAAGGCATGTCCTGTGAGGAGTGGCTGAGGACTTTGGGTTTGTCTAGTTTGGAGAAAAGGAGGCTGAGGGGTGACCTCATTGATCTCTACAGCTTCCTGAGAGGGGAAGTGGAGAGGGAGGTGCTGAGCTCTTCTCCCTGGTATCCACCGACAGGACACATGGGAATGGTTCAAAGCTGCCCCAGGGCAGGTTTAGCCCAGACATGAGGAAGCATTTCTTTACTGAGAGGGTGGTCAGACACTGCAACAGGTTTCCTAGAGAGGTGGTCGATGCCCCAAGCCTGTCCGTGTTTAAGTGGCATTTGGACAATGCCCTTAACAACATACTTTAACCTTTGGTCAGCCCTGAAGTGGCCAGGCAGTTGGACTAGATAATTATTGTAGGTCCCTTCCAACTGAAATATTCTGTTCTGACAGATATGCAAGATCTGAATCGTACTGGTACACATTTAGTTGATAGTTATTGGGGGTCAGGACAGAGTGAAGTGTGTTTCAGCTACCATTTAAATGTTTTTACAATATTTCATATGGAGCTGGCTACCTTACAGGGGAAAATCCTTGTCACACCAGCTCACCTAAATTAGTTAATTTTATATAAATGTTTTTCCTTCTCATCATTTTTTGCAGCTCTAACTAGTAACACTAACTTCCATTGCTTTTAATAAGCACCCAGAATTGTGCCAGTTGTCCTGCTTCAGCTAGTGAGAAAAACTAACAATTGCCCCCTGCAAAAACCTATTCATTGGGTTCAGAAAGATAAAACATACATCAAATAAAGGTTTAACTTCTGCTAACAGCTTCTATTAATAAGTTGTTAATCTTTATTTCTTAAAACAGACTAACATTCAATCACTGCCTAATTCTTGCTTAAATATATTTAATCCCAGCCTTCCGTCTGCATATAACCACGTGGGAGCAAAGACTGATGCACGACAGAGGGGAGCTGAGGGAGCTTCAGGTCCTCGCTAGTGGTGACCAGTCAGCGGTTTCTCCTTTACCCTGTGCGCTGGCCTGGGCTAAGCTGCGCACCCTGTTTAGCCCAGGGCCACATTGGGCTTATTCATGTCTTCTGTGCCTCATTAGGATTTGCAGAAAGGCAAATTAGATCCTAAAAGCTTTTGTTTGTTTTATTTTTAAGAAAATTTTTTTCCAGTCATAAATCCAGTGCAGGATATTCCTAAGTGAACCAGGCTTTTTCTGTAAGATCACGTAATATTCTGATCATTTAAATTGCCAGCACAGCAGGGAGTTTATCGCTAACAATGCTGCAGTCACTAAATGGGAATTATCTGTCATCTGAATTACATCATTTACAGCCAGGGCCATTGTGAAAGCCTCATTTTGAGGAGCAATTTAACACCACACACTGTAAGGCTGCATTATACTGTACACAATCCCAGCAGTGTACAACAACCAGAGTGCCACCTAGTGTGACCCGCGTTACCATCGCTGGGGCTAGAAACAAACACTGAAGTGTTAGGGACTGCTCCAAAAGGCCAAGAGTCGTGCTTGCTAAAATACTCATACTGGCCGAGAAACTCAGATCCAGAATGAGAAAATGATTTAATTTTTTTTAATACATTTTAATATTCAACAAAAGAAGTCTGTAGAGTAAAACAAGACTGCTTTGCCCAAGCGTTGCCCAAGAAACACACTGACCACTGTCTTTAACAATGTTCAAAACCCAAGCTATCATTTCCTTCTCACTCCACAGGCAGGAAATTAGCAGTGAACAAACTACACGTTCAGTCTACATCAGCAGATACGGTACATCATCAAAACCAAATTAAAGATGACACATAATCTATATTTTTGCACAGCCTATATGGACTCCTAAGTTGCCACATTCATCCTGAGTTCAAGACTTGACTGAGTTCAAGAAGCGTCTGGATAACACTCTCAGTCAGATGCTCTGATTCAGCTGGTCCTGTGTGGAGCCAGGAGTTGGACTCGATGATCCTTATGGGTCCCTTCCAACTCAGGACATCCTTTAATCGCAACTGTACACAAGAATCTGACCAAACCATACTGTCAAGCTTACCTGAAAGTGCAAAATTATGGTCCATATCAACCCCAAAGTCAATTTGGGATTCCCATCTGTTATGTCATCATTTCTAATGTTAACCAGTTTCACCTGTCATTGTGGAAAGAAAATACAGACAAAATTGAAACAAATATGCCACAAATACATGCTGCACTGCACAGGCGCAACTATAAAGGATGCATTACTTATTTCCCAAGCCTACTCTGTTGGGTTTTTTTAATTCTCAAAAGCAGAAAGGAATTGCATTCTGGCTGTAAGCAGCCCGCCAGGAATTGCCCTTTCCCACCCACGCTAAGCTGAGATTCCTCAGCTGTCACTACACCAGCAGATCTGCTCCTGGTGCCAAACACCCTTCGCCTCAGTCCATGTCAGAAGGGGAAGGTATGATTGAGGGGTAGATAACAATGAGAATACGATAATCTGTAACTGGTGTATCAGTCTCAGGGCAGTGCCGAGACCCGGGAAGCTATTGCTGCCTTTCCTTTCCCCTCTCCACTCTCCTGCACCAAAGCAGGAATTCAGCAGCAGAACTGGCCTGCTAAAACACAACCATCTGGCTTGATAAAACCAGGAATTTAGTATCACATTTAAATAACCAATGGCTTAAAAATGACAACAATTATTATCGCTTCCGCTCTATTCATTCACAGTGCTATAAACATGAAATGGTTAACAGGATTACAGAAAGTTGACATTTTTACCACTCCAATAAATTCACATCCAGGGCGAGTTCAATAATTCTATTTTCTTTGTCATATTTTATTATTACATTTAATTTCTCTGTATGTATTATGTATCCATATAGTCCAGCAGTTAAAGATGACTCAGCTAAAAGGCATTTTATGCTTATGCTAGCAAAATTATATGCACATGCTTTTTAACATATACCTTGTTATCAACACTGAGCAAGCAAAGGCATGTCCTTCTCTATCTGCAGACATTATCTTAACTATTAGGGAAAAAGAAAAAAAACAAACAAACCACAAAACGCTCTCCTGGGAAGAGAAAGTGTATTCCACAGTTCAAAAAAAGAAATTAAAATAAATCCAAATGTTTTCCTCTTACTGCATTATAAAAACTGGGTAAGATAGTCAAATATGCCTTTTCTTTTTTTGTTCGTTTTTTCCCAAGTCAGGCTTCAAAATTATCAATATATAGGATCCGTCTGCCTTACAATCACAGTAAAGCACTGTATTTGGAGGTTATACAGCCAACCTGAGGAAGTTACTTCCTAAATACAGTTTAGAAACACCTAATGGGGGCTGAACTTTAACCAAGTGCAAGTTCTTACTGGCAACTTGCCCACATGACCAAAACCCTACAAGCACCTTGTACAGTAGAGTACAGCCATCTTCATAGAACTGTGAGGCTAAAGAGAGCACAAAAACCCTCAGATCACCATCGACAGCTGCGTGATGGAGACCTGCGGTTCCCAATGACACCTGCAGATTCATAAACATGAGGGTGACCTGATCCTCTGTCCCCTGCGTTTTAATACGGTCTGTGGTGCATAAATAAGGCATGGTGCAGCACAAGTCCAGAGGTCTCACTGCATAAAAATGCTGTTGTGACTGTCATTTCAAGTAGCCATTCATTTACTTCGTAGTGTATTTGTTCAACAGCTTGCTTAGGTTAACAGGAAGAGTTTGCTTTGAGCTCAGCGAAGCAGGATTGACTTCTCAGCGCACACACAGCACTCTGTGACCCGAAAGACAGTTCACAGTTTCACTCAAAATACGAAAAGACATCTGTTTTTATAACCAAATTCACTGTCTATGGTTTGCTAACTCATATTTTTTTCAAACCTTTTAAATAGCAAATTAAAAAAAAAAATTCAGAAAGCAGATTTCCAGTGTCAATTCATTTAGATGGACGGACAGGGAGATACAGTTTTTCCTTCCACCTACATTTTGGACACTTTTTAATATTGCTGTTTTGCAAAAGGAGAACGCAAGAATCCTGTAAGTGTTTAAAAGAAATTTAAAAGTGGAAAGAAACTCACAGCAGTGGAAAACCACCCAGCAATGTGGGTTTCAAGTGCTTGGCTTAAAGGAGATACAGGTGAAACTAAGCCTCCATCTTCCACAGCCCAGGTGACTCTGCTGCCTTTCTAGGGCACCAGTTTTGCTTTCATCAGGATCAAGGCTTGAGAAAGTTTTCCCGAAACAAATGTAATCAAAACAAGGAACTCCCATACAATGCTCTAATTTCTTTGAATATGCATTTTGCACTAAAAATTAGATTATGAACAAAACTGCATACCAGCTAGTGTCTGGGCAGCATGAAATGTAGTTAAATCTACTATAAGCAACTCCTGAGGACCTCACCCATAATTTTCTCCTCTTTAACATCGTATATCACACAGAGTGTGTTGATGTTATTGCTCAGAGAAGGGAGGTGTAAAGCTACCTTCGCCACATCTCTGTTAACCATCTCAAGCATGAGATCAAGCCGAACCTACACTACCAGCTCTTATACAACATGCATAAAAGACCAAGCAGGGCATGTTTTTTTATTTAATAGCTACAGGTGACAAAATTTGCATTAGCATTATTAAAATTTTCATCATACCTGGCGTTTTTTCAAATAGTCAAGTGCAATTTGGACGTTCTGGAGTCTGTGAAAACGCATCCGACCTTTTTCTCGGGGCTAAAATTGGAAAACAATAGTTGTGAGATCTTCGCATCAGACAAAAGAGCCAACAGTCCAATTTAAAACATACCATGTAAAACAGCTGAAGCACTACAGTTTTAATGAAGCCAATACCTTTGGTGGAAAAATGTGCTTTAACGATTTTTTTTTAAACTGTAGTTGACATTTTTTAGCACAATGGATGTCAACAGAGATCAGTGGTCCCAAACTGCAACTTTGATCCATGCAGGCTGATAGTTGTTTCCCTGTAAAGTACCATTAAGGCCAAGAGGGCTAAAAAAAGCCCCACATGAATCCACCTACAGAAACTAAACTGCAATATATTATTGTAAAAGATTTACGGTATATTACACAAATCAAAGTAATGCCATAGACCTTTATGTTGCTCTGGTAAATTCTGTGATGGAAAAGCTTACCTCTGTATGCAACTTTGATTTAGTGTTGTTTATTTATGGTACGACTGCATAATCATTATGATATCGACACATATTTCTTTAAAGCACCTAATAAAGATAATACATTCCTCCAAACAGAATAATACAACTTATACAGTCCTTGAGTGTAAGTTTAAACTCTTGAATGGGGCAGAACATTATAAAGTGTGAAAAAACCTAAGAAGTCACTCTTCTCAAAGCAAAGTCAAAACTAGCAAGAAGAAACTGTAAAATAAGCATGAGTGGTGTGTTAATGGAAAAATGGCAAAACTGCATGCAGTTAGTGTAAAATCACCAAGAAGAAGAATCACACAGAAAAAGCATACTTTACTTAGCTGTCAGATCAGCAAAGGGAAAGCGGTTAAATTTATATCATCATCACCACCACCACCACATCCAAATCCTTCTATTCTTCTTCCTTAGTTCAGATTTTTCACAAACTTTCACAGCAATAAACTGAAGCGGACTATAATTGCTAGGGATCAGCCATGAATATGAGTATTTCCTCAGACAATCACTGCGAAACACACAGAGAAGCCTCAACTGCCTTTCCCCCCACCCCATGGAGTACCAGATGCTTGCCAAAAGGAAACATGGGGAAATGAATAAGAAGCATAAACTAAAACACAAAGAATTTTAATTTCCATTACAGAACCTTCAATATAGCCCCTTTTTTTCACACTGATAGCCCAGGATCAAGCCCTGCAGCCCTTGCTACCGAGTAGCTTCCACAGATGGAACGAAGGACTGCAGATCTGGAACTTGGTTTTCCACAACAAAGAGGGCGTAACAAATCCCAAACTATATAGTTAGGTATAGCATCTCAGAGGGGAAATATTTTTTTTCAACAGACAGCTAAAATGCAGCATTTTGAGTTATGTTATGCCCTAGAAAAAAAAAAAAAGCACACAAATTCCGCTGAAATGACAACTGCAGCGCAACACACGGGGAGCCAAGGTGGCACTTGGGCCCTGTGACAGCACGTTGCTTTAGCAAACGCTAATAATGTGAGGTCTACAAAGGCATGATACAGCTCACTTGGACTAACAAGCACTCAGCATTTTACACTTTATAAGTAGATATTTCCCTTCTGGATGGTTAAAATACAGTGGAACAATAATTCAGCATTTGCTGTGAGAAAGATAAACCCTGCAAACAATCTGTATACTTAGTAGCCACTACACGGAGCTGTCACTTAACTTCTACTTTGCCTATCTGTTTTGATAAAAATTACTATTATATTTGATCAATTCCAACAAATAGATCTGCATATCCAAATGACCTCATTTCAAAATATTATCCAATATTATGTCAAATACACCTTGGGTCCAGTAGACTGGTGCTTCTAATTAAGACAAATCAATTGTTGGCCATTGACTTCACAAAGGAGAGCCTTCAAGTCTTCATCTAACTTACTTATATATGGACAATACTGTTTGCAAGCAAAAACAACAATCTTGGTTTAATGGAATTATGGTATTTCCCTGTTTATTATTTAAAAAGATCATTTTATAACATCTCGATAATGTTGTCCAGTGCACATGTGCGCCAGGGTTTTGTACAGTTTAATGAAAGAAAACAAACAGAAATCTTGAACATTTGCATTTTGGCTGTTTGCAAAAAGGCTGAATAAAAATTTGTCTTTTCCATACCTCCATCATAAACATACGTATCCTGGTTTACCAACGCCAGTTCTTTTGTCCTTTCTACAGCACACTACTGCAGCACACCAAACTAAGAATTTACATGAGCAGACACCGCACTTCAAACACTACGTTAGTACAGTTACGGGGGTCGGCACCTACCCCCTTATCCTCATCCTCCACATCCTCATGCTGTTCATTTGCGCATGCTTCTGTTGAACTCACCAACCGTAAGGTCTTCAAAAAATCTCGCTCTCTTGGCTAATGAATATAACAGACAGGAGACAGGACAGCAAAAACACAAGACAGACCACAAATGAAAAGAAGAGCATGAAAAGAAGAACATAATGAAGAGAACAAATACCAAGCAAGGGAAGTAATGCTCACAAAGAAAGGAAATGACACCTGAGGAGTGTGTTAGACAATTTCAGGGACATTTTATCCTTGCTATTTGTAAGTTACTCCCTTTAATGCGAAGGGATATTAAGCATCCAATACTTGTTAAAAGAAAAATTGTAAAGAAAAGGGAAGAACAGAAAGAATAGCGCATTACTACATTAAGAAAAGAAGTCTCGCTGACCACATGAAATAAAGAGAACAGACTGCATTCCCCCACAGAATTCATAGTGGAGTATTTTACCAACAGAAATACAACTTGTGTCTTTGGTATCAAGTCACAGATTACGGAAAGTATCAAAGAAACCTCCAGCAGTCAATACGCAGAGTTAACAAACAGAGCAAATGTGTACGAAACAAACCAGAACCACTGCATTCTGATCTAAAACCTTACCAAGGTGTCTCCAGAAAGGACTTCTAAAAGTGAGATCAAGTTATGTCCATCTCTTAGGTCTTCATATAGGTCATTCACATGCTTTCGAACCTGCACAGATAAACACAAAAATTAAGTATAAGATCCCCATTTATACCCGAGAATTCACACTCATATTAATGCATATCTTTTAATATATACCAATAAACCTCAGATATACCTCAGCACGATTTTCAAATATATTCACTTTCATGACAAAATTACAAACCCAAGCTAATTGTAACAGACAAAATTCACATCTATGTCTGCACTCACACAATTCCATTACATTTTATTTCATTTTACTGAGAAGGAAAAGAAAAACAGTATGAAGTTATGGGGTAATGAACGCATACAGCAATGACAAAAATCCGTATCTGATGATTTAAACAACACCAGATATCCACCTATTTTGACCTAAATAATGACCACTAACAGACGACACTAGCTATATCAAACGAATTGTAAAAAAATACAGAGCTAAATCCTGTCTTGACGTGTGTATATCCTCAGCATGTCAGTTCACTCGTGTCAGGCCAAAACTCCACACACTTTCTGGCCTTCAACTTATTACTAACCAAAGCATACTACTATCCACGATTAACAACATGTTTTGTCACCTCAGATCTCCCAGTACTTAGTGAATTTTCCCAACAGCTCACACATCCACCTTGTCCACCCTACCAAAGAAATATGCCATTGGGTTGATCTTGTGAAGCCAAGGACAGGCACAGCCCTTCCCACCAGCCATGCCGGTAACAGAGGTTCCAGCTCAGTAACATTCTAGCAGCAGCAGGTACCAACCCAGCCAACCCACTCCTCTGGTGCCCCCAAATAGATGGTCAGCCTTTGCCAGCTGACCTCATTCAACTAAATTGAGTTCCGCCCCTCTACTCTGCTCTTGTGAGACCCCACCTGGAGTACTGTATCCAGCTCTGGGGGCCCCAGTACAAGAGAGACATGGAGCTGTTGGAGCAAGTCCAGAGGAGGGCCACAAAGATGATCAGGGGGCTGGAGCACCTCTCCTATGAGGACAGGCTGAGAGAGTTGGGGTTGTTCAGCCTGGAGAAGAGAAGGCTCCGGGGAGACCTTCCAGTACCTAAAGGGGGCCTAGAAGAAATCTGGAGAGGGACTTTTTACGAGGGCATGTAGTCATAGGACAAAGGGTAATGGCCTTAAGCTGAAGGAGGGTAGATTTCAATTAGATTATTAGGACGAAATTCTTCACTGTGAGGGTGGTGAGGCACTGGAACAGGTTGCCCAGAGAGGTTGTGGATGCCCCCTCCCTGGCAGTGTTCAAGGCCAGGCTGGATGGGGCTTTAGGCAACCTGGTCTAGTGGAGGGTATCCCTGCCTATAGCAGGGGGATTGGAACTAGATATCTTTAAGGTCTCCTCCAACCCAAACAATTCTATGGTTCTACGCTTCTATGAGAAGGGCTGATAACCAGCAGATCCTGGGAGGCCAACCATGAGTGAGGGAGCAGATGTAATGAGGAGACAGCTGAAAGTCCTAACTTTTCTGACAGGCACAGCAAAGCTGGGAGATGTCTCCACCCACAGGCCAACTTCTTACTTCTTAGCATTAGCTTACTTAGCTCAAATACAACTTTATCTGAAATTTCTTTAACAATTCAGTCAGTTGCTCTTTAAACATGAAACAAAGAGCCTCATTCCTCAGAAGCAGAAATTTTTGACATTGTCAGTCAGGGCAGAGAGCCTTCCGGCTAATGTCAATTCCCTGGCATTCCCATTGAGGTGCCAAATCAGAAACTTCCTAAGCTTCCAGAGGATAAAATATGACATCAGAAAGTTCTTCTAAAGTTACTACCTCTACTAGAGACAAACTGTACTTCCAACACGAGATCTATGGGACACTCCCCTGACTGCCATCATCTCTGCGCGTCTGACAAAGGCAGCAGGAGTCAACCCAGATCTTCGACTTTATGCAAGAGCTCTGTTTACCTGACTTTCGGGGAGATTTCTAGATCCATCTTGTTGAATAAATAACTACCTCCATATTGATGATTAGCTTCATAAATGCTTTTAGTTCAGGTTTTCTTACTTCAACTTTTAAGCATGACATTACCCTGTTTTTACAAAGACCATCATCTTAACTGGAAATAATATCAGAGCCTATTTATGCTCGTGCCGAAGACTAGCCAGAACAAGTCATCTAGAAGACTTTTCCATAAGGAATTACAACTTATATTTTCCAAAACATTTATAGACTCTACGTACGCAGTCATGTTACGTACATACCAGAACTCTTACATTTACACGTAGCTCATACACATATGCAAAAAAATATAATTTTAATTCTAGTTGTGATGTTTTTAAAAATCCTGTAAGTAATAATTTAAAAAAATTCCAAGAGAAATATACTTTGGTAATACTGAAGTACTGTTAAGCTGAACAAAGAAAGAGAAGAGATGCTCTCCCATTACATCCGTGGTGAAAAAAAGAAAAGGGAAGCCTCAGAGATATCATTAAAGCCCCTGACATTTGATTTGATTATGCTAAATACTTAAAAGATGAAAAGCACAAGGGTCTTTAATTTTTAACTGAAACCAACTGTGACTTTTTATTTTTCTGTTCAAAGAACTATGCTGAACTGAGTGCTAAACTCTTCCCGACAAAAGCAGGCAAGTTTTCTTTACAATAAAAGCTTGTGAGATCGTTCCTTGCTCCTCCCTGCCCCTCCAGCCAGGACATGCCACTCTCCACTGCCCTTAGGAGAGCAGAATCCCAAGCCAGAGCAGCTCCACAGGGCAGGCTGGTGACCAGAGGCATGGGAGGACATCAGGTTAAGGTCAGAGGAAGGGGGTATACATCTAAGACACTGCATCTGCACAGCTGGAGAACTACCTGTGAAGCACCCAGTCAATGCCGACGCTCTTTTCAACACAGAACTCATGGGAGTTGCCCAACGTGCAGGTATGTGAATCGTGAGATGAGAAAATACTACCATTTCTAATCTGCCTGCTTTTATTTTCCATTAGACACAGGATAATTTTGTTATCCTGCTGCTCTGTTTCTCACAACACACATTTGTTGACCTTCTGTTTGTTTCTTGTACTCCAAGGTTTCCAAAGTGTTATGGGGACAACCATCTTCCCCAGCTCATCTCTCTAGAAATCACAGATGCTGCAGAGATGAACTCATACTATGTATGAAGAAAGTGGTATAGAGCTGGCAAAACAGGAAAACCAGCAGTACGCCTTAGACGTCTGCCTTAGTTCTGCCATTGGCTGACAAATACTGTCAGGATTAATTATTTAGGACATACTACATCAGTATGTTGGTACAGGACAATATAATAAGGAATTTCTTCCAATACTCTGAGCAGCAGATGTGCACCTAAAACGATGTATTTGGGCAAATTATGTGCAGCAAGCACGTTCACTCAAAGCAGATGATCATCTCTTTTAAAAGGAGCATACAAGATCCTACACTGCCATTTGAGAAAAAGCTTGCAAAATTATCTCTATCACTTGGGCAAGTCTTGTCTCTTGACATATATAATGAATTCTTAGATCGTTAAACTCACAAGTGTTTTGGTGCCACATTCAGCCCCCTTCAGAATGCGTAGTACCACAAGTACTATAGACACAGATGGGGGACCCTGGATGGATCTGTGGGATCTGCTGAGACCCACGGCAGTTCATAACAGTTCTTGTTGCTTTTCAATAAAATAGCAGACTTGTCAGCCCTACATTTTGCAAGGTCCACGTGCAAAGTAGGTTACACGCTGCCTTGGGCAACTTTTTGCAATATACCCATGTGAGTGTGGCAGATTTGATGATTTGGGCATGAGAAGAGATTCTTTAAGGAAGATGTGGGAGATACTGAGTGGCTGAGGGGCATTTGACAAAACTTAAACAAGAAAAGCAAAATGGCTTCATCAAGTTAAAAGGAGACAGTGAGAATTTAAGGCACTGTTCCAGAAGTGACTCATCTTCTGATCTTCATCTTCTGGCACGTATACTATGATGTTTGTGGTAAGGAAAGCTCCATTCCCCTTGATATGAGCATGAGATATTTTCATATCACATTTTCCCAGTAAGCGCAAACTTTACAGTCTAGTGCCTTGGGGGAACCTGCACTACCACTACTAAAAAACAGCTTTTAAAATCGTAGCAGTCACAGAGCTGCACTCTTGCCCCCAGACCCCCGCACGTTAGGCATTTGACAAAGGAAGACCACGAAGGTGGCTGCCACCTCCGAAAGCCAGCAATCTAATACCCCGCATAACTTGCATAGCTTTAGCATACTGTTGAGCTGACACATCTGGTTGTCCTTACAATCAAGTTGCTATCGGTTCCAACCTCATGTACCATTCTGCTTCTGCAGTGAAAGACCCTGACCCGCCGGGCTTGGCTTCCTCCTCTGTGGGCTGGCGTCACAGTAAATCTGTCACCAATGCCCTCAGCCTGCCTGGTTCTCATTTCCACCGACAGAGAACAAAGGTGTGATTCAGCTGCCTTGGCACACACCTATAGGGCTGGTTTATGTTTATGCTTAAGGGGTATGCTGCTTGGCCTCCACCTGCTTCTCTAGAATGACTAGGGTTTGCCCAAGTCCTGCTGGCCAGTCCCCCACTGATGTCTGCCCCAAATACCCTTATGCATCTCCAGTGGCCCTAGATGTCCATACTTAGGGAACTGAACCTGCACCCAATGATATCTATTTTTGCCATGCGTCACAGCAAAGAAGCCATCTTCCATGGCAAGCCTGTTTTTTACAACTTTTCTTGATATTATTAGTTGCATTGTGCTGATACTGGAAAAAAATCTACAGTTTTACACAATAAAACCACAGACTGCTTATGCTTGTGTGGGTAAAAGGGGAAGGACTGTCCCTTCTGCTTCTGCAAGTGAAACCAGCTTGGTCTTGAAAAGGATGGACAGAAGACGCACAGGCTGGAGGACAGTAGGAAGGTTGCTCTAACACTGCCACACCTCTACTTTTTAGTCAGGCCTGTTGCAATAGGATGAGGGATTATGGTTTTAAACTGAAAGACGGTAGATTTAGACTAGAGAAGGAAGAAATTTTTTACAATGAGGGTGCTGAGGCACTGGAACAGGTTGCCCAGAGAGGTGGTAGATGCCTCATCCCTGGAAACATTCAAGGACAGGCTGGCTGGGGCTCGAGGAACTTGATTGAGTGGAAGATGTCCCCGCTCATTGCAGGGGGGCTCGACTAGGTGACCTTTAAAGGTCCCTTCCAACCCAAACCATTCTATGATTCTATGAAGACACACAAGAATCACACCCTTTTTCTTATTCAGAAGTAAATGTGGCAGGAAAATCAAGTTACGGCCCTTTCTGTGTATACAGTGGGTGCACACCGACCATACGATTAGAGAGATCTCACAGACATTCGTGTTATGGTACAGCCTGCTCCAGACCAGCACCTAAAACACAAGGGACCATGTTCTCAACTGAAAGAGCATAGGAAGGAGCAGAAACAAACACTAATATGCCACATAATCTGGAGTCAAGGCAAAAGAGGCAGGAGAGAGTGTATAATCAGATCAGGCAGGAATAACTAGAAGTAACTCCCATGTACCAGAGGCCACCAGGAACTCCCTAAGGGAGCTGAGACAACCGTGGTGGCCCTGTCAGGCTGCAGGGCTTGGAAACAAGGCAGAGTTCTGTGCTCACACCCTTGCAAAATTATCAGTCTTTTTCAGGGTAAAGAAAGCAGACTACTGTAATTGAGTATCTTTCTTAATATTGGGATTCTCCTTATCTATGTTGTAATTAAGCTGAACTGACTGTTAGGAGAACATGCCAAACCAGACCTTTTCTTACGGTTTCCAGAACAGCCAAAAACTAGAATCAAATTTGAATCACATTTATTTTGAAAAACTGAAGTTCAGCTGACAAGCTTTTATAAAATCAGTGTCATCCCCAGGCATTATCAAAAATTATAATATTGGACATGCAACAGAGGCTTCTCAGACCACATAGCCTGGGAAAGTCTTTTCAAGTACCGTTTCTTTGCTTCTGGAAGCAAAGTTAATTAAATGCCCGACACAGACATGAAGCATTACCACTCTTCCAAAGGAAAATAGGATAAGGCTCAAAAGTTAGAACTGTAACGGGTGTGTTTGGGAAAAAAATGGTCAGGCCTTAATTACCACTGAGGTCACTGATAAGTCCAAACGACAGCTGGCACGAGGCCACCGCGATTTGCACAATAAACTTTGAATTTATTCTTTAAGAATCTGATTCAATGCCATGGAAGAAAGATCCCTTAAGACTCCCATTCACTCCAGCTACAGTAAAACGCTTTTGTCCTAGAATAGACGCAGATAGATAAGAGCTCCTGTAATTACACTATTCCACAGAAAATGTCATCAGCATTCAGACTGCTGAAAAACTCCTGTAGCCACTGTATGAGATCCTGACATCCTGAGGAGTTTCCCTTGTGTTTCAGCTTCCTAAAAATGTATTTAAGCTTGTTTTTAAAAGACAAATTGTATCAAAAACTCTAGTCATGAGGAAGTAGATTTCTGTAAGTTTTGAAAATTTGTATGCTTTAGTCCTTTCACCTTTGAAAATTAAGGAATTGCACTGGCAGGTCTAACTGCATGATAACAAACCTATGCCATGAGTAAAGAATGAAGAATAAAAAAAAAACCTCATAAGTAAAGGTTTATTTATGTAAAAAAAATAAAGTTTTACTAACCAACACACGCAGCATGATTTATGACACATTCTAAAATTCTGAACACGCTGTAACAAGATCCTTGCTTAAATGCAGCACATAATTGTCAAAATATCAGATTTGTCAAAGTACTCCCACGTGACTGATTTGCCAAGCAAGGCTGCTTCCTCAAAAATCTTCAAGACTACTTATTTTGCTCTGCAGACCTCTTCGCTTGCCCCACGTAAAGCACTCAATACGCAGCAGGGCCATTCCACCTCGGGTAATTGCTGTCCCAATGGGCGCCAAGCTGTGGTCCGTGGCCAAGGTGTCGTCATGCCAAGAGATCAGGGAGCCGAAGCGTTACATGCAGACTGACATTCTCCCCTGAGTCTCTCATGCTTTCTAATCACCTTACTTTAAACCCAAAATTTATTTCTGGAGAAAAAACAAACTGCAAATACACACCCTGGTCACGATCTTTGTTTTCTCCTGGATCCTATAATAAACCGCACCCGTCCTCTTAAAAACAAACAGGCACACAAGTCCAGGCAGAATTTAATCGCTGGCTAACCCTGCGGCAGTGACCTCCCTGGGGGCAGAGCCCTCCCCAGGGTACGGGCGCAGAGCACAGGCAGCGGGGCGCTGGGCTGCAGACGGTGCTGTTCCCCCGGCCCCACGCAGGACCACACGCTCGGGGGCTGGACACTCACCACCCAGGACACCAACGGCACGGGCCCGCAGCCAGGGCCGGTGGCCAGATGGCACAAAGGGAAAAACTTGTGCTTGGCCCTTTTGGTGTGCCTGTACACTTGCAAGCCAAGTCTGGGAAATCTAGTTTTAGGTGCAGTGGTCCAAAACTCACTTTCACTCTTTTCTTTTGCTCACCACCAGTCTGATATTCCCCTCCACAGGAAACATTTCTTACAGTTCACTTAAAATAAACAGTTCTTCATTTCATACTCAGGAATAATTTTCTAGCTGCTTGATTTGTTCCCAGATATTATTTCTCCTAAACAGCAGACACAGCTAATGATACTCCATTTCATAAAATTCCTTTATGATTTCAAATACTTTTACTAAGTCACATTTAAACAAGTCTCCTGCACAACGCGAGTTCAACACCCTGATCTGTCTCTCTAACAAATGTTTTCTAATTGAAGATTCATCCTTGACTGCCTCCTTGGATTCATTCTTCACTTTCTCATCTGGCCAATACTCTATACTACATTAGCATGAGAACTTTGTGCTTTGAACACCCTTTGTGTGTTCCAGCCCTCTAAAGCCCTATCCTTGTATATAAAAAGCTCAGATGAGTCACTTTTTTGATTTTTTTTTTTTTTGCATTAACCTTCACATTTCTTCCAGACAATTGATCACCCAATTAATCCATTGCTTTTCTATCCACTATTTTGCATTTTGACTCCAGCCTTCAATTATTTCACGTCTGGATAATTCTTAATAATCATAAAAAACATACTTGTATGGCTTTAAGGTAAATATACTATTACTCAATTTAAAAACCAAACAAATCCAACAAACCAAACAAAAAATCCCAGACCATTGCTAAATCTTGTCCTTACATTTTTTCTTTGTATCTTCCAATATTTGTTTTCATGAAATGCATTCCAATATTGTCCTAATCTCCAAATCAGCAGTCTGCAAGTATGCAAGCAGGTGCATTAATCATGCCTATCTATCAAACAGTAGGACATAACCATGCACATCCATTGTGAATGTCAGTAGTTGTGTGATATTTGAAACACAAGTATTATACAGAACAAGTTTAACCAAATATCCTAAGTGTCAAAAATCCTCCTTTCCACCTCCTGTGGAAAAATAAATCTTGTCTCTATTCCAGCTCACACATCTCAAATCTTTTTGAAGAATGGTCTGAAATGTTCTCTCCAACTAACGTTGGTCCAGCCAGTCAGAATACCTCCATGGGTCCCATTCCCCTTATTCATCATCCTCATCACAGCACTACCCTCACTGTTTTTAACACTTGCACAGTCTTGGGCAGCTGCTTGTAACTCTGCATACTGGGATCAGCAAATCCATCTGAATGGAGCCCATGTGGCATAGATTCACAAGTTCAGCAGAAATGGACATCTACTAACATAAAATGGACATCTACACCATTATTGCTACAATTTAAAATCCTAAAATACTAAAGTTGCAGAGACGTCCAGCCAGCTTTAGTATCTACTTGACCTTCACTCCGCGGCAGCTCTCCGTGAGCACAAGGGACAGATGTGACATATGTCATGCAGGGTCCCATGCAACTCCACGCACACTCCCAGCCCACTGACGCTTCTTGCACCAGTTGTGATTTTAATGCACAGCATGTCCGTATCTCTTCCCTCTTCTGCACCTCAGTAACCCTTTATGACTTTTCCTCAAGGCAGTACTCTTTGTTCAGATGCTTTTGTGTACAAGATTATATAAAGAGTCTGAGAATTGATGCACATTGAAGTCACTAATTCAAGGAAAATACAAGCTTTGGTAAAGAACTTGGCAGCGATCAGCTCTAACACTCAGAAGTTGAATATTACTTTGCCAGAGAAGGGCTGGGCCTTAGTAGGCTGTCGCAGAATAATACAACTGTAAGGCTAAAAAGGACTGAACAGATCACCTCACCTGAGCCAGCGCAGTGGAGCAGACTGAGTTTGGCTAGAATACACCAGAGATGCCTCTCTAGTTTATTCTTGAAAGTTCAAATGAAGGAAATATGATATGCGTTATATACACTTCAGTGTTTTACTATGCTTACTTGTTTTTCGGAGAGGGGGATTTTTTCTTGCTAATCTTCAAACTAAATGTTCTTCTGTGAACTAAGCTGATTTTTTTTTTTTTGGTCCCTCCCCTTAGAGCCTCAGAAAACACTTGTTCGCCAGCATCTGCATAACCACCTTTTACACCCTTAGGACACATTATCACGTCTCCCTTCAGTCTTCTCTGTTTCAGACTAAACAAACTCAATTTATCACAATCTGTCCTTGATCTTCCAAGAAAACTCCTTATCTTCCTACTGCTTTATTACAGACAGCTGCAAACCTCTTGTCGCAATGATCAGGAGTTGCGCAGCCAGGAGGAGTTTCACGACCATGTGCCCACAAGCACTTTCATGTGTCTACAAAAACGCGGAATTACAAGCTGTCTCCTCGTCTCCTAAGCAGCATGCTGACCCATGGGCAGGGTGCAGAGCTCTTCTGTAGTTCCTGAAGCTCCCTCCTGGGCATAAGGCAACGCAGCCCAGCGCCTACGACGGAACCTGTAAGATTCGTGGCAGGGCAAGGGTGACACTTGCTGCTGACAACATGACTAAAGGCCTGAGTCAGAGAAAAATGCAGCCGCAGGATTAGAGAAACAGGGGTATCACTGCAAGGATGAAGTGACAGAGCTTGAATCCTCACTTGAGGATGCGGCATGGCAAGGGCAGCAGGCGCTTGGATGCCACCTCTGGGTGGAAGGGAAATGGGTCCTTGCTCATGGTTGCAGCCTCCCACAGCCAGACACTGCTGCAGCAGCACCTGATGGCAGCCATGACAGCAGCAACAACCGATGGCACTGGCTCTTTGGCTCTTCCTAGTGCCGGTTCTACCTGCAGTTGCAGCTGTTACTGATGGCAATGTCCAAGCAAACTGTATCTGGGATCCTTTTGTTCAAATTTTGTGACAGTAATCTGCATGTCAAAAAACGTAGATACACCATGTACACTGCTTCTCCTTTGTCCACCTGCTTTTGAAGGCCAGTTGTTCCACATCTTCCCAGGGACAGAAATTAGCCTGCAAGGTCTGTAACTTCCCATCCTTTTCTTCTGCTTGGGAGAGTAGTATTATGCTTACTATAGCTGCAGACACCTAGGAGTCCCCGGTCCTCTCTCTGAATTCTTAAACAGAATGATAAAATGCCATCTATGACTTCAATTAGGTCCTAGTTATTGGGTGAATAAAGCTGTGCAACCAGAAAGCACATAACTTACCTGAATATTCTTCAATCTGCTCTTTCCTTACCTGAATTTCGGCCTCATCTTATTAAAACGTGTTTTGTCAAGTCAGTCTTTTGTAGACTGAGGAGGCTAGAGTAATTCAGACTTTTCTACACCATTCAATACTAGTTGTCTTTTTTTTTCCTTGGTAATACATCCATACTTCTCCTTTCTTCTTCATAATCTGACATAATGACAGAACCTTTCTCCTGTGAACTTTCACGTCACACTGTAACTCCTTCTGGACCTTTTACTTGTCTGATTTTACCCCACCACGCTTTACAACCAATTTATACAAATCTTTAGTCCTGCTGCCCTTATTTCCACTTCTTGTATGAGTCCTTTGTATTTCACACATCTCTTACAAGTAGCAGTATATTCTATAGGATGCCTCCTATCTGCCCTGCCTGCCTGCAGCCTGCTTTTGTGCCTCCAACACAAATGCCTTCAATGACTGCCAGATCTCCCACGTTCCTCCCTCTCCTGGATTACTTCCCCAGGAGACCCTACCTATTGCTTTCCCCAGATCTGCTGCTTAGAAGTTCACTGTCCTCTTTTTTTCCTTCTCACTTCTCTCTTTGCCTTGAAAGGTGAGCCTGGGTTTTTGCAATCCCTTGCTGTTAAGCTACCTTCCCTTTTTAAATTTTGAAGCAGTCTCTCCCAATCGGTCCAGACCTAACTTTCCTAGTGACTTTCCAAACCTGACAGGCTGAAGGTCTCTCTGGCTGGCACTTCTCTCACAAGACACACGTCCTCGCTGGAGGCAGCCACCCCACCTCCTGCAGCAGGCAGGGAAAACAACAGCAAGTGTCCCCCGACCTGGTTTGCACACCTGCTTGGGGATGAGCTGAGCTGTGCCACAGAAATGCCTCTCTCTTGCAGAGGCTACTGAGGGCACCTTTGTAGGTGTTCAAATGCAGACCTCCGCATCTGCTCCTCCTGTCAGCTATGAGATAAATGATTTTCCCCACTGCTACACAGTCCTGTCCTTCTAACTCTAGCTAGTGACCAAAAATCTACTATCGACTTCCTCGTTCCAGTTCAACGCCTCGAATCGACAGCAACCACGGTCACTTTTTCTCCTGTTTTGTCTCTGGCCAGTTATACAGTGCACCCAGTTTTCTCCACCCTTCATGCTTCCAACTTGTCCTCACCTTTCCAGACCTGTACTACGTGCTGCCAAATATAACTTATTAGGGATGGATTGTTTAAAGTATGCAAATGTAAACTCGGCCAATAAATCTGGCTTTCACAGCTTGAAACTACAGGGATACACTAACTCTGACCAAAGGCAATACACTCCACACCTGCCTAAATTAGGTAAAATATAAGGTTGCCAGATATAATGCTATTCTGATGAAAGTCAAGGTACTCTAGGTAGAGGAGGATTTTAAACATTCCCTGTTCAAAGCACCATAAATGTCTTTAACAGATGACACATGCTTCTTTACGGGAAAAAAATACTTATTCTGATGCTTTCTTAGGACCTCATGCAGTCACACATCTACATTACCTCAGGGTAAGCCTAGCCTTCCAAATTACATGCAATATTGCTGGAGAACTAACTATTTAGGTAATGTTTATGACTGAATGTTTGAAGTTGCTCACTGGAGTCCCCATACTGGGACAAATACTACTCCCACTGGAGCCAACGGCACAGTTACACTGGCCCCATGGGAGCAAGATCAAGCCATAGTATTTCTAAAGTAATATATAAATTATTACTAAATACAGATACATCAAAAGTATATAGATAAAAATAATTCCATGCATAATTTAGCAATTAATTAAAAAGCCAACACTTATTTGCAAATGGTAGAATTTTATCTCTGGCAATCTCAAAGGAATAAATAATATTAAATCTATGCTGAGAGCTAATTGCAAACAATGAACCCACAAAAAGAGAATTAATTAATATATTAATACATTAGTCTATCATAGGAAACATATTGATTTCAGTGGTTCTATTTGACCACGGCAGTTATCTCATGGTAGACTTCATCCTCACTTTCATATATAAGCACTTATACAAAACAATTTTTTTAAAAAGCCACAATAAAAGGGACCATAAAAGCATACAGTATGCTCAACTGGTTCACTAGTGCTGCACGCCATAAAAATATCAATGTGCTCAAACGATCATATATTTCATGCATATTTAATTTACTGTTTTCAATTATTCTCTTTCCTGCTCCCAATTAGTCATGAAGTCTGAATGCATTAAAGAGGATCAAATAAACTTGAAATCTGTGGCACAGTTTTTATTGACTTGGATTTTTATTTATTTGCTTGCAGAGAGATTTTTGTGATGCAGTTTATTATTAGCCTTTAAAACTTTGTACAATTTCCTCCTCTTTTTCAGCTTTAACTTCTGGCATTCTGGCACTACTTTTCCTCACCGACTCTCAGTTACCTCCCTCCCTTGTCTAAACTTTGATTAAACACCAAAAAAGTCCTGAGTTTGTTTGCTGATCTGCTTTGCAAACAGCTATAGATTATACTAAGCAGATGAAAGATGCTCTGCAGTTTACCTCCAAGTGGAAGATTTTTGAAAAATTTATATGCAATGCAGTGTGAATAAACTGTAATTGTGCAAAATCCGGGGATAACAACAAAATCAAATGCTACTTTACACCATTACCTGATGATCTTCTTCAAGAGTTATTTTTCTTTATTTTTCCGAAAGAGCATGTCTCAAAAAAAGAAAAACACCTCAAGACCTTTTAGAATCTTCCTGAATACACAACAGCAAAAATTTTTAGGAGAAAAACTGAAATATTCTTCTGTCCGCCAAGCAGACAACAGGCCTTGCTGAACAATAGAAAAAACAAAATAAAGGAGGAAATGCTGATACTTCAGCTCCACTCAATGCCTAAAGCAAGCTGCGTGCCGTGCTGGAAGTGGGATTTTACAGGATTTGCTCCAAACACAGTTTGCAGCAGCTGTCAGAAATAACTAGGACAAATACATAGAAGACTCATTTAGATGCACTAGCACAGCAAGCAATCTTTGTCTTATTTTCCTTAACACAGGAAAAAAACATACTTCTCCAAGTTAAATTGAGACCTTTTTTTAAAAAAAAAAAAGTCACTACCATTAGACTAGCACCAGATGCCTCATCTCTTAAAATAAATATAAACGTAGAGCTAAAAAAGCGTTCATTTCTAAAAGAGGAGGAGGTGGGGAATTTTAAATACCAGATTAACTGCACGGCTAAAGAGAAGATACTGCAGAGTAGTGCTATCTAAAATGCTAGCCACTAGTGGCAGTGAAGTGCCAACTTTCAGCAAGTGAATGACAGTGCTGTATCAGGAACGGTCTCTCTGCCATTAAGGGCATACCTGAACATTTCACGAAGCAATCGATCTAAGTGGCCATTTGCAAACCCTGTGCGGCCCGAAGGACGCACAGGAATCAATAACTTCAGGTTTCTACTCTGAATTATTCATTCAGTCTTTGCACAACAAAAAGCTGCTCACTCACTCTAATGCATTATCACTGTTACACAGTACATGATTTTCAACAGGGAGCTTTCAAACAATAGTTTTAAAAGCATTTTAGTCCTGCTACTTATAAAAGCCTTCTCGTTCATAAGACCTTTAAAAGTGACTCTTGGAGCAACTAATGGCTGTGCAGGGATGCTGCCCATTGCTCCCATCACCAGCATGTTTCTCCCGAGGTCCGGCCAGCCAAGGGTCCCAAGCTGCGAGGGGCAGGAGGTCCTCCTGCGAGGAGGACAGCCCTCCCTCCCCAAGGAGCTGCTCAGGCACCCCAGGGTCCCCTATTACTGCTAGAAGGTCAGTGAAGAGGCTCTCTACAACCTTTTCTTCCATGAAAAAGAAGAAACATTTTCCGTTGGAGGGGAGAAACCTGGGTGTTCACCATATTTTCCCCTCCAAGGCATTGATTTAGCCAGTCTATGGTTGCTTTGCCTTTAGTCCTGTTTTCTGTACATAATTTCTGACAAAGAAACTTCAAGTATTTCAAAATATCCCATTTAATCTGTCAAGACTAAGATCTGGCACTAGAAAAATATTTTTAAATTGGTTTGAGAAAGGAACTGAACAACAAAGAAGAATCTGTCTGGGTTTACTCCTTTTTCATCATCAACTTTTTTTATTTTCTTTTATCTCGTCCTCTCCCTGTATTTCACACTTCTCTCGTTCTGTCTTTAGGCTTCGGGTTTGGTATTGAAAGAAGTGTCAGGAAGAATTTCTGGGCTTTCATGGAAGTTGCATTTTTCTTTGGGTGCTTTAGGACCATGTGAACGCTACACTAGAACGAAACCCCTTTCTTCCACAAATGTACCTGTTCTCGTTACATCAAAGGGTACTTACTGCTGGAGCAAGTACTGGAATTTAATATTCTATTTTGACAGCGGCAAAGTGAAAGACTTGCTGGAAGCAGCGGCAGGTTTAGAGAAGTGAAGAACGGAGATCTCTACCCCACTGCCACACGACGCAGGCATGAGAGTTTCTCCCTGGAAGCTCATACCACAGCAGCAGGGGAGTCTGAAGTCCAGTATCTCACCTCTCCAGCCCGTATGTCAACAAGAAGTAAAAGATAACGTTTAAACCAGAGCCCCACCATCAGACATTAAACAGTAGCCTTAGCAAGTGCAATGCTCTAATCAGCCCTTGGAAAATCTATTATCAATTCAAAAGGAAAACTTCAGCATTTAAAAAATGCAGTGACAGTCCACTTGATCTTAAACTGTGGAATTCAAAGATAACGTGAGCAGCTGAATTTTGCAAATAACACATTATGTACCTGTCTCTAAAACTACATATCTCAAGATCATTTGCAGGAAATATTTCTGCAATGACTATGTTTCTAGTTTAGCAAAGTACACGAGTACTTGCTTAACTAGTCAGCTGAAATGACAATGGACTAATCTTAAACACTGAATCTTATATACTACGCATTTATATGCTTTAAATCTAATGCAACTAAAGATGGACAACGGAGTGCAGAAAGGTAAATATTTCCCAGCCATCTTGATGTTTGTGGTTACTCAGTGAATCCTATAAATACAGAATTTAATTAGAAGAATGGCAGTAAGCTTCCATGCTATCCCCTAACAAATGATGGTAACCTGTAAAAGCATTGTGCTGCTGACGTAGAAAAAACTCTTTTGAATATACTCCTAGAAAGGGATAAGAGTCCAGTACTTTCCCAAGGACTGCAGAAGAATAGGAGATTAATTAAAATGAGCAAGGAAAGAACTAAACAAGCAGGGAAAAAATAGAGACATCAGGAGAAAAGAAAAACAGATAAATGAAAGCAAAAAAAGAAACAGGGGACAGAGAAAAGAAACACAGGAAAGAGAACATAAAGAAAATAAGTAGAATGGAAAAGACGAAAGAAAAATGCAATCTATCCCTGTGCCCACAGGGGGGTCCTGTCCACATGCATTGTCTGGTGCTTTCCACGATCTCTCATAATTTCCATGATCACCTTCATCCTTTCCACTTGTTGAACCCTACGCAGTGACAAAGTGCACTAGCCTCCTTTTTCAGTCAGTGGAGCAAAAGCACTTCTAGGACACAATTCATCTTCCCGTAAGGAAACAGATGTCTGAGACATCTAGAAGGACCTGTTCTCTCTGCACCTACAAAAGAAACTAGCTCAAATAAAGCTATTTAGATGCCTGAAATAAGCTGATTTTTTGTGTGCAACAAGCAGTGAGTGAGCAAGTATGAGTTGCATGTCTTTTGTGTTAAATCCAAGGTAATAAAGCTGAAAACTAGGACTCAAATTCAACTTAATGCATAGACCAGGACAGGTCTAGAGACTCTGCTAGAAATGCACTCATTTACTGTGATACTTTTTCTGCATTCCCTCCATTATGGGAGGGAATATTCCCTCCAAATATGCCCTTGCGTCTTAAGGGAGAGCATTTGAAGGTTCATTTTCATTTCCATGCAAGTTACTGTCCTAGAAACAATGCTGTAAGAACTGAAATTTGACAACTGTATCACCAATTGCTTTCAAACTGTGTATTTCCAAAAGATAAAGTTGAGCCACTACATAAATTCCAAGTTAATGGAAGAGCCATAGTCAAACTATATTTGTGTAAGCTAACAATCCTTTACTTGAATTCTAAAGCAGGCAATCTGAGATGAAAATCAAGGCCAGCAGTAGAGATACATACACATATAGATATATATATCTATCTTTATATATCTCTACAATCACTCATGCTGAGAACTGTTTGAAGATGAAGGCCTACAGCCACTGACCTTGGCAAGCACGTCAAAGGATTTAACATGAACTCTTTACCCCGATTTCCTTACAGGTTTAGAGTCTAAATCTTTTTTAAGCTACTCCCACAAGATTGACAGTATGGCAACAATGACTGTGCATGTTTTAAAACTGTGTAAAATAACGGTGTATAGAATTTCATTTTCAATACACAGCTCCTCTGTAAAAACAGGCATCATTTTAAACTTATGTTAAAGGATTGCTCTCCAAAAAGCTTCAGACAGGCTTTTCTGCTTCCCACAGAAAATTAAAACTACATCTTTAAAATGCATCTTTAAGAGGGAAAAAGATTAGTAACTTCCACAAACATGGTAATAATTACCTTTCATTAGAAGGAGAAATGCCTGATGGTTAATTTGGAGATTGCATTTTGCTGCCAGAATACCAGCAATCTTCCTGTATGTTTTTTTTCTTTAAATCTAATTTGTCTGAAGTACTGGACAATGAATATAGTTCTTATATTGTAAATATGAGGTAAAATCCAGAAAGGGAAGGCTGCAGGTCTGCAGCCTCTTGTCTTTTCTCATTAGTAAGTAGAAGGCTTCTGCAAGGACACAAGGGCCACTCGGGTATTTCAGGATTATTGTGAGGAGGTGTCTACATAGAAGGGGTCCTTGGAGCAGCTGTTTCTACACAGCGTGATTCCTTTGGGTCTAGCAAAACCACAAAGGAAAACCTATTAGTATGAGCAGTATTAAAAGCCATTCTGCGACTCCAGACACTCCCTGCCCACAGAAAGGTTGCACATAGTGCTGCTGCACAGGGGCTGATGTCAGGACCGCTCCTGATGGCTCAGTCATGGTGGGAAGGATCGAAAGATCACTCTGGAAAAGTTTTCTCTTGCTGAAGACAAAATTGGGACCACCTTCACATCCAGGCCTTGCTAGATCCCCAAGCCATGCCATTTCCCAAGAGCTACCTTGGTTCAAATTTTTAAAAGATGTGAAACCAGAATTCCTCATCTTCTAAAGGTTCAAGGAGACAAAAAAAGAAATATTGATTGTAAACATCCTTGAAGAAATTCAGTTCTGCTTCAGTGTCCAATATTTCTCAAATACCCACAAATACAGCCACAAGAGTAAGCTGCCCCCTAAAAAAAAACAAAGATCGCAAGCAAATCTTTCCAACAGTGTCTGAACATCATACTCATTAATTAAATCTCAACTCCGAGAGTTTGCAGAGACATTTTTATTTAATGTGACTTCTACATGAATTCAGCCTCTGAATTAAAAAAAAAAAAAAAAAATCAAAGCAAGCTATGTTAAGTAATTATACAATCTGTTTCTCCAGAGAAATGTCTGGGCTAGACAGTTGGCACTGAAACAGCAGATTAAATTTAGAACTGAAGGGCCATGCAGTGAAGGTGAACTCGCGGCTTTTAGTTCTCTGTTGACTAAAAGCTGTACATGTTAAAATGATGTGCTCTGTCCCTGAGGCAAAGTTCACTGCTATTCAAAAGAAAGATATTGAAAAGTGACTTTTGCCCCTAGAAAGCCTCTATTTCTAATCCATGAGCAGCATACTGATGCCATGGGATGATCTAGAGCTATCCTTCTCAAGGTAATTTCCCTGACCTCAACACGGTTCTCTTAAAAAAAAAAATAAAAATATTTTCTTTGTCTTACCTGTGGTGCTACAGCCATCATGACAGCCAGAAAAATGTCACGCTTTGTGAAAAGCAATCATGTCCCTTAAACTTTGGCTCATTTTAATTTTAAATGCAAGTATTCAAATAGATCACCTTGGGATATCAGAAAGCAGCATTTCAACTCCCCCATGACTCCTCAAAGACAAAGTACATGCATAAATCTCATGATTTAAGATCTTCCTTATTATATGTAATGCAGCTGCATCCTCAAATCAAACATTTAGTAAAACATTTAGTACACTACAGTAGTAATCAGTCACACAGACATCACAGAAATATCAACTGACCTTCATGAGATGCTGATTTATCCATTTTGTGAAGGTCTTCTTTTGTACTTTGTCCCGCTCATCTGGAGGTAAAAAGGAAAGAGAAAAGGGTTTTCAACAGCTCTATAAATTATGTAGAAGATTTTTTTTTTTTTATGGACAGCTTTATAAAATTAGCATTCTAATAATGTTTAAAAAGAGAATAGCCTGTAAAAGCTCTGAAATGTCTAAATAAAATAATAGCACACAAATGTTTCTGCAGTACATCACAGCATGTCATGGAAAGTTTCTTGAGCAGAAGCTCCATGTAAGTCCCTCCAGAATGACAGCCCCGCTGGTACAGCAGCAGCACTACTAACAAAAATATAACTTCCTAGGAAAAGTTGACCATTCCCTAAAATGTACTAAAAAGATCAAGGCAAACTTTTAAGAGCTATAAATACTACTTGTAGCCTCTAAAACCTAATTAATTATTAAAGTATTTACCAATAGAAAATCTCTTACTATAAGAAAGCCAGCTTTTTTAATCACGATGCTTTTTGACTAGAATATCACTCTTGTTTCAACAGCCAGAGAAAGGACTCTTTTTCTTTTCATCCTCTATAATATGGACAGGGATGTTCACTAACCCAGATACGGGACCCAGGCACTGCCAACAGTTCACCCCTCAGCATGGGAGTTAGCATCAATGACTGCCCACAAAATATTGAGAACAAACAATAAAAGCAATAGGCTCAGGGTAAGAAAGCATCCCACTTATGGACGGGAAATATGTGGATGGGAAATATATACATGTATTCTACAGAGCCATGTCAGAGAAACACTAATCGCCACTCCAGTGCAAGAGTTAAGCTGTCTCCACAAACCTATGTACAGTCAGTAGCCAGTACAACCGCTACAGAGCCCATTTGCAGTCCTGGAGCTCCCGGGAGCAGGAGTTGTAGTGTGTTAGAACTAGGACCATCTGTGCAAGCCTAAAATAGTGAGATCCCTTAAGACCCAGTACAACAAAACTGTGTCTGTTTCATTGATTTGGGCTATTAGTAGTGTGGCCGAGAATGAGCAATGAGCTCAGGTAGCAAAAGAAGATCCCATCTGCAGCTTCTGACATCACTAGAAGACTGAATCAGAAGCAATAGTTTACATAAAAATACTGCTTTCAGATTGGTCAAAGGTAACATAAGTAATAAAATAAAAAAAATAAAATTCACAGAAGGTCCATGTTCATGGACTGTAAAGTCTCTGGTGTGATACTGAGGTCTTTCAAAACAGCATGAGATCATACAAAAGTCTGTCCTGGGCCAAACTGCGCACTGTATGCTGTTCCCAACAGCAGGGAGAAATGAGTATTCGAGAATAAATACAAAAACAAGATGAGCAAAAGCCTGTGAAGACTTTGTATACTCCTCCCTCATGTGACTCACAGACTTTCCACATGCTTATACACATCTTTGCATTTAAGAGTCATAGACGCTTTTTTTTTTCCCCTGCTATTTTTTTCAATCCTTTTTTAACACACCTATAACTTTTGTAGCCACAGTTGACTGTGGCAACGAGTTCTTCACATAGTATGTGTAGTGTATGTGTACATTCAGCTCTGTACAGAATAGCTGCTGTTCCCTAAATGCCTTTTCCACACCACTCAAGATCTTCCAAGCTTTTTCACTGCTTCGCAGCTCCATACTCTCTTATTCTAGCTGAGGACCCAAAAAAAAGAGGAGCAAGCGACAAACTAAAGAGCAAAGCGGCACTATTGGAGAAAATGAACTGGCAGATTAAGAAAAGCTTTTTCTATATATACATTTCCCTGTAGTCTTCATCTAGTAAAACAGCATTTCTGACCTCAGTTATTTATCCTAATAAGGTAGAAGTTCTGGTTTGCTAGATGCAGAGAATAGAAAATCTAAGAAATAAAAGAAACCCAGAAATAGTTTCACTTGTAACTGTTCCATTATAGGTAACTGTTTTAGAAGGAACACAAGTTTTCTAAACTGCACAATTTAATATTCCAGCCCAAAAGCCTACGTGCCTTTTTTTCTACCATACCTCAGCTAGTTTTGACTAACTACCACCAAAGTTTACACTTTGGGAAATGTTACTGTGACAACAGTAAAAAAAAAAAAAAAAAAAAAAAAAAAAAAAGAAAAGTTTTTTTAAAAAAATCCACTTCCTTGTATCTTGTTAGAACATGCAGTGACTATTAATTTCAACTCTATTTTCAATTAAAATGCTGACTTAAGTAAAAGAAGTGATGCTTACTATCTGTACACATGCACTCAGAGAAGAACTCTGTACCTTACACAAATGTGTACGAAGGAGGAAAGCTGTTACCCATTATGTTGTGAAAAAAAACAGGATTAAAGAAAAAAAACAAACACCCCCCCAAAAAAAACCCCAACCAAAACCAGAAAAAAAACCAAACCAAACACCACACTTGTGATTTTTAATCAAAAAGCCAAAAGCTTCCAGAAAAGCAAATGCACGCTAGTAGGAAAACACAGTGCAACAGCTTGAGCTCAGAGCAGAACATACAAAATCAGTGCCCCAAATGAAGTAGAAAAGCAGCAGCTTACTACAAAAGAAACACCCAGGTAAGGAAGGAAACCCAGTGAAAGCCTCTGGAGAGACGTTTCCCGGAGGCAGAGCCCTGCGCTCTCCCGAAGGCAGCCCTGCCACCCTGCCAGCCCAGCAGTGCGCGTTACTGACCCATGCAGCACATCACTTCCACCAGCTTTGCGCTCCAGTCCTTTTCACCTTCAGCAAACTCTCTCATTCTTCCCTTCAAAACTTGAGAGTTTCTTTTCTTTACAGGGAAAGGAGAGCCAAGGAGTGACCACAGCTTCTCCTAGCTGACAGAAGGTAGCAACTCCCCTTTTTGGAGGAAAAAAAAAAAAAAACACAAACCCACCCACACAAAAAAAACCCCAAAACCAAAACAAAACCAGGAGCAAACAGCCCATCTGCTGTCACAGCAAGCAAAACTGCCAGCCCTCTGGATTTAACTCACAATAAGAACTAAACTAAGCATCTGTGTTTGTTTGGTTTCAACTTTTAGGTGCATTAATATGCATCTGAATCCAAATGTTGAGCTTTGCAAACCAGAAGTCTATTTTTTTCTCCCTCTACCAGCAGTGAGTAGCAAGGAAAGAGCAGCACCACGAAAGGAGCAGCAGCAAGTGCTCCTTAAGCCAAGGTAATTTAAGAATACAGGTGAGGCAGGAACTGCAGAAAGAAAACACGTCTTCCTAGATCATCTGATCTGTAGATCATCACAATAAACCCTCAATGGTTAATTAATCAACTTGAGTTTCTCTGCTTTTACCTGTTATTGCAGGCACATATATTGCAGACTTTATTCTAATGTATCAGACATACAAACTGAAAGCTGCTTTATAAGCTTGGAAAGTACCGCAACAAAACGTCTCCCGTCTTAATAGATTGACACCTACTTTATGAACCTACACTACAACACAGCAGCAAGGTACCATGCATCTAGAGAGGCTCCAGATTAGAAAATCTGGACTTAAAATCTGTTGCCACAACTAAGGTATCTCACTGCACATTCTTGTCATTCCTCAATCCGAAGGACAAATTCGGGGGCCAGATTCTTCTAACACGGATGCCCCCTTCCACAAATCCCTATGGCTTGCACGGATCGCAGCGTCTATGAATTAGAATGGTTTCTCTGTAAAACAGGTTTATTACCAGGATTACACCAAAGAAGACACATGGCACTGACCCCCCTTGAATGCTCTCCTGGGGAGAAGCTGCGGAGTGGTCCTCTGCCTTAAGGCGACCTGAAACCATCTCCGAGCAATTGCACCAGATGCCACCAGCTTGAAGGAGCAGAATAGTGCCCTTATCTCCACAATGATGTGAGGAAAGGCAAGAAGAGTGCCAAGAGTACAAACCCCTTCAGTTTTCTAGGCGAGCTGCGAATTGCTGGTTTTTTCTTCATTCTAATAGTGAAAATATCAAAGTTTGGATTTCCTCCACCTAGTGACAGACCTGCAAAAAAATCTCCATTTCTCAGGCAGTCTTTTGCATTGCTAAGTTATATTTGCTTCTCTGATGACATTTATTTGCCTACATGAATAGTTAGATAGGCAACAGGTTCTTCTACATTCATCCAGGTATTTAACAAAAGCCCTGATAGGCATTATGCCTTACTCACGTATAAATGCACTAATTTTTCTGCACATCTTGTTGCTATTTACAATAACTATTTATGTTAAACTCAAAAAGCTGTGTTAAAAGAACAGTATTAAGGTTACAAAGTGAAGCACTCAAGTGGAGTTAAAACAGGAATTAAAACTGGCTGTGAACCCTTAACACAACCTTCTTGGGAGTATACATTATGGTATTTAATGAAATGGTCTTTTATTATTTTTAGAGACTACAGTCTACTGCATAGAAGGGGTGTTACTCATTTAAGGAATAGTTTATTCAATAGTGTACTTCATGTTGTTGGATACAGGGCACCAAAATCATTCATCATTTTTCAAGCTCTGAAGACAAAATTCATTTCACAATAGGTTTTCCTCTGGTATTTCTAATGTTCCTTCTGCAAACTAGACCCTGGTATCTCAAATGCTGCACTCAGAAAATAGAGCATAATTAACATATGATCTCTTGGGAAAACATCTGGGTTTTGACATTCACTCAGAATCACAAAGCTATATAAAAAAATAGAGGACAAATCCAATTCTCCAGCATGGTCAGTGCTTAAACACCTTATCTAGGAGGCCTCGCTCTCTACTCCTGCAAACTCAACCTTAACTTCTCACAGGCCTTCCATGTCTGTACTAATTATTCATTCTCGCTCGTTAAGAACCAGGGGACATCCAACAAACCTATCACAATCTGAAGCAGTCTCTAGGAAGGTAAAATCTCAGGTCAAACAAATCTAGTTTGGAACATTAAAACTACAGGTTTTTCCATAGGGAAGGGTTGAATAACCTTACTAACAGGTAATCTACCATCTTTCATATCATTAGTAGGTATTGTTAATTATAGCTGGGTTAAAAGTATCTGTAGGCCCTGTATATCAATTTTGACTATCTGAAACAGTGATTCAATGAAAACTACCTCTGTTATGAAGAACTGGGATTATTCTCGATCCTGTGTAGTATCCTAAATTAGATAAACTTAGAAATGAATAAAACTCTATTTATTATGCAGTAAAATGTATGAATACAGACCTATGCTATGAACTGTGTACTATTGTGTCAAATTTTCATTAAGACATACAGCATACAAAATCATACACACTTTGGCAATGACTTCTAATAATAAAAAAAATATATATGCTTCCTGCTATAAAAATATCAAGGCTGAATTAGCATCCATGTTTCTAACAAGATGATAGCTACGGTAAGGGCATGTAGAAATGCTTAAAAAACTCTGAAAAAATAAACTTAGGGGCCTCACATGGAGATTTCTGCATATTCAATGCCACTACAACAGTCAAGATAAAAACTGAGTCTACAAGTGTTACAGTTTTAGGACTTGCTTTTGTGGTCGTATTTACTGTATGAGAACAACTACAGGAAAACAGGGAACTCACAAGTTATTTTCAACAGATTCTAACTTTACCAAAAAAAAGGGAAAAAACAACCCAAACCCAAGAAAACTACCACCAAACCCAGACTTCTATAAAATATTTAACAATTTAGTCACCCAGAACTAGAATGGCAATATACGTTTAGTGTTTGTCATGAAAGATTAGATTCTCTGCTAAAAGTTTTGTTATCTTCACTCCCAAAAGTGCTGGGTAAATATGAGTTCTCTCAGAGTCAGCTCACCTGACAACCAGCTTTTTCTTAAGTATTTGCTTCCTTTAACAGAGCATATTTTGCCACACGTAGTGCCTTATGTTTTATATTTCAAAACAATACTTCATGTATTTGAATATATAATGGTGCTCTTCTTAAATCAGCTGTTCTTGAAGAGCAGGAGACATTTGTCAAGCTTACAAGCAACATTTTCTATTTTACCACCTCTGCCATTTTTTTTAATTTGATCAGCTACCCCTTGGATTCATGAAATCAGAACTCATAACATTTCTTGTTTATGTCCCTGTTGGTGCTCACGTATCAGGACAGCTTGGGGAATAGCACTAGCAGTTTGCAGGAGCTTGCCTTGGAGACAGCATCACGTTACTTCTTTTTTCGGAAGGACTGAATGAAGGCCTTGTCAGCCAAATACAAAATAAGAGGATAACTGGAGACAGACTGGTAAGGTACAGAGTTTAGATGATATAGAGGAAGAAAGACAGGAAGGGTACGGAGCAAGGGAGAGACATGGTCCACATGTGAGAAGGAAGAATTAAAAATGCAGATATAGTTTAGGAGTATAGATAGTGAAATTTGGATAAGAGAATTCAGGATAATGATGGGGTTTCACCCTGTTGGAAAACTGTCAAAAAAATCAAGAGGCAGCAGGATAGACAAGGATTCTTATGCAAAGGATATATCCTACTATTTAAGGAATACAAGCAAAAATGAATGCTGTTAGGCACTCGTCAAGTAAGGCACAAACTCTTGAAATGCACTGCCTAATTGAGGCTCACTTCCCAAACAATGAAAACCTAAACCCCTCTTTTAAAGTCTTATTTCATTGAGGTAAAATTCCTTCATTTCTCTTTCCCACTTACAGCTTATTGCCATTGCTTCCTCCTTCGTGACAAGCTTCAATCCCAACTCACCTGGTTCACGGATGTGAAGTTTCAACTACCACTGATGTGTCCCACGCACAAAGGGGCATGAATGATATACCACTGCATATATACAAATGCAGCTTTTCAGAGAGAAAGGTATGTGCTTCTTTCTCACTATGTTACTCTCAAATGTCTGAAATTTGGAACTGATGCAGTGCCGCAGAGGAAGTCAGGTTATGCAAGAAAAATATCCATCAGCAACTAGAAAAATCTAAGGGAAAGTGCTTACACCCAAAATAGTAATTATTTATTGTTTAAACCCTGTATGTCAAGCTTGTATTATGTGGTGTTCCCATCACTGCTCACACTAGTTTAACCACAAACTACCCAAGGATGGCAAAAGTACCACTAGATCCTTCTTCTACCAAGGCATTCAAAACCAGATGCTGCCAGAGAAGGACACTGGTGAGGCGAAACTCGGAGCTTCCCTGTGTCTCACAATCAACTGCTACTCTCATAAATATTTGGCAATGGGCATAATCTGACCTGTATTTTCCTAGAAAATGTGTCCCACTCAATTATTGCCTCCTCTGACAAGGTCTGCATTCATACGGCAAGGTTACTTCAGATGAGTAGCTCCTCTTCTGCACACTCCTAATCAGGCAAGCCATCAGCTCTTACAAAGCTTCATTTTATACCTCATGTCAGATCATATATACACATAGTTATGGAAGCAATTCAAATTTACTCCTATCCTGAGCTTTGCATTGTTAATTTAAATAGCAATGAAATATGCACCTCAGTTGAGGTCTTCTCTCAATTTTTCTGGTTGCTCCAATTATTCTGTGAAGAATATAAGTCTCTCTACACTTCAGTTTCCTCTCCTCTGAAAAAACAATTCAAATTTCGTACACACTGGGGTGAAAGGTCACATATTCAGTTGGTTTGATAACAGGGATAAATCAGGATAAAAGTTTTGCCCATTTATTCTAAAATCTGATGCCTCTTCATGCTCTACTTCTATTAAACTGTGGACTACATGCAACAAGAGCTGAGGATGAACTAGAAATTAAATGTTGTTCCTGGAGTTACAGTCAAATAAGACCAAACTCAGACCTCACTGAAGTTAACAGCTAACCTTTACTAAGTAAAGCCCCCATTGGCTTCTACGTGATTACGGTTCAGCCTTCACAACATAAAAACAATCAATATTTAGGATCTCTGATATATTTTTCTAAGTAATTTTATTTTCCTGTCTTTCACAAAATAGTATTGCAAATTTTACTTGCCAAATCATTTCTATGGGTATACATTTAGCTGTAAAAATGCAAATGTTTTCTGCAAAAATGTTCTTCAAAGAAATGAGCAATATAATTTGTAGGCAGAATGTGAACTAAATTTGATGACAGACATAAATGCACCAAAGACTGGGAAGTGCTCAATTTTATACAAGTTGCAGGGAAAAAACATACTAAAAATGACAAAGATTGAAAATAAACCGGGTAACTTCAGCATTTTATTTTTCATAACATTCAGTCATCCCTTCAGTGGGCCTTCCCAATGAAGTGGACTGGAACAGCTGCAAACAGAATCCAAAGATACTGTCCTTTCATCTGTGTTTTACTTTAATACATGTTTGTTCACCCAGTGACCCACTTCGGTAGCTTCCCAGCCTTGCAAGTGAAGCAATGAAACAACACTGCAGATTAATTCATGGAGAGAAGACTTAAAATATTACAGAAGTTTAAATGTTGTAATCTGGAACGATACTTATCTTTGAAACTCTGCAATTCTTCATACGTAATACCAGGATATTCTGTTTGATTAATATGTCTGTTTATTAAACTGGATAGAACAGACTACAAAATCTGAAATGAACTGCTTTGATATGTTAGCAGTATACTTGCAATGAAATTAAAAGGCTTGCAAAATAAAAAAAAAAGTCTTTAGTCACATGTAAACCATGTTATTTGCTCTGTCATCAGGTCTTGTAAAAGGCTTTGCAAAATACAGTACACTCTCTGGAAGATATGTTCCTACCCTGCTGTAAAATGAAATGCAACATTTAGACTTATATCCCCAAAACAATTTGTTAACTGCTTAGATGGGCTTATCAGGACTCAAATATAGAGTCAACAATAAAATAATAACACGAGCTGCACCATCCTCTCCAGCTGTATGCAGCCTAGTTGTTCATATGTTGGTTCTTAAACAAAAGACTCAGTTCTATGTGCAAACAAATAAGAGCAGTTTTCCTGAGTCTATGCAAGATAAAGATCTAGCAGAACTCCATCAATCAACCAGGAGGAGACGACTTCTCTGGAGCTGGGGCAGCTCAAGCTACCTGCGTGGCTTGGGTACGCTTGCCTCCTGGCCCCAAGGAAGTCCTCAGGCTCTTGCTGACTAACTCTGGAAACTCTTTAACAAGTCTCTTTGGCTAATTGTAGTAAAACAGCTGTACCTGACAGCATGAATTCGCATTCCGGTCTTACGAAGACCTAGGCTGCTGTGGCTAAACTCTTCCAGTTTCCCAACGAGCCGCTTCCCAGGTATATCAGATCATGCATGATAGCGTGAATGATAGACTGTAACACCAACATTCATAATCCAGATTGATACAGACTGATCTCAAGAGATACTTGCTGAAACAGGACAGAAGGCATAGCACAGAATAGTGTTCTCTGTTACCACCATAGTTTGCTAGAAACAAAGTAAGACTTCTTGGTATTTTTGGAGGTCAGAGCTTAATTCTAATTGCAGATGAAGGAGCAATCATAAAACTCCCACTGATTCTGACCAAGCTATGACCACCTCAAAAAATCAAACTAAAGACCACACGTGGACAAAACCACACAAAACCCCTAAGCCATCAGTGACTGGCTCACCATTTAGGCTTGTGATATTCTGTAATGCACTGCGCCTCAACCCTACAAATGCAGGTTAATATGAAACCACAATAGGCAGTAAATAAATGCTTTCTACCCTGAAAATAATTAAAAATTTGCTAATTGCACACCCATCTGGCTCAAAAAGAAACTGCACTCATCAAATTCTCACTTGGACCTTTTTTCTGCCTCTCCTTTCCATCTATGCTTGAAGCAGGATGAAGAATTCAGCTGGCCTACACCTGAAACACGTGGGGATAACCCAGCTGCGTAAAATCTCTGCAGGTTTGCCTAGGTTTACCATCCTACACAGAAGATGCTACATATATCTTCAACTACTGGAACAAGAGCTGTATTTCTGATATGATTTGCAGGAATGTAAATTAATGATACCCACACCTGTATGGAAGAAATACTGCTATTTGTGTGTGCACATACACCAAACTCAAGAGGAACCCAAAGGAATCACTCTATTCGTAGGATCTCAGTCAGCCAGCACTTTGTAACGTTACTGTAGTAAGCAGGTAACTCACACCTCATCAAAAATGACACATGCAATAAGCTCAAAAAGCATTTTTCTAGTGTCTTCCAGTCCTAGCAGTGAGCGCTCCAAAAAGTTTAGAAACACAAATCAAACAAAGGTACCAGCCCCTGAAAGTTTACTGCTGAAGTATAAAACAAGGAATCAACCACTGATACAAATGGAGGAGAAATACAATGAAATAATAAAATAACGGCATTTACCCATAGGCCTGTTCCAGTTAAGGGGGGAAAAAAAAAGTTATATAGCCTTAAACTTTCTTATTTAGACTTCTTAAAAACAAAACAAAACAAAAAACCCACAACAAAAAACCCACCGACTTATTAACCAATTCAAATTAACTAAAGTCACGTAGAAAATATGTCCTATGCAGCACTATAGATCTCCACGTCCGACTCTTTTCTGACCAAAAAATCACTCCTAGGTAAGTACTACACTAGCACAATATCCTGTGAACAAAATTCCTGAAGTTCAGTGACCTCATCATGCATTTCCTTTTGTGCAGCCCTCTCCCTCAAGCCCTATAACAGGGGAGATATTTAACACTACTACAACAAGCCCAACAAAGCAGAACGCCACAGACGACAGTGAGCATCACTGAAAAAATCAGGTTTCATTATTATTTGATTTCTGGCTTTTATATGAGAGAGAAGACGCATGTGAAAATGTCACATCCAGCTATCAAGACCCATAAAACCTGCACATAGTCCAAAAAAGTATCTCAGCAGACATCACACTGCTGCAGGGCATATCACAGCACCTCTTGACTTGTGGCTGTATCACCTTTTTACATCATCACCTCAACCAGAATTTAAACTTGTTTTTTTTCTTTTTTTTAGTGGGACGTCAGCAAGTTCTGATACAAATTAAAAATGGGTTTCTACAGTGCAAGATGACAGGTTAGGTATTTTTAAAGGTTGAAGCAAATTTGAACAGAAATCCCATACTGGAAAGATGTGCCTAACCAAACAGGCAAAAGGCTTATGAGACTAAAATCTACTTCTTCAATCTGGTGCAAACTCATGTCACAGCAATAGGCAGCACTGCACTAAGAAAACTGCAGTCGTTTTCCCCAAGAAGTTAGTGGAGATTTACACTGACTGTGTATTTCTGTCCTCTGATCGAGTCCTCCTTCACTTTTTACATTCTTCCATGGAGAAAAAGCAGAGGGATACATTGCAAGAAATCCATAGACAGGCCCTGAGAGAAGACCCAGAATAGGGTTCCCTTTGCAAACTGTTCAGCCAGCCTGTGAAGTCCTGCGCCTGCAGTGACTGTGCTAACTCCAGACTGCCACAGAAGATGAAGAACTGGAGAGAGAGCAGCAATGTTTCCACGTGACACACGTAGCCTCTGAACAGCATGGTTCACATCGCCATTTCCTCAGAACAAGCTAAGACTATGAAACTTTAATGCAGTGTACAAAGTACATGAATATATTCACAAGCAGAGTCAAGACAGCTTGAAAATTAGGGACAGAGGTCTGTGATGCTGAGTTTGGCTAAATCAGTAGGTCTTGCTCTCCCTCTCATCTTCACACACACTAAAACACATTAAAGAAGATTAATGCAGTTTACCTGTGATGTCTAGATAACTGGAACAAGACTAAGAATCACTGGGCATTAAAAAAAAACCCCTCTCACCAGCTGATGTTTACACCACGGACGTATATGATACTGCTCCTCATTCATCTCCATTAGCACACTCACCCCTTGTTCTCCGTTCAGTTTCACAAACAACAGAAGATTCTCCCCCACAACAAAGAAACAGAAGAATAACTACTAGGATGTTTTCCGTGGCACGGGAAGACAAAGAACACACATACTCTGAAACCACTATCAGACTTTCAGAGATTTAATGCCAGCTCACATAAAAAAAGTTATTAAAAGTATTCCAGCGAATTTAGTAGTACTGTATTTAAATTATTCCAACCAACTTAATTTGAAGACTTGGCCTAAAGAACACACTTTATTTTTAAAACAAGCCTACAATAATTTGGAAAGTTCGTTGACCACTTTCCTTGATTACCACACAAACCTGGAGTCAGAGTTGAAGTGTTTCAGATACATTTTGTGTTTCACCAGGAGGTTCTATAGCCTTAATCCACTTCACAAAGATTTATTAACAAAGCAATTTTTTCATTCATGTAAAGAGAAACCAGTTGATTGAACTGTCATGCCAAGATGTGCAAAATGACGTTGAGAAGGCAAAAAGGAAAATTATTTACTTCAAGAATGAGATCTGACTGCTTTTCAAATATAGTGTTGCTATACAGAACATACAGCTGTACAAACATCTGGAAAAGCAGTGGAAAGCAACTGGAAACTGCATGAGTGTTTAACAGCATGCTATGGGCAGGCAGGTGGCCCCAATCATCAAATTATCTTTCTCATCTTAAATTCTTATTCTAGATTTCAGAAAGTGTAAAGCGTGCAAACTTCCTGAGCATTTCACCAGCTTTTTCATCTCCCCATTTAACTCAGACCTACCATACATAGTCAGTCTATATCAAAATGTATCCCTGCCTTTAACTTTCACAGAGAGCTGTGAAAGCTTTGTATGACCTTCGGTATGATCACAAAATTCCTGCTCTTTATCAAACAAACATTCTACCTGTGCTAATAAAGGAGATAAACCACATAATTTCTCTATGTGACTACGCTGGTGCTATTAAGTTAAATATAAGAGCTGTGAACTCAGGATACAGAGAAAGGAATAACAGTGCTAATTTAGTCACATAAAAATTATCCTGAAGTAACGATCACTCTTTCTTAAAGTGAATTTCCACATGTAAACAACCAATTAAAACGACATATTTTATTCAATGATCTGTTTCCTTCCCATATTCATGGCAGCATGGATTGATTAAGAAAATACAGTACCATTTGAATCACCCATGATAACGATGCAAAAATGATTTATCAAGTCCTGCGATAGTACTAAAGCTTATTGAACAGTGGGGCCAGTGGGGCTTGGGGGTGATGTCAGGGCAGGTACCTGTTTCTTCATTAAACTTACTAACGACCTAAATGCCCCTTCCCATCTGACCTCACTGCAGCGCCAAAGTCAGCTATTTTACTCTGTGGTGCAGGCACCACGGCAGTGCTGGAGGAGCTGGGACACCTTCGCTCTCCTGATCCTCCACAGTTCGGCACCTCTAAACTCACCCCAACACAGGCTCTGTCCTCCTTTACCTGTACTCAAAGGTCCATGAACCTCTGACGGCTCCATGTGCACAGCAGCTGCCCCGTAGATAAGAGAAGTGTCATCACGGAAGGAGATTTTAAGGTTTCAAGGAGAAGAAAAGGTCACTTCTGAGAAGTCATTGGGCATGAAGAGCAACTGATAAAGAGCAAATTAAGAACAGGGTAAAGGAGTTTTGAAAATGGCACTGTCAGAAGAACAGGAAAATTTAAGGAATGAGAAATGATAGGGCAGAGAGGGCTGTGAGTGGTACTGAAGATAACAACAAGAACCTTGTACATTTTATAATCGAAGAAGAGGATTCCAGGATAGGAAGATGATGATTTTAGTGAAAACGTATGTTGAAATGACAGGGTAAGCTTGCACCTGGAGTAGGATAACGATGGATCCTATGGCAGTCAGTACACAACTCAGACCTCTCTGCAGGACAGCTTAATGCAGCATGCACAGAAAGGCAAGGTTCAGAAGAACTTTGTAGTTTGAAACTACAGATTAAGAGCCCGAGAGAGGAGTCACATGTTTCAGCCTTAGCAACTGGTAAGTGCTCCCAACAGCAACAAAAAATAGCAGAAATAGTGATTGAACTTGAGAAATTTTGTGTATCAATATAACAGGGAATTTAATTTTGGCCATATTTCACCCAAGGGGTGGCAAGGCAAACAGGAGATACAAATGAGATGGAACATAACATAGCTGAATCCGCTTCACTACAGCGACAGATGAAGTCATGAGGATGGATCGGACTGCCTAGAAATACCAAATGGGAGATAAGGCCAACAAGGGGCCACCGCAATCTCAGAGGAGTAAGGAAAAGAACGATGAAGATGACTCCCTTCAAGGAAAAAACACTGGAACAACCAGAGAGAGATAAAAAGCAGGGGATGAAGGGGGGGTGTAGTTAATAGCTTCAAAGTAGTCATGGAGGTCAAACAAGGTGAGGAAGGACTTAAAAAAGGAAAGTGAACACAAAGCCCTGAACATGCCAAAACATTCCACCGGGGCATTAAACAAAACAGTCACATGCAAAATCAGAGCTAAATCCTGGATCTTCTATGTGTATCATTTAAATATAATATTTTAAATACAATATTTAATTCTTTAAACAAAAAGCTAATGAGCAGGAGCACATCGTGTAATTGTTCTTACTTTCTTGCATGTAAAGATGGAATGATTGCAAGCTCTAAAAATGATAGCCAAACTAGGTGCGTCACGAACAGAAAGTTGACCCATGTTCCAGAGCAGAAAGTTACAGGTGAAACATCTGCTAAAAGTAATGCTCTGCTTCACCAAAGCTCCTCAACTGGAACAATTTCTACTGCTGGTGCAGCAATGAAGTCGAGGTGGCCCTTCCTTAGAGCAAGCAACACTTGTGTCTCGGTTCAGACTATGGCTGGATACCGGTGAATGTCCCTGGTGTCACCCCAACTGACACTTTCATACTGGCGCTTCTCACCTTCCCTCCGTAAAGAACTCTTCCTCAATAACACTGCTCACAACAAACCCTGCTGTAAGGGTCAAAGCACTATCTGGAAAACACTTGGGTTCTTCAAACAAAGGCAAGGGCTTCTAAGTGAGACAGAAAAGCACAGCAGCTTTTCTGCCCAGGCAGTCTAACCCTACTTTTAAAAATTGCACAAAGCTAATAAAAATGTACTTCCATGATCAGTGAAACCAAGGACAGCTGATTTCCTGCGAATTGATTAACTTTGGTCTGACAAAGTGCAAGACTCACTTGACACTTCTCCCGCAGGCAGGGCAGTGAGAAGGGATGAAGACTCTTCCTTGCTGCCTCCTCTCCCTCCCATGGCCTCACCTATGGGTTCTCTGGTGCCTTATAAATGGAGCCAGATGAACTCTCTAACACTTAGATCCAAGTGCTGCTACTCAGTTTAAATGCAAACAATTAAAAAAGGGTTAATGTGAGCCTAAGGAAGTATATTTATTCATGAAAGCTTTTTGGATAATTAAACAACACTGTGGAGCTCCCCACCAAAAAATCCAGCTACCACAGGAACTCTGGTGTGTCAGAGCTCTAAAGATTTGGATCAAGCATCTACACCTACTTTGCTCATGCTCTATTTTACTATGCCTTTCTGTCTACATAATTTTAAGACACTTCTCCTTACAGCTATTCTATTACCTATGCTTTTTACAGCATAAACACTTTTTGAGCTGTGTCATGAACAAAATCTTTTTCAAAAGTCCAGAAATAAACACAGCAGCATCTCCCAGCAACTGAGCAACAATGTAGCCTCTGTTACAAAGTCTGTTGAGAAAAATAAAATAAACTAACACAAAAAAAACCCCCACAACAGCACGTGCATAAATCTCAGCGCCATTAGGGACAAAACTCGTCTTCACTTCAGAGAGTTCACAATTTAAGTAATTCTTTGCAAAGACAAAGTTATTAAAATAATAGCCACATTTCTGCTGTAACTGAAAGAGAAAGGTGGGGAGCTCTGTAACCTGAGTTAACCTACTTAACAGAAGAACTATCACTAAAAAAACCCCATAAAGTACATTTAAAATAATGTTTCTGTCTGAATAACAACTGCAGAGCTTTGCTGTTTTTCTGAAGGATCCAGAGAGTTTTGAACCGAAAGTGTAAGTGAAAAGTGATTAGCAAAATGTACATTTGTATACTTAGAGATACTATTTTACCTGCGGCCACAACCTTCCTGCCAACTTAAATGGTCTCCTCGTGTGTGACTGTCTGCAAACAGCAAGTGCCAGGCTGATATTCTGCACTCCAAAATTTAGTAAGGGAATTCTGATTCCTGTTTGAAGCACTGTACCTTATGGCAATAAATGAAATAATATATCTAAAACCTTCTTCAAAATTACATTAATATCCTTAGTCATAATTGATCCCAAATTCCAGCAGGCAAAGTAAAAAACCCAAGATTTTTCCCTCCTAAGACTACTCCTTAATACCTCTGCTGCGGACAATTTTAAAAATGAAAACGATAGGAGCATGATCCATCTCACCTAACCGCAGAAGTCTACAGTGCAGATGCATCCATCTGAAGGAGTCACAAGAGGATTTCTTTAAAGCAATGGAGAAAAATGAGCTCAAGCAATGGAGAAAAAAAGAGCTCTTTCGGGACTGTTTTCTCAGCTAACCACAAAAAAAGACCTAAACAGCTATCTCATGTTAAAATATCCCTATTTGTTCTCATGAACCCAACAACAAACCCAAAGGATACTCCAACTATTGAACTGGAACTTAGCGTGGGGAAAAAACCCACTTAAATTGCTTAAATTTACAAACTTTTGGGTTTGCAATTTGTACAATTAACATTTTTAATCCATTTCATATCCTTTGTTACTGTTAGTCTTAGATTACTAAACCATTTGAACATTTTCAGTAAAAGACAAAGCCAAAAATCAATCCAATTTGGTTTCCAGACATGATGTGTTCAGATACTACATTTTTTCAATGGCAGAGAAGTTTCAATTATCTGAAATGGCATCTGGGCATCCATGACGCCAGAGTTTTAAGGGGCTTCCAGCATCCTTCAAACTGGAGAACTGGAACTATAAAAAAGGTTTGTGTCTCTTATCATACATCATGCTTTTACTCTGCAAATTCCAGCACAAACTGTACTAATACACCAACTAACGCACGCTTGCTTTCCAAAATCATTGTACCAAAGAACCCCAAAAGGTCCTTCTTTTGGATTTAGCTACCTAGCCAGAAGTGTGAAGGTACTCAGATTTCATACCAAGAACACCACCAAATGAGTGCACTTGTACCGTACCTCTCTTCTGGAAGCGACTGTACTCATAAATGAGCTCTACCTCCTCTTGCTCTGAAATAATTAAGCATTTTGAGCCTTTCATCCCCAAAGGCTTCAAAAGATTTCTGCAGCCAAATTTTCAGTTACAGTCTCATTCCTGTGTTTTAAAAGCCATACACTATATTCTCAACTCAGCAAAATATAAATTATTCACTAAAACCTTGATGGCCAATTTCTGTTCTCACAGGACTAAAAATACAGTAGAACATCGAGAATCATGGTTTTCTCTTGGAACTCTTTAAGTATATAATAATAATGTACTTCAAGCTTACAGACAAAAAATCACTTTGTAGATAGAGAGAAAGCACACAAAACATAACGAGAACGCAAATATTTCAGAAAACTACGAGTCCTGGGAAGAACACTAGATGAGAATATAGACTGATCTGTAACTTGATTACAAAACTCACCACTAACTTAGCCACTGTGATGACTTTGTTCCATGTTTGCCTGGCTCCCTCTACATCTTTCAAGATCTATACCCAACAGATCTGTGCTATAACAGGAGATGAAATACAACGTTAAGAAGTTTGACATACTCTGAGACAGAGAGCAGAAGCACAACAGAGACTGGGTGGCAGTAAGGGGACAGGCTGAGTGACAGGCCACCTGCCTGTCCCAGGCAGAGGGATTGATTACCACCACCACCGTTGCCAGACCAAAACTTGCCCCTCCGTCCAAGTTAGGATGTATTTTTAGTCTTTGCAAATATTAGTGGACTCTAAATGGATTTTGTTCTAATAGCTTTTAGTACTATTGCAATACAGAATTAACAACGCTTTTATACACAGAGATTTAACATCCTAAAAGCAAAGATACTATGCTAACTAAGAACAATCCTGAAACCTCATGAACCTTGGCTAGCCCATGACCTGAAGAACTTGCACACTGACACGCACCAGCTAAGTGCCAGGTCAAGGAGGGTCCCTGGCGCACGAGGTGGTGTGACAGAACTCATGGAAAGAAACCAGATGACAGGAACGACCATGGAGGAGGAAAGAGGTTCCCAGAAGAACCCACAGCAAGAATTGTGCTAAAGGAAACTGACCCATGCGTTCAGCTATGGAGCTGCTTTGCCTTCTCACCTATACTGTTGTTATTCAAATGGGAAGGAAACACAGCCAGAAAACAGTCAGATGGACAAAGTCACCCACCACAGTAGAGCCAGACCCACCTCCCTGAAACCAGGAGCAAACTTCAGTTAAGGTCAACAGCATGAGGACTGGGTTGAGCAGGTCTTGTTTAGCTTTGCTCTCTCATATGTCACTGTGATATTTAGGGACAAATCCAAGCCTTCTCTTACATATGCAGCGACACACATAAGAAACACCACAACTGAACAGAGTTTGTTAGGCCAAAATGACCCTTTTCCAGCTTGCAGACATGGCCAGAGCCACTCTGGCTGGAGGAGACACAGAAGAACATAAAGGAGGTTGGGTTAATGCAGCCAGTCACACAGGCCAACCCTGAGCACCAAGCTCCCTACCTGAACTGTTGTACCACCCAAACTACCTTACTAAAAGCAAGCTCAGGTGCCACCAAAGAGAGTCCCTACAAGTCTCCCGGTCCTTTAAAGGGAGGAGCTTTTTTTTTTTTTTTTTTTTTTTTAAACTCAGAGCCCAAAGCTTGGCTTGTAAGCCTCAAATAGTTACTGCCTGGGATAAAAGGATCAGATGAATTACTGTCTGAAATGACTGTAATAAGATACAGTTTTCCCAGTCACAAGATGCTGACAAGACGTGAACTACTTGATTTTACAGTACTGCAGTAGCAGTGCAACTACAATTTCAGGTACAGAGAAATTTACTTTCACTTGAGTGGGATTTGGTTAACAACTGGCTTGTTCTACACATCAGATTTGTTCTACACTCGCTGCAGCAAATTCAACCTCCTGAAATTTGTATTCTTTCATGTAAGGTACAGTTACAGAGAAATAACAGAACTGATTAAGTGATCCCCTAGAAAGTCAGCAAGATTTTCTGCTAATAAAAATGAAGAAAGTATGAATGAAACTCATCTTTGGCAAAGATGAATCACATACAGACATGGTCCAGCAAGGCCCCAACACAGATCTGGAACTGTCGCCGTGCCAGAATGGGACTATGTTATTTCTTCCACCTAGATTACCACAAGGGTTATCAATTTCTGAGTCTCATGAAAGAATCCTAGATCCACAATTATACAGACCATAAACCTGAAACAAGGAGTAATTGGGACAGATGCTGGAGCAGTGGTCCATGACTGACAAACCAGTGAGCAGGACAAGATCTTTCTATCAAAAGTCCAGGACGCTTGTGCTAGATGAGATTTCTGAAACACTACATTTTTATGACTAAAAAAGTAAAGATTACTGAATATTACCAATCAAAGGGTAAAGAATGAAAAAGCTTTATAATGGGCAAGGCTAGCACCACTGTCTTTGCAGTGACAAACATTTTATAGGCTAACGGTTTACTGAGGTTGTACATCATCACAAAAAAACCCTCAAAAATACAATATTTAGTAACATTACAAAGCTTAAATGCGGGATCACAGACCTACCAGTCTACCAGGTAGATCAGTACTTTCTTGGACCAGTTACGCAGTGCTGAGGATTGCCTCCAAAATCCCTGAGGACACATGACACTGCCACTGAGGAAGAGGAAGCTTATTCAGGAAAATCTGTATTTTGCAAAGCGTTATTTAGAATGGTAGTCACAGCAGAAGTTCTGGCTTCTATGAAAATATCATTATTTATGAAGGAACAGTTTTCTTAAAACTGGCTCTGACAACATTCATAGGGAGTTAAAAAAAGTAAACCCAAATCTGTCTTTAATTCTTTGGTTCAGTTTGTCCAGTGAAGACCTGGAGCAAATCAACAGGACTCTGGACGTGTTTACAAGCAGAAGTCTCCCCATGAGTTTCAAGGATATGCCTTTATTTTTTTAACCACATAGCCTACAGCAGAGACATTCCTTGTGTTCAGGGACACATAGGCACGGAAGGTGTGATGGATCTTGTCTCCCCAAATCCCATCCCGAACAGCTGCACAAAGCCTACTGACTAATAAAGGGCAAGAATGTCACCCTACATTAACAGCTCCAGTTACAACACAACAATAGCGATTGTTAAAATATTCAATCTAGGCAGCTTGCTGGGTTACAGATATATAACCTAGGTTCCCAGATTTATGGTAAATTAAGTGGAAAACTCAACTGAAGGGGAAAAAAATGACAATCATTTGGGGAAAAAATACATTCATGTTTGCAATGTTAAAAATAACAGATGAATCATGGTTACCAACAGCAAATAGAAGCTAATGCCCTGTTCAAAGTGGCTAGCTTAGACTTCTTCAGAAAGAAAAATTATAAATATACAAACACATCCACATTCAAAATAAATCCCCTTGAAAATAAAAAAAAAAATATCTGAAACTTGAGTCAGAAATAGAGTGATGATAAATGCAAAGCAGTAACACACCCATTGGTCCTTAGCTGTCCATATTTAGGAAACTACCAGTACACCACAGTACTACAAGCCAGCGGCCACATTAAATGTTCTTACCGTATTTTGTGAATACACTGGAAAATCTCTAACTTGCATTGAACACAGCTAAATAAATAGGTAGTTAAAACTAAGTATTTTTATATGAAGAAGAATAGCAACAAAGACATCAAAGCTATTCCCACACGTCCCTGCAGAGAGCATGTCCCCTGCTCATGCCTGCAGGTGTCGGATAAGCAGTTTGTTACTGTACCCTGATGGTGAACTTGGCTGCATCTGCCCGGTTACTCTGGCCTGTGTTCGCACTACAGCATGAACTGTATTTCACTTTTCTGTCTTCACACAGCTAAGTGGGGCAAGGGAAAGTTAAGAGACCAAAGACAGGAGAAAGATAATCACATTTTATTGTATTTCTTTGTTAGTTTGTTTATACTGTGGTAGTCACTGATTGTCTTCCATTGTGCTAAGTAGTCAAAAAACACAGGGACAGACAGCTATTGCAAACACCTTTTTTTCTTTTTTTTATCTTTAGGCAAGACTTATGCAAGAACTGCTTTAGATGAAAGCCCCTCTCCCCCCCAAAGAACAGGTTAAAGGAAGTGAAGGAAAATAATCTTGCAGCTCCATTTGTACTTTTCCTTGTACTATCCAGTCCATCGGCAATGAATACAGAAAGCACAGCAAGATGAAGCAACACAATGTCTGCCCAAGAGCGTATATATATATTTTAACAACATTAGATATAATTTTCTTTACATATATGTAATAATTATATATAAATATTACATACATATTAAGTCTATATTTTATAAAATAAAATTCCAGGTTGTTATGTGATGGGATAAAAGGAGAGAAATATAATTACAGAATGAAATAGCAACACCCCTTCTCCAGAAATTTTTCCCAGATAACTTCTCCATCCACTATGAATTTTAGCATAGGATTTTATCATCCTAGTAACTAGGGGTTTGGGAAGGACCTGAGATGGAAAGCTGCAGCTCAGCCATACACCATCCTCATCCATTCAGAAGGGACCTACAAGGTCCATGCTGCCTAGAAGCCAGGTACAATTCCTCTGAACTAGCTCCCAGCACAAGTGTTGATTTCTGTAGTATTACTCTGAGTTTTTCTGCAACGTTTTTAAATTTGCAATTTCAGAAATGCTACCTTTTTTTTAGTGATACACTTAATTGTCACAACTACAGAATAAATTTAAGAGAGGGAGCACCTATTCCTGAAACAATCAAGAAACAATACAAACAACAAAAAAAAAATTTAAACTATTCTCACTTAACTGGATGAACACCATCACCTTATGTTATTCCAGTTTAAATTGAATCGACAAACTAAATTACAGTGGATTAAGACCAATGGAAATAAACCATTCTTATGGAGGCAGCCCCTCCACTCAAGGAATTCTAGAACTGCATGCATAGACAAGCCCTTTAAATCCCGCAGTTAAATTTTAATGAGTGCTCTTAACACCTAGTTAGTCTGTTTTAAAGGCCCACTCATGTACTCTTTTGGCCAGATCTAACCTTAAAGATTTGCTGAAATTCTTATCTTGGATTTGCAACTTTAATACTACCAATTCCTATTCCAAGTCAGAGTGCTTGACCTGTAATTGTATAGTCTTTTAGCAAGGACTTTTAACCTAAAACTGAGAAAAAAATATTATTCTGATAAGAGACTGGGACCCGCTCTTTCTACCACTTGCCTGATGAAGCAAATTATGACAATAAAAAGGCCTTTATCTTCTACTCAGAACAGCCACAAAAGGAGGATGACACACGCCATCTACAGTTTCAATTTATTTTTGGACAGAAAAATTGTAGCAGACCAAATATTCTTGGGCTTGGCTTCCAGGGTGTATTCTCCAAAGCCCTTTCTCCATCTATTACTGCAGCTCTTCTCAATCCTCCTCTGCAATTACCTGGCCTTTTGTGGCTCTCCTTCCTTCCCCGCCCCCCCCCCCAATCTCCTCCTTCTATCCTTGGTCTCCTGCTCCCCTCCACCCCACTCACCCCTTTCCATTTTTTAGCCAATTGCTATGACTTGTGTTTCCATCCTTTTGATGCCCCCATGCCTATGCTCTCATCTTCCTCTTGTTCCTGTATTCCACTCTCCGTGCACTGCACTGCTCATCCTCTCCTGTTCCAAAGGGGATGTGTCTCTTTTCCTCTGTGTTATGTGAAAGTCAGCAGAAGGAAAGGATACACAAGAGACCACCTTGCTAACGTAACATAATCAAGATGCTCAGCATCTCAACATCACAGCTCCACCCATAAAATACATTTAACCACAAGTCCTACAGGTGTGTGTGAGAATAGCCTTGCTCTGTGAAAGCCAGCAGAGAAGACAGACATCGCCTCCTCGCCCCAAGTTTTATAGCCATGAAGAAATTGTTAACTGTCTCAGAGTAATCCTTTAATTAATTTTTAATTAGTTGCAGCACAAAGTTCTTTTTTTTCGTCCTCGTTTTGAGAGCCAGCATTCTCCCATTTTTTATAAACTGTGTACATGTTTGTTGTAAGTTAACCTCTTCCCTTAATTTTAGTTCATTGCAACAGAACATCACTTGGCTGTACACATGCTGTTATTAAAGACTACAGCAGCAATGTTTACCACTGGTGAACAAACTGATTTGTTTATATTCCTTGCCACAAAAGCTTAACTTACGATCAGTCAAGTCACTCAAACTCTCCAAACCCAGCTCTCCTTGCAGAACTGGGTAACACCATTTTCTTTGCCTTTTTCAACAGCTTTCATTCTGGGAGTGCATCTGTAAACACAAGGTATTGTTCTCTTGCACTCTTCTAGCCATGAAAATAGCTTTCATTAAGCCATTGCTCAGGTTCTCACCATCAAGAGAATCAGTGCTGTACTGATACATGGCAGCAGCCTGTCACCTCCCATCTCCAGTGCAAGGCAGAAGAGAGTAAAAAGGAACAGCCCTACTTGGGGTCCGGGACTGATGGGGGGAACAAACCACACAAGGCAGAGTGAAAGGCTCAAGTGGCCTTGTCTCACTGCAGATGGAAGGCAGATCATGCCTGGCAGAAGAAATTAAAACAAATGGAAACCTGTTCTGGTTGAAGTAGTTCAAGGAGAAATGACCTTATCTTGGTGCCAGGAAGGGGCATGAGAAAGGACAGGGGTCATTTGAATGATCACGTCCATCTCAAGCAAAACAAAGAAGGAATCAAAGTGACTGCTGCAGCATTTTTGCGCTTGTCTTTGGCTGTCCAACAACGCTGCAGCTGAACTGTTTGCCAAAGAGAAGAAATTTGGAGGAGAAGGTCCTGTGGGGTGTTAGGTTTTTTCCTTCAACTTTTCTCGTGTCAGGGCACAGCTGGAGCCAGCAGCGACCTTGGTGCTGGTGTAGCCAAAAAGATAGGCCTGTAATGAAGGCCTGCTTATATTATACATAATAAGAAAATGTAGCCAAGAAGAAAGGCCTGTAATGAAGGCCTACTTGTATTATATGTGATAAGAAACTATTCATTATTACTTTAGGTAGAAGGCTAACGATTCTTAGAATGAGCACCTGCTACACATCATGAGAAAAAGGAGGAGCTACAAGACACTTCAAGGCCCTTATGTACATACTTTGCAGAAAGGGAGGACATTAATTGCCTCCAGCATCATCCTTATCTTTCTGAGGCGTATAGCAAACAATTGCCAACACCAAAATATTGAGAAACTAGGGGAAAGGTAATTTGGGCCAGGGTCCCCATGACCACCGACCCATAAGCCCCCTATCCAAATTATACCACCTACTCAAAAGACAGAGGCAGAAAAGGGGACTGAGCATGCATTCTAGTTTGCATACTAGGCGAAGAAATATGACCCAATTATTGTAATGAGGAGTGTACCACTTTGTAATCTTCCTAACATTTGTGTATAAATATGACAAGAGAACCAGCATTAGGTGCGCCTGATTTGAGGAACTATCCTCCTGACACCCAGCGCTGCAATAAAGGAAATGCCTGCTTCTTAATGCTAAATTGGTGTTAAGGAGTTTTCTTTCATTCCCGAATTTCGGTGACGCTGGGAGCAGCGGGGGCTCCCCAGGGAGGGGTGGCAGGGCAGGACCAGGTAGCCAGGGCCTGTCCCACTGCCCCAGCCAGGAGCACCGGGGCAGCCCCAGCCCCGGGCACCTCCATAGAGAGGAAGCCGGGCCAAGGCTGGGCAGGGCAGGGCAGTGGGGAGCTGGAGACCAGCCCTGCCGCGGCATTGCTGGGGCAGGGCTGATGGCTCCAGGGGGTGGGCTGGGACAGCCCGGGCTGGCGGTGCCCTCAGGGCCTGGGTGTTGGTGAGGCCCTGGCTGGATGGACCCCAGCAAGCTGCAGGTGAAAGGCAGGCTAAACCACGTACATCCACCATTTCATCTAACAGTTGTAGCATACCTAAGTACACTGTTCCAAATGAAACAATACAGGAAAACTGTAATTAATAGAGAGAGAATAAGATAAAACCATAAGCAGTTGTTTAGGAAAATGGATAACTACACAGGCAGCTGATGTGAAATGAGCTTCAGCTATGCTAAGTGGAAGCGGTACGTGTGGGAGCTGCAGAGAGACAGTGGCAGAGCTCAGCATGGGCTTTCCACGCACGGGAAAGCCAGACCAAGCCCTGCTGCAATGCAGCCAGCAGACACAACTAGGGTACACAGACCCTTCCTGCACCGCAGTAACCACCAATGCAAAATAATCAGGATTTGTACTGGCAAGGAATCTACACCACCATCTCTACGTAATCCAGGGCTTCCCCAAATCTCAGTCTCCGAAGTAAGATTGAATTTCATGTCCTTATAAAATATAGTGAGACTGATATTTTAGTAAGTGCAGGAAGGGTAGAATAATCTATCACTGTTAATTTTAAGATACCACTGGAATATCAGCTGAGTGCTTTCAAAAGTGTACTCTAAGAGTTAAGCCACATATACTAACTTTCCCATTCATGATAATCCAGTGAGCAAGGATAAAGGATTCACCTGGATTCTCATAGGGACAATCAGACAGTTGTTTTGCTAGGACTTAGGGAATCATGGCACTCAGGAAAACAGCATATACTCCTCAATTTGGAAATCATTACAAATTACAATAGAGGTCACTTTTCCTTAAAACTACGTACTGTTGATGTGTTAGTAATTATTTTCTATTCTTCTTAAGCAAACCACATGGTGTTCAACCAGGAAGGAGGAGGGAAGTATGACAACTACAGGAATTGCACGTATTAAACAATCAAAATAACTAGGATGAAACATTTATTCAAGTAGAACATACATGTGAAATAATTCACTATTTAGTAACCAATAATCTACAACAAATCTGTATTCTAGCAAATATACTCACACGTTTACATCATTTTTAAAGAAGAGATACACCTTTTTATTTTTTTTCTTTTCTTTTATCCCTTTTCATGCTTATGGCCTATCTAAAAGTCAACTGTGTTGTTGACTTTGTTTTCCCCAGTGGAACAATCCAGCCCTGAGGAAAATACAGTTACTTAAATAACATAAAACTAATTTTCAGGTTCTGTATGCATGTTAACAAGCAGCGGAAAATGGAGAAATAAAAGAAAGTGGGGATAAAGGGAAGCCAAACTGTGCATGCTTGGTAAAACAAAGCACTGCCTTTATGAACAATGTGATGTGTGGCACTGCGAACCCTTGGGTTCGATTCCTTCCCCCAGAAATGCACGATGACCTTTCCATGTTGCCTAGCAGGAAGACTGAAACTTCCTCAGCTGACTTTCAACCAGGCACAGAAGAATCTGAACATATGTCTTGCCACTGGAGCCCCGCCAGGGAGAGGAGAAGTACCCCCATTGTACAACGATTGCCTTCTGACGCTCATAAAGGCTGCAGAAAAGAAAAAGTTTCCAGAAGAGCCGCAATGAGGATTAATGTTCTCCCCATCCAGATAATTTTATTACATTTTCTAAGGCTTTCTGCTAGAGTTAGATGTGAGTGGTATTGAAAACTGACATAAATGAGCAATAAAAAGACAAGAATGCTATCTAAAAAAGCATGGCCGCATTTTTCCTGTAGTTGACTGAAAGACTTTTGTTCACATTTTAGAAATAAAACACAGATATAAAAAAGTCACATAGCATGAATGAAAAAAAAAATCAAGGCAAAGAATTAACATTTTCAAAGATATAAAGACTAAAGAAAAATATATAAATAATATAAAACTCTTCTCTTATAATGTATGTAATCTTCTAGTCAACCAACCTATCAGGCTGAACTCGGAACAGGCACATACCAAAACAAAATAGGCAGAATTACAACCAATAGTGCACACCGGAATGATGTGGAGGAAAATTTTGTGGTTTGTTTTGTGTTTGTTTTTTAAGAAGTCTTATCTTGTGATTGTTACTTAATTTTAACTCTCCATTAAATATTCTGAACGAGTATGAAAAATGTCAAAAATAATCTTTTGAGTTATACTGAAAAGTTAATTTAACAACAATTGGAAAACAAAACCTACCAACTGATTTTTATTTTTTTTTTTTTTTTGCATATTCACATTAAACAGCTTTGAAAGCACAAAAATCACACCTTATTTGAGTTTCACATTGATTTCCATGTTACAAAGCTATTGTCTGTGGCTTCTGAGCTTCATGTTTATTAAATGCAGAACACAGGATTCCCCAGGTCTCAGAAACAGTGTAGGTGGTGTACGAATACTGGAAGATTTTGCCCCATGACCTAGGTCATCTTCACCAGCAATATAATCTCTTCTAAGAGACATTTTAAACTTATAAATGAAACACATAATGGCATTCCACACAATGTGTATATGAATTTGTGTATTAATGCAAGCTATTTCTCTTCTGGAAAGATTAGTCCCTGTGATAAACAATATCTATCAACAGAGCTTACAGAAAACATCATTTTTATGTCAAAATGTACAGAAATGGTAAAGTTAGAGAGTTAAAATTTTACAACATATTATGTACTTTTGTTTCCATTCAAGAAAGATGCTTTGGTTCAAAAACTGGATTTTCTTAAGCGTGATTTACACAAGCAGCCTGCCAAATCTTCCCAGTTCTCTTTTTAAATTGCCTCTTCATCCCATCACTCCATGCATTCCCATGCACTTTTCTTCCTTCATACAGGACACAGATGCATCCTCACCTCCCACCTATCCAAGTGGTACTGTAATATAAACATTTAAATAATAACGATGGGTGTGCCTTGCATCTACACAGCTCGTTTGGCAAAGTTAAATCACCACTGAAATTGAGGAACTGGCATCATTACTCAATAGAAGTAAAACAACAACAAACCAGGCCAAAAATGATGAAAAGAAATGGACTGTCACGTTCCAGGCACAACTAAGTTTTTTCCCATGCACTCACAGAAAGAGAGTCATACTTTTTTTAAACCATTTTCTCCTTTGATAAGGTCAGCACCTGCATCAGCACAGGCTCTTACTCTCCACGTCATACATTCAGTGCTATGTAAGGAACATACTACGCAGTCAGCTGTGTTCTTCCTCTTCTGTGGCAGGTCCCAGTAATAACTTCATACAATACATTTATCATGCAGACTAAGATAAAGCCATGCTGTTGCTATTACTCTTCCCTAACTTGTTTAGCACTAAATGATTTGCCCAGCACAAAGGAAAGATCCTTCTGGGTCATCCCACTTGAAGCATCACTCAGGGGGAATGGTCTGAGATATGTAGAAGACCTGAATGTACATATCATTGTAAAACATGGAGAGATTTAAAAGCCCAACAGAAGTTTTTTCTGGGTGGCAGCTGTCAATTCAGCCAGCTGAGATTTAACAATGAATGTTACTTCAGGGCAGCTTTAGAGCCGACTTTAGCCACAGCCTATTGAGCTGGTCAGAAAGAACTTAGGCGTCTGACAGCGTCCTCTGCTATTCTAGCAAGTAAACCATAAGACTTCTTTTCAAGTGAAAAAATACCGATGATTTTTACTTTCATTTGAGAATTTCATCTCTTAATCTCTTTCGAATCACCTGTTGGAGGTCCTTTTCATGCTTTTAATTTAATGTCCTTTTACATCAAACACTTAAAAATGAAGGCACTGCGTCTATCCCACAGTGCAGGCTATAAAACTTCACACATCCCCTGTTATTCAAAGTGTCTGCATAGTAAAGTCCTCATTTCCTCATATAATTAAATTAATTAATACTAGGGTTTTTTAAAAAAAATTAACTGTTTCTCTAATCTTTTCCAACACTGCCAGTTCTAGTTATTTGTTACAAAAGGGAAATACAATCATTTTGGTTCTAAAGTTATTGAAACAATATCTGGCACTGCAAGGAACCTTTAGTTTTACCTGTCACCATCAATAAACAAGCACTCTGCCAAGCCATCCCTGTTCACCCAGCCTCAACTATAAATTGTCGTCTTATGCAAATACCCCACAGATAGCTGGGCAATCCCTCTTTTTCCTATTTAACCTGAACCTACCAGCAGCAGCTGCACTTGGGGGATTATTTTTCCCCCAGTAACTCTTTTTAAGCCATTCCAACTCTCTGATCTGAAGAGAATCTAGCTTTTGAATTTCAAAATCTTTCTGTTTTTAATTTCTACCTATTCCCAACACTAAAAAACAAAGAATGGTTTAAAATTCATAACGGTGGTTTGTTTTTTAGGGGTTTTTTTGTTTGGTTTGGTTGTAACAGCTTCTCTTCCATTGCTTTCAGCTTTTGAGTCTTTAGGGTTCATATTACCAAAATTTTCTGTTACCATCCAAGCCAAAATCTTACTGTTTGTAATATAAACTGGGATTCTTATGAAATCATATAAAACCAGAAAAACAGGCTTTTGTAAGAACAGCCAGTGTTGTAAGGCACAAAATAAGATAGCACTTTATTTTATTTTAGAGGAAGACATACTAAGAAAAAGCCAGAGAATTCTGATCCCAAAGGATGAAACAAGAAGTGTCACTTATTTGCATGACAAATACAACAGAAAGGTAAGGTATTCATGACTGAATTCTATACTAGAGTTCATCAATTTTACACTGGAATAAGTCCTTCAACTTCAGTGACATGTTAGTTACCCAAACATGCTGCACGACTGTGAACATAAGCATTTAGTAACTTGACTAAATACTGACCAATTTAAATCATCTCAGTTAATACTAATATGAACAATATGATCTTCTTAAAACCTTACAGTCTGAACAAAAGATCCTACAATCCAAGAGAAATACTTCCATCAACCTCAGTGAGATTGAGACTGGGACTTTACTGTACTATTTACAAAACTACTACTGTGTGGGAGCTGACTGAGATTCAGCAGAGGAAAGTACCACCATCCTTGTAACAACAGCTGTGCAACCACCAAGACCGAACTGCCTAGAGGCAAAACCCCACTCCCATGGCCATGGTATGATGAGCATCCTAAAATGCTTTGGCATTTTCAAAAGGCCCACCAAACCCAGAGATATAGGCCTGATGAAACAGAGGGCGTGACCAAGAGGGGTAACACAAGAGTCCAAATTCCCAGCATCTGACTTCAGTTGCTTAAAACTCCTGGGAAACCAGAAAGGTTTAGCTATGGCTTTCAGTTATAGCCACAGGAAAAGGCAGATTGCAACAAGCAGTAGTGCTTCAGAACAAGAGAGTCATATAAAGTGAAAAATAATAGCATCAATTTTTAGTGGTGCCCTTTTGAAGTAGCTAAGAAATGGAGTGATGACTAAGACAATAAAAGCAGTGACAAGTATAAATCCACCATGGATTTCAATACTATATTTAAACTATATTTTTATGCCAGCAGAATACTGTAGATGAAAACGAAAATATTTTGTATTGAAGAAAAGAGAAGAAGTTGTATCTCTCAGATAGTGAAAGTTAGAAACTTAAGTTAGAAACTTGAGAGTTTTGAATCCTTCAGCTCCCACTTGTGTGACATATACATTTGGTATCTCAGGAGACAGATGGCAAGGAGGGGAGGCAGTCAAAAGGCTTTCTGACAAAGAGTTTCCCCTGCACAGGTATCAGTCTCCAGCAGCACCCATAGGAGCTTTGCACTTCAAAAAGAGAGCCCTAGCACAGAGGCATCTCCCACCATGAGTATTTTTCAGGAGCTCCTCTCCTTCTTTCTATTACGTGTTTTGTGAAATTTTTTTTTTTTTTACACTGTGTGATTCCAAAATTTCCATAAAAGCAAACCATTACCTTTGTGTACCATTAAAACCGGTGCCTGAATAATCAGCTATACAGTTTTCATAGACATTTATCACAATAAAAGAGCAGTGGTGAAAATAAGAACAATCCACATTACCACTGTTCTTTTGGGGGCCAAATGCTCCCATTACAGGAAAAGAGGATTCAGGATTATGTAGGGAACCACTGTAACCCCTTGATACTGAGTTGGTGAGCTCTATCTTACATCCAAGCTTAAAGACAGCTAATTATAATAAAAACAGGGGAGAAGAGGCTTTGGAATCCAGTGCTTAATTGTTGCTCAATTGCTACCAAAAAAAAAAAAAAAAAAGCCCGTTAGGCAAAATGGAGGCATCCCAGTTAGACAGGCGCATAGCAGACATCAGCAAGAGGATGTAAGGTACTGAGTTGCCCATCCTCTGAAGTGAAGCATACAAGCTTTCTATAACCTAAAACACCATAAATAAGCAACATAATTATATAGTCACCTACTTCAGATCAACTGCTAGTTCACACAAGTCTACCTTTTTGGATTAGCAGATAGGGAGCAGGCAACATCTGGTGTGACTAATACTGACTAACATCACACTATCACAGAAGTTGTACCCATACATTTTTGCACATCAGCAGTTAATAGATATATAGAGTTAAATGTAGAAAAGTCATGCTTGGAATCTGCTACAGCAACCAAGAAGGAAACAAGATTTGAAAGCAATCTTAGAAGATTTAATCTTCAATATTTTCAAGCCTCTCATGTGATTATCTAAAATGTGGGTGCCAAGGCAAGCAAGATTGATTCAGCAGTTTGATAAAAAAGGGCCAAACAGCTACACTTCAATGTATATTTGTGTATCAACATAATGCTTAAATCTTAGAAAAGGAGCCCTAAAATACTTTGGGGGGGGGGGGGGGGGGGGAGAAAACTCAGTACAACTGAATAAATTCACCTTCTCTTTTACCAATCTCAACACTGTTTATCTATTAAACATTTGAAATGACCAAACATTGATTAACAAAAAAATCTTCCTAAAGTTTTACTATGAGGGCAACTGCCAGTATACAGTGTGATTTTGGTAGGGAATGACTTTGTGAAGGAGATAAATAACATTATTTAAATTTACTTTTTAAAAAATCCCTAAGACCTCTAATAACCATTAACTGTTACCATCTAATAACCTATTACTCCATGCACTCTCATTTTCTAGAAACAAGACCCAAAAAGGCTGCTCAGCATCTTTAAGGTAGAAAGCTGGGAGGTAGGGTTAATATTATTAGACTCTTCTGTTTTAATCCAGTGGAAACCTGGCATTGATCTGATGCAGTTCAGAATGATGGAAGGGATGCAGAAATAGCCAGAGAATGAGATTAATTCCATGTTCAGGAACCTGATCTGAGCCTCTTGAGCCATATGTGAGGTAGCAATGCCAGAATGCAATATGTGTTCCCACCAGGAAAATGGATTCAGCATATAAATAAATCAGAAAGAAGTTAAAATAGCCCAACTTCAACTTCTCTCTTCCAGGGATAAGAAGCTGGAAAGCGCTAAGGGATTTTGTCTCATTAACTAACTCCTTTAAGAGGCATCCCACTAAAGAGCTTCCAGAACCAGAATTGGCATTGGGAAGCACAGTTTTTACAGGGGTCACATTGCTAGCAGTAGAAATCTTACAGCTGTGCAGTATGAACAACAGGAATGTGTTTTCCCAGGCTGGCCAGCTTCCTGATTCATATTCCCTCAAACTTCACCTTCAGACCTTGAAGAACACTGTTCCAAAAAGCAGGACAGGTGAAAGTGGAGACAACATCTGAAATTTTAAGCTTCTTCTGTTTTTATTAGTATTCAAATTCTAATCAAATGTCTGTTAGTATTCTGATTCAAAGCACCTAAACAATCACCTTAGGGAAAGGATGTAATTGTTAGCAATTTAATACTTCTACTCCTTCTCATCAAGCAGCAGGGTATCCCAAAGAGCATCTGCAACAGCTTCAAGCAGTCTGCCGATGAAACTACGTTTCTAAGGCTAAAATAAAAACACTAACAGGATAAAAACACAGGCCTCCATGATCATCACCGATGAAGACTTATGCTATGAAACACATGACTTTGGGAAAACAATAGAAAATTAAAGGTTTAACATTTAGCGTAAAGATGTGATTCTAATTCTAAACTTACCTTCAACACAAGATTCCTCCTGACAAAAAGTGATGTGAAAAAAATGGACTATCACTGGAAGGTCAACTGATTCCAGATCTGCCAAAGAGGAAGCCAGCTCCACCATCCTACAACACAAAGTCCTGCCAGCAACCACCAGACATTAACAGTCAAGAACCCTTACCACAACTTGGCCAGCTGAACATAACTGACATGCTGGATCATGCAGAACAGGTAGCTGCTCAAGTAGACATAGTCTAAACCACTTTGGGATTTCTGAACTCTAAAACATACCTGGAAGAGAACATCAAGTCTACCCAACCTTTGCAGAATTAGTACAATGTTCTCCAAATAGCCAAGATAGCCTGCTTAGCTATCCTAAGTAGAGAATTAAGTATTTCTCAAGCTAGAAAGAGACAGAACAGCTGGCAAAAGACCATTTCTTCATCATACCTGAACCACAAGGTAAAACAAACAAAACCTCTATATCCATAAATCCTTTCCCCTCTTTGAGGGACCAGATGGGGTTTTATCAATTATATTTGTATAGTCAGGAAAAAAAGTTACATCACCTGTTAAAAATATAGCCAATTAAAAAAAGCACCTCTGATGACAACTAATACTCATGGCTCAGTACTACCTTAACAGATGGCTGGTACTGTTTATTCAGAACTGTGCAAGTATGTTTAGTATGTGCAGTTAAATGTAGTTAACACACAGTCAAGCTCTAAGTATGTAAAAGTGCCACAACACTTTTCTCCTATTTACTGCACTTCAACACTGGCTACAGTGTATTACTATTTAGCTTAATAGTAAAACAACCATCTTCATGGTGGGGTGCTTTTTTTCCCCCCTTAATTTCCTGTTTAGAATGACTTACAGGAGTAACTTACCTCCTCCAGCTAATTTGGTCTCCCTGATGCTGTGTTCCTTGAAATAAACAGCAAAAATCTGACTGAAATAACAGACTTACTTCACCAGTCATAAGATCACACTGGTCTTGCCCTACAGCAGTAGATACTAGACACTGCAAAAAGATTTAAAAACTTAGTAACATTATGAGATTAACAAGACTAATTTATAAGACTAAAATGAAAAAAACCACAGAACAAGCTTGTTTTGAACTTTTTGAAAGTAGTATTCTGCAATTCAGTTTGAGTGGTTGCCACAAAGCCTAAGAAAACCTCTTTGCAAGGTGTTCATCCACAGTCCAACAGAAGCAAGGAGCCAAGGTTCATCTGGGACACGTAGGCACAAAGGAAATGGAAAGCAATAATTAAAAAAAAGAAAAGATTGAACTATAAAAAGACAAAATCCACTTTAAGCCTATGTAATCACCAGACTTAGAACAAAAAAGGATGACTATCACTGATGGCTTTCTGTGACAATCTTATTTATTGTGCCTTGGCCCAGGAAGTAAATCAGCTGCAGAGGCAGGAACATTCCAGTCTCCAGACTGATGATAATGGGCTGCAAACGATTTCCCAGATGCAACAAGATAGATTTTTGTATCACATCTAGTCATACAGAGCGCTTTTTCCAAAGGTATGAGATAGGTCAGTTCTCCTCGCCAGGAAGTTCTGTCTGGCAGTCTCCAGCTTTTCCAGCTCTCCTTTAGCCAACACTAAGGCCAAAATAAATATGTCATCTTTACCTGCCAGCTTCTGCCTTCCAATTTTCCCAGATTTTTCATTAGCATATTGAAAATTCATTACTGCAGACAGCAGAATGGGAAATTAGAAAACCAGTGTCCTCTTTACCCGACAATGCTTAGTGTCAACGTGCAACAGCAGGAGGTATAGTGAACTTTGCCATTCTGCGCCAGCACAATGGCATGGTGTCTAACATTTAACTGGTCCAAAGTTACTTTCTCAACCAAAAACTATAGAAAATGTACATAAACAAAATAAACCATTTTTCCCCCTACCTGGGAAGCATAGGGAACTGGTTAGAAAAACTTAAAAGAATTTTTTTTCATGGACATGAATCAATTTGGAAACGTTTTGATTCAATATTACTTAAACATTAAAGCATGTTTCTATGAACAAAACAAAGAACCTTTTCCTCACTGAGGATGAAAGATAAAAGAATCATGGATGGGAAACAAACATCTCGCACAGCAAAAGCTGGTTTACTCCAATGCTGTCAAACCAATTGCAAGAAGGGGAGAGCTGTGATCTCAGTCTCAAATCCAGTGCAAACAAACTAGTTAATCACAGCTAGCATCTATCTTTAGTCTAACCCATATTGGGCAAGGGGACTATCACGGTTACAAGAGGTAAAGATGTTTATTCCAGGAGGAAAGAAAGCACGGGGGGAAGCGTGCAAGCCCTGATGCTTTGTCTGGACAATACCACTATTTCCATTCAAGAGCTTTTGACTCATTTTTTCCAGTTTTGAAAAGTTCATTGTTTTGTCAATTGTTACTGTTCTCAAAGTATGACTACTTTTCAAACTCCAGACTACCCAACACCATTAAAATAGTATTACTTCCAAACCATTTAAAAAAGTAAAAAAAAGACCACAGCTTCTCGTAAATAGTCTTAGCAGAATTAAGAAGTAGCATCCAGGATTATCACAACCAGATGAAATACAGACTAAATAGGTCAGCGTAGTGCAGGCACTCTCTCTGCCTTACTGTACTCCTTATTTTTCACTATGAGGTTATCTTTTAAAAATAGCCAACAGAAATTGTTTCAAAGTCTTCCCATTTGTTTTTCACTAGGAAAAAATAAAATCAAATTTTATTCTTTGGTGCCAGGTATCTGGCAAACCACTAGAAAAAAACCTCAGTCAATAAAATGTTGCACAATTCACCTTTTATAATGAAATCCAGGTATTTAAAAGGTTGAATTTCAGCTTCACAGGAGAAAAATCACAATGTATCTTTTCACCAGCAATTATGGCTCAGTAATTGTTTTTCCCCAGTACAAAGCAATTACACTGTAACACAATTACTACAAAGACATGCAGGAGGTGCGTTACTTAGCAGGCCTCAGAAAACTCACTACTAGAGAATGACAGTCCTAAAGTTTGAACTGGAGATGACACGTTCTTGTTTCACCAAGAAGGTTTCTTGCCTTTTTTTCTTTTAATATATATATATATCTATATCCTTTCTTCTCAGCTTGGGAAATTTAAGGATTTTTTTTTTCCTCTGAAGAAAATTTGTTATAGAAAAATTAGATACAACTCAGGAGTGATATGACTAAGCTACTACTCTCCCACGAAACACAAGTGAAAATATTTAAGAAAACAATAATGAGCACACATTGTCCAGAGTCGTGGGCTACAGATGGAAGAGGATTTTAGCCACTGATTTATGCATCTGAAACATGTTGCCATGGGATCCCATCAGGAGATTTTGTTAGCAAAGAACATTAAAGGTCCTGGTAATTTTTTGCTCTGACAGTTAATGAATGTTTATTATCAGAAGTTAATTTGAATAGCCTCTTAACTTGCTGAATCACGTCTATGGAAGGTCAAGTGTTGCTCCTCAGTCCAGCAATCTCCAACTGGATCCTCATATTCCCTGAGCTGCAGATGCTCCAGGAAATTAATCTGCAACATCACTTAACTTTCACCAACTCCTCTCATTTTATTTGTGCTTATTAGGTTTACCTGAGTTAATTTTACATCTCAGATAAGTTTAAATGGAAACAACACATACTATGAAAGTGGATTTAAAAAAAATAAATCGTATTGTAAACATTTGAGTGCAAAAATTGGAAACTCTGTTATAATAGAGATATCTAAAATAAGAAAGCACAATTCTAGATTGTAATTAGCAAGAAGCACTGCCAGTGTTTTGGAGAAGTTGGAACTTCCCTCAGCATTGAGCCACCCATCCTAAGGAATTTAGGAAAACAATTCTTGTCTACTTGCCCTGTCCAATACCAAGCTTCCACTCAAACCATGTCAACATTTTTATATTTGGATGGTAAAATGCATAAATTCATGTCACCTACCAGATAAAAGTCTCTAGGTTTCCCTATTTCCTTCTGGTAACCCATTCCAGACAGCCTGAACTTGCACACCTTTTCACTCCCATGAAAGGACCAGAACAGTACTTGCCTGTATTGATATATTTAGGAAATCACTCAGAAGGAAAGTGAACACAAATCTCAAAAGAACATTCACTCCATTTCTCCTCAGTATTTGTCACAGAGCTTGAGGAAAATTCGAGCAACACGAAAAGTGTAATGGTTAATAAAACTGATACTGTTACTAGTAGTCTAACAGAAGGAGACTTCAGTGAGGCATGCTAGTGACTCACAAGTATATTTTATTATTTATATTAGTTGTGTTTTCTTCTGCTTCAACAAAGTCAACTATTTTAAAGTTTTATAATACTGAAATTCTCATGAGACTTAATTCTACATCCTCCAGGAGCACAGGCCCCTCTGTGAAGGGGCACAAACTCTCCCTCATAAGCAAAAAAAAATATCTAGAAGCTCTTAGTGGTACTGTAAATGTGCAAGTGGAAATCCCAAAACATACAACTCCTTCCTTCAGAAGCAGATTTTTCCCAAATTGCAAGAAAATTTCTGGTTGTTAAATTTTTTTCTGAGTTTGGCTATTGAATAACTTCCACTTGCTTCAAGATGGAAAAACCTAGTATTTTTGAAGGCCAACCGATGTAAGAGTGTTCTTCATAAAGCACATCTCTTCTGCTGCTGAGGCACAAATAACAGTAAAAATAAAAATACTATGTGCAACTCCAATCTGGCTCAAGTTCTTTTTGTCTCCATCTTACACTTTTCAGAGAAGCTGGGTCTGACATTAAACTGTTGGGGTTTATACAACATTTAGATCAGCCAAAAAAATTTCAAAGATTTTTTTTTTTTTTTTAAAGGGAAAAATGTCACAGCCATATGATTTCTGTAACCATATCCTATATTTTCTATATTTGACACCATGGTGTACAATGCTGTACTAACCAGAAGACAGGCCAGATCCCACCAGCAGTAACTCCTGTGCAAGTGTCATGACTTTGGAGTGGTTGTACTGAAAACAAAAATGCAAACTCACCAGCTTGCAAAAGTTAATCCTCATCCACGCATTTATTCTAAAAGAATTGATCAAAAAAGCGGGCAGGAAAATGATGGATTTTCAAATATTTGCTAGCATTCTGCTAGAATATTTGGCAATTACAAGGTAAACTGTAGCATTCAGAATTGCCATTGGTACTTAAAAAATATGAACGCTTTTAATTCCATGAAATTCAAACCATACAAAGATCTTTAGAAATAGGATACCTCCTTATGTAAAAGGGAATGTGAATATGAAAAAACATACGTGCAAGTAAGAATGTTTGTCAGCCTACAGAGAGATGTCATTCGTAAGGACTAGTGACAAAATCAACAATTCTATGTTTTCAACTACTTTTCTCCCACATACATGAGCCACAATTACTAAAACTATCACAGGAAAAATTTCAAAGGGTAAGTGGAGAAGTCAGTATTCACAATGACAGGCAGATTTGTTTCTCAGGAAGGAAACAAAAGCAAATCTGTTTAGGTTAGCAGAGAAATATCATCAGGTTTTCAGGGCTAGAGTCTTCCGTGTTGGAGACTTGTTTCTTCATATTATGTTTCTGTAATAAATACCCTGATGCTCTTTGAACATCAGCTGCTTCCTGTGCTTAAAATTCACCATCACCACCTACTTCCACAGTCCTCCTCTAAGTTCATCATCCTAATGAAATAAGCTTAGTAGACATCTGGCCTTGACCATCCTAATTGAAGCACAACCATGCGCTTATGTTACCTCAAAAATAGCATGTGAGATCACTTCCTCAAAATAAAGGTTTTGCTCTCCCACACCACTCCCAGCAGACTGAAATCAAGTGCTGTTCAGCAGCCATTTCAAGGCTGAATCCACTGGTTCAAACAAGGAAATAAATCCTAAAATTTAGGCACCACATAATCTGTGAGCACGTGGCTTTGTAAAAAGGTAAAATAGAAGTTTCTCGGGTTTCCCCTCTGCAAAATCATTGTATTTGCCTCCATTGTGTTACACCATGTTAGTCACCACCATTGTTCCGCTTTCAGTGGAGGAGGTCTTGACCCATCGAGTTGGGTCATTTGCTGATGACTCATCAGCAGACTTCACTGCTTTTTAGACTGCACCTACACTGCAGAGTATTCATGTTCTGCAACGGGCTGTAAGATTATTCACACTGAGGATCTCATCTGAGCACACTATGGCTTTCTTCCACCTTCATGCTTCCTTTCCTTGGAAACCAGGATTCAGGTTGAAAGGAGAAGCCAAAGAAGAGGAAAAGAATAGTGTGTGCTCAGGGCTCACCCCAGTATTAAATCAGGACATGGACAGGCTGCAATGCATAACCTGGAAAGCGCTCCTGAGTCCCAAAGTTCAAATATAGCCAAAATAGGAAAAGTCTTAAAAGCGCAGGGCCCACCTTCATCCAATTTAAGTACTTCACCTCTAAACACAATTGCCTTCTGTCTCCCTCTGTACTCAACAGACAGAAAGGGACATGTCCAAAGAGTGGTTCCAAGTTTAGGTCCCACGCTCATAATTTTGACAGCTCAGTGAGATGGGATTACTCTTGACTGCAATGTTTGTCTTAGCCCTCTGCATGCCCATCAATACCATCATAATTGGCAAGGGCGGGAGGTTGGTTGACGTCATTCTTGTCTGTTTTTTTGGTGGACTTTTGTGGGGGTTTTTTAATACAATAGTAAGCTCAAGAGTAAGAAGTTCAAACATATCATCCATTTACATACGTAAAAAACAAAGCAATGACTGCAATGGAGTATTTTAGAGATAATATTACATAAGTCACAGCCTTAATCACAAAAACTGACATCAGACATAACAGAGTCTTTAATTTCAGTTACTCATACTGTATAAAGCACCACTCCCTAACATTCTGCCAACAACACATAGAAGTAGTAGTGTAAGTATAAATATCCAGGCAACTTTTAAATACATTAAAATATTAATTAAATATCACAAGGAAAAACAAAGCTGCAATGGAATGATTTAATATCAATTTTTCTGTGAAAATATCTGTGATAGTTGTTACAAGTCTAGGTCTGAAATAATGCTTATGTAATTTTTTATTTTTTACAAGTATGGGCCTTTAAAAACACCTCTCAGCAGCACTGCTTAACATACCTTCCTCTGAAAATGATTCATACAACCAGGCGAGTTACATTTTATACCAAAGAGAAAGAGCGCATATGGTGGAGTACTCTTACCACTAACAGATATGAACAAACAACAATTACTTGTTATTTGATAGAGCAAGAGCACTTTTGGGCACCTCAATCTTAAGCTATGCATCACAGTAACTCATTGCAAAGAAATTTCAAAGGCAAAAAACAGTTTTAACTTCAGCTCAAATACCATTTGTGTACCCTAACTTTAAAACACTTCTCCAAAACAACTTCTCCTACCTACAGAAAAATCAGCCAGTGCTCAATGACTAGTCAAGGGGAGTAAAGCAGCGTTATCAAAAGTCTTGAAATGCTCCTGAAATTCCTCATCTGTTATACAATCATCAAGCCCTTTTAAAACATCTAACAAAAAATTTATCAATTTTTAGAGGTATAAATATACGTTGTCATGATCCATTCAGGAGAGAACAACCATTTTCTCCTCTGTAACAGCAGTCCATGGGCAGTCTTCCTATTTGTAGCCCCTTCTAGAAGAGCCAACGTAGCCCAAATTCTGAAGCCCAGACCAGCTCGGTTCTACAGAAAGGTTCCTTTTCTATACCTGAGAGAGGAAGGAGGAGTGAAATACCTCCCTTTCCTCAAATGAAGAAAAGCAAAGCAAAATTACTAAGTCTGCTAACCTTTCATATGATCTCCTCCCTCATCTGTACAGCTCAGCACAGATATTCTACCTTTGCCTTATCAGACACTTTGATAGTCAGAACAACACAAGCCTGTACATATACGCATACCTATACATACACAACTTCATCCTCCCCATCTTCTAATTCTTGTTTAGTTGTAAACTCTTAATGCAAAGACTATTTTTTTACCTTTACAAGACTTACAGTAACAGTACTATGACATTTATCAAGGTCTTCAAGCCACAACTGAATTTAAATGCCTCATTACACCAGTGATCTGTTCCGCTCCCAGTGTGGGAGGGTGCCTACACCACCTCATGACTATGTGTACAGATAGAGCATCTTTCACACCTCCTGTGGAAGCCAAGTACCAACAAGCAGAAAAGTACAAGCCAAAACCTATTTAGAAACTCCCTCCTCCTAGAAGCACTCTCTCAACTGATCACATAAGGAACATATGGACTTAAAGAAATTCAGATTAGGTTGACTACATCCCTGCCCCGATTTCTAAAATGAACTTTGGGTGTTTATTTCTTTAAAGTTTTCAAAATATTTTTATTTGAGAAACTACTGTGTTCCTTTATTTCTCACATGAAAAGATTCCTATATCGCATGGTTATTTACTTTCTCTTAAAAAAACCCAGATGAATAAAAATAATTATGGTCAACTAATTTTCCCATTCTTCCTAAAAACTTCTATTAACTCTATGCAGTGATGATGCCATAAGGATTTTTCAATTATGCAATGTAACTGTAACCCCAACGTAGGGGAAAGGTCACAAAGAACATTATTTTAACAGTTCTCTCTTTTACACTAAAGACATAGGCTCTCCCAGAAGTGTTGCGTGAGGTCTTAAGTCTTCTAGGGCTCAGTGGTCACACAAACTCACATGCTTTCAGAGTATTCTCCATTAGGAAGAGATTAATTCATCTATGAATACATTCCTCATACTTCAAAAGGTTAGCCTAACCCACAAAATACAGCGGGGATATAAGAAGAAAAGATTGCAACTTTTGTAAAGTAAGCATTACCTTTGATCTTATCTGCTACAACTGCAGTTACCTCCCATCACTTCTGGAGACCCTGTTGGGTCTGGGAACAGAAGAACAAGGTACTCATGTGATCTCAGCATTTCAACTGAGATGTAATCCCTGTAGCTTGGCTCCCACAAGCATTTGATGCTATTTCAGATTACAGAAAACTACTGAGCAAAAAAAAGTAAATGGTAATTTAAAAATAAACAAAAGATGTACAAACTGAAGATATATTACCTAATAATGTTAGACCTTCCTAGTCAGCCATACTTCCACTACAGCTTAAAATGGTACTATTATTTATTTTACTGTTCCTGCTACATACAGCTCTATCACTATAAAAAACACTCCACAGTAACTATTAAGCTTTTCAGCATAGCATGATATTCTGAGCTCAGATCTATGTATTCACTACAGCTTTCAGATCTTTTTCTGCTCTTTTGGTCTTTTAAACACATTCTATTTTGCTGAAAAAAGCAATACTTTTCATCTACTGTTTATTTACATTTTCATTTCCTGCTGATTTTGCTACATCTTTACGGTACTCAAACAGTGCTGGCTAATTATGGGGTTCAGTTGCCTTGAAGAAGATTAGTATAAAAATTTTCCCAAAGTCAGTAAATCAACAAGCAGCATCTAGAGCCAGAGATTCAGATGTTTCTGCACATGATATGAATTCAAATTCTTCAGCCCAAAATCTGGACACTATTATCCTATACATGTTCGATGTACTGATACACGATATGCTCTTTGATCACCTTTCTTTTCTCCCTCGCCTCTACAGCAGAGTTAACTGAAGCTGAAATTAGTGTTAACCCTAACTGACATCCTGTGCATCACAATCTTTTCTTCTAGGGGGCTGATGCTTATTATTCAACTTGTCTAATCTGTCAGAGGGTACAATGCAAACCAGTGCAACTCATTAGCTGCTAACTCATCATCTTCATATCACAGTGAAAACAATGACTGAGCAGTAATCCAATTTCACTCTGCATCTCATATATTATTACTTACAGTGGCTGTTTTTCCCTGAGCTAGGCTAACTTGCCAAAGGGTAATGTGAGCAATTTCAGTTTTTAGGAAAGATATAACTGGAGACCAATGTATAACCTGACCTAAGACAAACTAAATGTGGCCAAATGACTGGGTCAGAACTTAAAATTAGGTATCCAGAGCAAAGTTAATGTAAAGAAAATCTGTATATCCTATAGCTGAATTAGACAAATATGTTACAAAGTATACCATACACCAGTTGCAAAGCAATGGCACCAAACAAGTAAAATTAATAACTGGAAAACATGCACAAAATAGTTATTATGCACAAGAAAAAGAAAGATCAGCAATCAGGCCAACTATATACACCTCACAAATCAAGCCACACTGAGCACATGCAAAACCAATCACCACAGCATTGGGAGCAAACTCTTGTATTAACATGTAAGAAGTATTTAAATAAATAACTAAATCCACCCAACCATGAGAAGATCCCTTCTAGATCCTTTTTCAGCTACACCTCGTGACAACCCATCTGTAACATACACATGCTTCTGGCCACCTTTCTGTAAGAGTGGGTCAGTCATAAACCAGAGCATTTATCCATCCCACTGTGTTACTTCATCAAGTAGAAGGCAGTGCAAGTGTGACATGTGTTCAGTTGTTCCCATCTGTGGTCCTGATGCACTGTACATGCACAGTAAGACAGCACTCTGATTCCCTAAAGATACCCACCATTGCACATGGACCACAAAGCACTGACTCACACCGTTTCTGCAGTTTAATTCCAGATCTCACTAAAAATAAACCTGTCCAAAACTCTCAGCACATACTCCTCTCCATGCAGTTGAAAACAATTTATATGGCGCTTGGCCACATCATAAAACCACATAAAAAGCTGGAGCATCCCACCAGGAAAGTGTGAGGTGGTGATCGCAATCCTGCGGAGAGCAAGAGCAGCTGCATTTCAGGGGTGCCCATGCTGCCTACCATTCACTGGAACCCAGGGCACATTCCCACATCACTTCGGAAAGGTCGCAGTCCCTCAGGCTTGGTGGCTGACAACATTTATGGGCTACCGCAGGATTTCCAACTGGCTCTCAAAACTTCATTGATGATGGACAGTCATTTCTACGTCTCATCCTGTGTCTCTGTAACAGAGTGACTGGCAATTCCTGAGAACCAGTGATGGGCTGGTTGATTAATTTTTTTTCCAGTTTCCAAATATTATTGAAATCAAACTTTTTTTTTCAACCCACAAATGCTATTTTGAGATTATTTTTTTTCTCTGAAGAAAGAGAAAAATCCTTTTTCCATAAACTTATCAATTGAACATTTGGAATATATATGGTCACTCCATTTTTAAAATCACAATTTAGCATTGCACATCCCTGGCACATGTTTGTGTGTACACAAGCACACAAATAAGTGCTCTCTGAAGGACTTTTGAAGAAGCCTTAAATCAGTTATTCTGCTTTAAAGAGATAAGCTATTTTTAGAAAAGAAAACAACAAAACCATTTTTCTCAATTTTGAGAAAACAGAATTGATTTATTTCATATGAAAAAGGCTTGAAAAATCCTCTTCCATACAAATCACTGATATTTCTAGAAATAATTAGCCTTGCCTAAGGGAATGAGATTTTTCACATTTCAAATTCCTATTTGGAACAAACAAATGAGGAATATAACACTCCATCAACACAACCAAGCAAAATTACTTTTGCATTTTTCATAATCAACTCTACCAAAGTCTACAAGACAGACCATAACAGCACACAAGATGTAAACATTTCACATTCTCCCAAATTTTTACTACATTACAATTCTGCAAATACTGATCATACGTAAGGCTTCAACTTTTCACTCTATCGCAAATTGTTAATTATTCCCTTTTCTCCTCTAAAGTAGGAGGCACATTTCTACTGCACTTAACCTTACTCCAGTGTGGCCTTGACATATTTCAGTGTTCAAGTAACTTTTGTATTACTAACAATATAAAAATCTTACTAAAATATTTACTAATATTAGTGCATACTCCTTGCCCATCAAACCTGAGAAGAAATCGAGCACCTTTGTTTGGTGTAATCTACACTTCATGATCTCACTCTAGTTTCTCAGCCAAGTACCCAACTTCTTCTCAACGCTCATACATAAGCTTCTTGACCATTTAAGCATTGCTTGGAACATAAAGTAATAGCATCAAGCCTTAAATCTCCACCTTTTTTGTTTCCACCCTTCCTGAAATGTCATTGCTCTGAGTTTGCTTATCCTATGCACTGGAACACACCCTTATAAAATACTCATTTTAAACACAATCTGAATTCGTAATTGCAAAAGAACAACTTATAAAGAGGTCAGGAAAAACATCAGAAGCTTCTTATTCATGCAGATGTTAATATTTTATCAAACAAATAAAAATCATAACAAATTAAACACTTCCATTAACTTGGAAATTTCCCCCATAGCTTAGTATTCCAAACAAATATTTTTTGGCTCTAAATCTGCACATGCAATTTTTCCAATCTTACCATCATGAATTCCCCTAAAAATAGGACATCAGAATTTAGATTGCTTAATTAATATGAGTAGAAGCCAACTATGACACTTACTAAAATCTAGTAATTATAAAAAAACTAAACTTGTAAAGATATTTTTAGGATGGTTTTCAGACTACTTCTGTCCTAGCAAATTAAACACCAGCCTAGAATTAAATGCCCCATTCTAGTAAGTTTTTGACAGAGCCATCCCTAGCTTGCTTTCAGCCTGTGACAGCTGTCCATCTCCCAGACAGTTCTCAGGCACAGTTCAGGGTGAGCATGGGTCATGCACCATTCCCAACAGAGCTTGGAGCCCAATCTGGAGAAAAAGAGAATTTCAGAAAATGGACGCAGGCTCTTCCATAGCAGTAGGCATCAGTATCAGAATGGTCCTGAACACGTTAATTTACTAGCATTGATGTAACCACAAGACAAGTAACTTTTGTCTCAACTTTTTAATCCAGGTTTCCAAGTACCACAATGACTGCCCTGAACTCCTTACACCTCTAATCCTTGCAAACATCAGTCATGCTGTCTGCTGCATTCTGGAAAAGGAAAAGCCTTCCCAAGACAAGTGGGGTACTGCGAGGCCAGGCAACGAAGGGACACAGAGCATATCAGATATATCACAGTTACCCTGAGGCAAATGTCAGATGTGTCTCGAAGCATAATGCTTGTTCAAAGAGTTAGTTCACCCCATTTCACCACTAAGCACAAGCAGACACACAAGGGAGCTAATACGGATTAGCTCACATGCTATAATATATAATCTCTCATTTTATCCTAGTCTAGAGCAACTCATCCGTCTTGCAATGCCACACAGCAATTACAGTTCCTTCAGATGTAGACAGGAGGTGCGTAAACCTGTGGTGCCGCCAGGTATTTCTGACCAGCAGAAGTGATTGCATGCCCTGTGCCTCACTGGATTATGGTGCGCAAGGCCGGTCATATCTTAGTGCAAGTGAGTCAGCATGGCTCCCACTGCACACAACTGGCCAACACCATTCTCTCCAAGACAGACATGCAAGAGCCACTTCAGCTGCCTGGGTCAAGCAGCAGCTGAAACACTGCCCTCCTGAACTGAACATCCAATTCAGTAGGTAACTCCAATGCTTACATTGCTTGTCTGTTTACACCATGTTGCTGCTGTACTAACTCACCTACCCTTGAAGTAGGAGGAGGATACAGCAACTGGTCTCCTGGTGTGAGCCCCGACGTTCAGCAGGAGGGAAAGGTTACCAGACAGCTGGTATCTTGGCAAGATTAACTAGGTTATGCACTTTAATACCCTCTGTGAAGACACAGCTGTGCCTTCTTAATTTCCACATACCACAACAAACAGAGGAGGTAATAGTCAGTAAAAGAAATCAAAATCTTGGGGACATTAAATCTGTTTCTATTTCTTCTATAATAAATGTGGTTCTAAAAAGAAGGGAAGTTTTAGATGAAAATCCGTCATTCAGAAATGAATCAGATGGGAATTTCATGGTCCTGGTGAATGCTGTTGCTTGGAGATTCAGGTAGAAATTTGTTGCTGAAATAACAGCTACCAAAAATAGCTCAAGTGATATTTGACTTGGCATAAGGTCACGAAGGCAACGTTTGGAGACATGTGAGGGGAGATTCATAAATTTCAAAATCACTGGATCCCAAGCTGACCTCGCAGCAACGGACTCAGTGACAATTAAGAGAAACTTTAGTATCATGAGACAAGGACAAGATGCAGAAAATCTGTACCACCGAGTGGCAAGCTGAAATGTAATTGAAAAAGACAATTTGCTTCAAACACAACAAATAGTCAAGGACTGTCAGTAAAAAAGTCTACATGAGACTGTGCAAGACCTTGCAAGCATCTCTTTCCCACATTGTTAGCCACAGACACAAATGTATCCTCTATCCACCTGAATAACTCTAACAACCATAAGCTTTCCTCCCCTGAGTGACAGGACCTGCAAAGCAATGTCTGTTCTACCATTTAAGGAACATGTAACAATATTGGAAATAACCACTGTACAGGGGCGGGGGTGGGGGGTGGAAGGTGTTGTATAAGGCCGGGAAGGAATGAGGGATTTAGTGTGTGCAGCTAGACTCAGCAGCAAGGTGTTTATTAGCCCCTGCTGAAGGGAAGCCAAAGACGGCACTGCTGGAGACTGGTCAGCCTTGAGACAGTTCTCTTCAGGTCCCTGCGCACATCCCCAGCCACCTGGGTGATCTGAACTGCCAACTGACTCTGGGCACTGCCCCACTCAGAGGTTGTGGGGCTGGGCCCATGGGCAGGGACTCTGCTAGCCTGGTTATCACACCGGGTACCCAGTCCCTCACAGAGCGGCCAGCGCTCGCTGCTCCCCAACAAGTTCCTCAGAGTTTCCATCCTCTTATCTGGATGACAGATTAGAAGGTAGCATGGAGAAGGGAAATCATGGGAATCTTCCAAATCCTCACTGTTGTTTTCATAAAAACTGCTCCAGCTACCCGCCACAGCCCAATTCTGCTGGAATTTTTAGAGAGTTTCCTATCACAGACTACTGTGTGGATCCTCTGTTCTCAATGGATGTTATCAGTGCTTTCGATGAAGACATCTATGTCCTCGAATGGCAATGTCATAACCTCTCTTGGTATTCTCGATGTTGACAGTTCTACATTTTATACATGTGGTCAATGTTGAATACATCAGTGGAATTTCTCTGGCTCTGGGTCTTTGTGGAAATGTTACCATACAGTAGAGTTCAGCTCAGTGTTTCATCCTGTCCTTTGAATTTTCTATGACTATAAACACCAGCAAACAAAAAGCTATGACAGCCCTAGAGGCAAAGACCAGAACCTACACTTCCCTCTCCTTAACACCAATGTATAATTTGCTTTCCTTTCAGCCTTCTTACTCCTACTTGCTCACGGAGTAACTCAGTTTTAAGAGAAAAACATTATATTCCTACCCAAACATCCAAAAATTTGTGGCATTCCGAGTTGCAGATAATCAAAACTCTTCAAGCTCAGAGAAGCCTAAAATTATGTCTAATTCTCAGGCAAATACTCAAATCACTGTTATTGTTATGCAAATTCACACAGAAGCAGCATTCCGATTTGGATTAGGTTTCCCTGGTTAGTAAACCAAAGACACATCCAGACAATTTGGCATCTGACCCTCAGCATACAGTGAACCCTAGGCAGAAGATGAGCTCATAACCCCTGAAAATGCAGTATTTCTGAGAAGACACAGGTACCCAAGTGCCTTTTAAGCACAACACTGATGCTGCTCACAAATTCAGATGCCTAAAGAAGCTGGTAGTGGTAGAAAGCAGCTAACCCAGATTGCTGTAAGGAACATCCCAATTTAGGCAGGATCTAGGCCTGGATTTTGCCCTTCGTCTTCTACATGGTCTTGTTACATACACCCTTACTGCTAAACATCAGTTTGCATTAAGGCTTTAGTACCTCTCAGCCGTCATTTCTTGATTGTACCGGACAAAGGAGTTTTCTGTACACTGGGTGGTCTGAGGGGTGGGTATCAAATCAGCATAACAACACGCTGCAGAGCACTTCTTCCAAGGATCACAGTACATTCCAAACACTAATTATTTTTCCAACTAGCAATATATATGCATGAAGCACGAGGCTATCCTAACTCCTGAGACAGCTCTCTTCCCAGCTCCTTAGTGACTTGTTAAAGTTACTTCTCAGTACCCTTTAAGTTGTGCAATGAGCTTGTTCTACAGCTCTTCTTTCTCCATCACTGCGTTGTTAGGCTGAAGGCTGAAGTAATTAAGCCCTGCTAATTATAATAAAAGCCATTATCTTCAAGCACATGTTTGATCTTCCTGTCAAGTCCTCATATGAAGGCAGTGCCTTTATCTCAATTCTTCACCTTCCCTCTAAGACTTTCAGTGCTCCTTATTCTCTAAGCATTTTTCTGAGATCTACACCTCCTGAACAAAATATTTTAGCAGTGTTACATTTTAGTCCAGTCAGAAATGGGGGAACGTGGACAACACACCAAACAAACAAAAAAAACAACAAAAAAAATTTAAAACTCAACACTAAGTATTTAGTCCATCGCATTTTAAGAGTAATTCAAGAGTTTCTTCAGGTATTTCATAACTATTCCTGCAGCACCAAAGACTAACAAGAGCTACTTATTGCAGCTATGCTCCCCTGAGCAGACATGACAACTGCCAACTACTATGCCCATCTGTACTGAAATCACTGATCAGCCCTAAAACTGAACCTCCCTATACTCCTTTCTGATTAAAAGCTCAAAAGCGTGAAGAGAAAGGAGAGGCTTATTTTTTTCCCCTCAAGTAAACAGATATCCATAATTGAGAAAATGAAATGCAGATACCTGTCAGAAAATTTGAATCAAGCTTTACCAAAGCTGTATAAACAAATTAATTTTATGTTCACAGAAACTGCATCAATAACACTGCCTTAACACATCATTAAAATGCATTAGTTTCACACAGCAGTTTTTCAACTACACAATAATTTCTAGAATGGCCGACACTAAACAGGACACAATAGAACACAACCAACTAGGAAGGTACAGAAAGCCAAGCAGGTATAAATCACGCTCTAATACGAAAAGTTGCCATGCACGTATCCTGAGGCCAGGAGAGAGGACAAATTACAAAGAAAGAAATTGATTAGGAGTGAAAAGGCAATTTAAAGAAGAGAAACTAGGTGAAGCAAAAGATAGGCCTGCATGGAACTGTCACAGTGCAGCGGAGGCCGGCAGCTCCCTGGGATCGGGGGCTCCCCATGGAGGGATGGCAGGGCAGGGCCGGCAACCAGGGGCCATTGACCACCCCAGCCAGGAGGAGGGCAGCCGGGGCACCGGGGCAGCCCCAGGTGCCTCCCTGGGGACAGGGACAAGTGGGGACTGGCTGGGATGTGGGCCTGCAGGTGGACCCAGCTCGGTGGGGGCCCATGGCCGGGCAGGGCAGGGCTGTGGGGAGCTGGAGACCGGCCCTGCTGCGGTGTCACTGGGGCAGGGGCTGACGGGCCCGGGGAGCTGACATGGGGTCCTGGGCCATGGGCAGGTGGGGGAGCCCCTGGGGGTGGACTGGGACAGTCAGGCTCATTACTGACCTCAGGGCCCGAACAAAAACGACACTAACAGCAACTGTGATATCAATTAAACATAAAAATAGCTTTAGCCTGATGTCAAAAATGAAAATGGCCCAACGGGAGAGATAAAAAGCTCTGCTTGCAGATAAAACTGTTGTCACACTAAAAATACCAGCAGTAACCGACACACAAAAATCCCTGTTTACAAACTTCACAGGGAGCAGCAATAAGATCATGAAGGGCACCACTCTTCATAAAGCAGCCAACAGCATCCATCACAGAATGTTCAGCATGGGGAAGATGAAGTGGGAGAAGAGGTAAATATAAATACATAGTTACTGAGGTTAATAAAAACGCCATTAGTGCCTTCCAAATCAGAAAAAAAAAATACTGCTAATCTTAAAAGATTAAATCTTGAAATCTTCAGTCTTTATTTTGATCAACTGCTTCAAGATATAATTTAACAGATACTGTCGGTATTTTGGACAAGATTGGGGATCACTTGTTTTTCACACTGAGGAAGGCACTCCTGATGTCATCTTGTTCAAGTTTTAGAAAAAATTTAGAAGATCACTATGAGGCCATCAAACAGCTGAAAATCTTATTGCAGTTAAGATTTCAAAGGTCAAAACTGATGCGGGATTTCAAAAAGGTAAACAATAGTATCTTTAAATTACTTATATTAAAAATAACCAAAATTTATAATTATGAAATAGAGTAAAGCATAACAGGTAAGTCACACAGAAGCAGGAAAAACTAAAACTACAGCAATCTTACTCAAATACACATCTATCAGGAGAAAACAAGAAAACATTAGGTAGCAAGGGAAATTTTTGCTTTACAATATACACAAAGATCCTCCTATTTTTCTAAAACTTTCCCATCCTATACAAGTACCATAGATATTGTTAGATGATGGAAGGAGGTCATAAAGTCATTTTAAACAAGGAAAAAGAGTGCAATGTTGATCCCTTTTCACATGAACATTATGGAATAGAATTTACTTCGGTACCAGCAGGCTAGTAACCTAAATGCCAAATGCCAACAAGTAAACAGACACATGCTATAGAAGTTTGCTATACCAGAAATGTTTCCTTAGTGAGACAAAAGCCCTACCCAAGCAATGGCTGGAAAATCAGGATAACAAACAAAACAAGAGACATAGTACCTATCAAAAAGAAAAGAGAATTTTCTTACAAGTCAGACAATAACACACATGTTCGTGGATGATCAGGATCAGGGAGGCAGCAAGAGCAGGCAAGCCACTGCAGTGGCTAAGTATCTGAATAACTTCTTGCCTGAGCAAGGACCTAGTCTTTAAGACGACAATTTGTTCCTTTCCCCACAGCCTCCTTTATAGAAAAATTACTGCGTTCCACCACAGGAAGGAGTCTCAAAGAAGAAATGATGTAGCCACACAGGAAACCTGAACACATCCACCTATAAGCAGCTTACATAGCCAACTACCATGACTTTGCTACAACTTAAGCTATCAGAGAAAAAAAATTGCTTACAAAAACTTACACTAAAATACATCACTATTTTCCAGATTATTTGCAAGAAATGAACAAAGCAGCTTGAGAAATTACTGATGTAGCTCTGATTAGATCCACTGAGAGTAACTGGAAAGCACAAATTAAAACAAAAACCTGAAAATACTGGGCAAGATACTGAGAATATAATGCCAAATTCCCATAATTTCTGCAACAATAAATCAAATTCCTCCATAAGTGTTTGGACTCCTCTGAGTTAAAAAAGGTGTGTGTGTATATATAGGTAAATAGAGGGAAAATTGACATATATTTCCAAAAGCTCACTAAAACCAACTAGGACATAGTGTGTGATCCTTCTGTAGCCTGAAAAATGACTTACAGAATAATAAAGTCTTTAATTTTGGCTGCCTTCCAATGTGAGAAGAATGGTGTGGTTTTCCAGAACTCATCAATGCATTCTGCATGTATTAAAGATTTGGAAAAGGCAGTAAACAAAAAAATGGGATCTTGTCTGATGATACAATTGTTTTCAGATTGGGAGAACTCCAAAATTTTAAGACCTAAAAACCAACCTATTGAAACTGGAAATATTATTAGACAATGACAGGATATGAAATACGATTTAAACAAAAAGTAAAAAAGTATTGGGAATGAAAAACAGAAGCTAAGCGTCTCTGAACTACCAAGACCATCAGTGGAAAACTGCCTGCTAACTGCACAAAGATCCATAAATCTTATACTTGGTATTCTAGAACTATCTAAAAGAAAAAAAAAATCAATGGGAATTCTAAAATACATATCAAAGACACATGACATAAATCAGTAATGGAGCAGAGGTACTACATACAATCACATTGCTTCCCCTGACAAAGTACATCAATAGTAGGAGCACTGAAGTGTATGTACAGTCATTAAATACTTCAGTACCACGGCATGAAGAGAACTTAGAAGCACAAAACTATTGTAGAAGCTGAGAGTTTTAATCATGAAATACAGAACTAAAAACATTTTAACTGAAATAGAAAAAAAAAAACAAAAACATTAGACTCCCTTTCGCTTATTTGCTAGCCTGGCAAAATCAAATGGCAAGCAGGCTCCATTCTCTCCAGAGCATCTAAGCCACTTGTCAACACTAACTGCTAGTCCTTGAGATAAATACTGTAATGGCTTTTTTTTTCTTCTTCTGAGTAAATAAACAAATAATTTTAAGTTGATTTATTTGTTATCAGCTGAGTTGTTAAGCCAATACATGGAAAACAAGCCTTGGGGGTTTAAAATGCAGTTAAGATATAGAACACATCTTAGCGCATTGCATAAGTAATTAACTTGGTCGCACACAGCAGGGAGGGAGCGTTTCCTTCCATCGGCAGTGCGACATCCAAGCATGAAACCAGACTGACTTTCTCGCCCTGAACAGCCATGCTCACACGTCCAGATGCAAGTTAGAGTACCGAAACCAGGAGCTAAGGAAATACAATCACTTCAAAAAGAAGTGACCATGTTCGTGCCTGTCCCCTGGGCATTCTTCTCTCACTTTCACTGAGAGGGATTAAACTCTACACTTGAAATGCTCTCACAGTAGGACACCAGCACGTCGGTACATGACCCGAAACTCAAGTCCCAGTCAGGCTTTATCCTGACTCTAGGAACTCGAGTTCACAGCAGGAACCAGCAGACAGGCACATAGCCTAAGAAATCTCATTCCACGCACGTACAGTTTTTACATTTGATTATGATAAGGAAAATCTCAAAGGTTTCTCTACAACTTCAACTGCAGTTCAGGGAGTGAAGCCCGTGTTGCTTTCTAGGAGGACAGCTAGTGCTCCGTGGGTGCTCTCTGCTCAAGCAGCGGGCAGGAAGAGACTGGAATGGAGGTCTTCTATATTTCCTTAACAACTGGGAAGGGATCAGTCTGAGGAGAAAGTACGATTCACTCCTCTGCAAAGTTGGGACGGGGGTACACAGGTGCGTCCCACCACAAGCGCCTCAAAGCAAGCTGATCTTCTGCCTCCACTTTGTAGGTGCAGGCCCACAAGGAATCCAACCTACAGGAACACAGGGTAGAGTAACAGGACTTACACTGGATCTTCCAGATGCTAGAAACAAAGTCTCTTTTTTTAAAAAAAAAAGCTCTCCCCCACCCCCCAACTTGAGGTATTTCTTACTAGGAAAACGGAGGGCATGCAACCTTCTGTGAAGAAGCATACCCTGAAGAAGGCAAATGACAGATCAGAGGTGCGTAGACTCAACAAAGCAGACTGGCTGGGGAAACACGAAAGAAAAAAATCCAGCATCCAGCACATACTGTACAAAGATTCATCAACATTTCAGTCACACATCTAAATCTCCAACAGACAGTTCACAATGTTGGTCACTGAAATGACTACAAAAATCTAGGCAGCGAAGTCAAAATACATTTCATGCTTAGAATAAAGATGATCCCCCACTTTCTAATGTTACTTAATAAAATCCTTACATTTGGTTTTAAATTGCAAATTATTGCAGAGACATGCATGCTCTCAAAATGTAAACTTAATTATTTAAATTCTCTTGAGTATATGTGGTTCCCAAAGCCAAAAAATGCTTCAGTATGGCAGTCAAAATATCAAGACATAAACACGTATTGTTTGTAGGACACTAATGTAATCTTTATACATTAGATTATAAATGTTTGATGCTGCAAACTACAGATAGCTGCTTGGTGCTACTGTAAATCCACTTGAAACAGCACATTGGATGGCTGAGCTGATTCAATGTAATATAAGGAAATGTATATCCATCAGAAACCAAAAATAAATGTACAGTTTAAGTAGAAACATACAATGCTCACATGAATCAGTTTGATTTCATTTAATACAATTCGCAACAGAAACAAGCAGAAAATTAGAATTGGGGTTGATATTCTCAGAGGTAGGCTAGATCTGGCCTCAGAAGGACTGTATGGACTTTATTAACAAGGGCTCTATTTTAAAAAATTGAAACAGAACAATGCAAAAGTATCCTGTTGAGCATGGTAAAATTATAAGGTAATTTCATCAAGGGATCTAATCAACTTTGGCTTTCTTCCTGTAGCTCATCTGTGTCTGTTCTTCTCTCCTTTAAAGAGATACTGAGCCAAATGCTGCTTTAACTCTACTGTAAACTGGATGTCAACAAAAATTATCTGCAAAGAAGAAAACCAAAAACCTACCCAAAAACACAACAAATGTTTCTCAGCAATTGTCCCCTGAAAAATTGAAGGGGGTAGAAGTCAAAGCCTGAGAAAAATGTTTGCTCTACAATAAAAAGAAAATTCGGTATGTTTGAAAATGTTCTTCTTAATTCTGAAACCAACCTTCTTTATAAAAATTATGATTAATTTTCCTCCACAGAAGATTTCATATTTAAAACCTTTCAAAAACTGAGTTTTAAATGCAGAACTAATCTGTAATGCATGGTATTATACTACAGTTTCCAGCATCAGGTTATGACCTGAACAATGTATAGTCACTGGGAGAGAATTTCCAAGGCACAAACAGCAGTGAAGCACCTAATTTCTATTAAAAATCATTTGGGTTAGCAATAAAATTGCTAGGTGTGATTTTGAAAAATATCCTACTCTGAAACCAGAACTACCTTAGCAACAATACCTTATTCCCAGAAGTTACAGACACCTACACAGCAGCAGCTTCTCCAGACAAATGCTTGGGTCATTTCCTAATTTCTAGGACATAATGTAAATCCTGTCTCTCTAGGTTAAAAATTTATCTAAAGGCAAAATAATTTAAAGCATTAAATATTTATAAACATCAATAGCTAAGTTCCTGACTCCTATCAAAATGAAAAGAAGTTTTGTTTGAGTAAAAACCACAGCATCGCAAGTGCCATTGCTCTTTCAAAAAAGCTCTTTTGCTAGAATTGCTCCGGATGCTTTATTATTATTATTACTGTAAAACATTTGTCCAAATGACCACACGCATTTTCTAATGCTGCTTCCACAGTGCCTAAAAGACCTTGTCACATGAGGAAGGCTCAGGCTGTAACCTGAGCAGGCAGAAGAAAAGGCTCCAAGCAGGATAACAGGATACCGGTTTCAGTACCCAGCAAAAGACCCTCAAGGACTTCTCTGTTCACCTGTAGCCTCATCTGTAAATTGCCCAGAATATCCCTCCAAAAGATGTATAGTCAGATTATTACCCATTTTGTGAACTAAGACATATACACATCTCTCTAATCCCAGTATAGAAGAGCTCTACTAATTTTAGATGCAAGTGGTGCAAAGTGTCATAGCTGTCAGATAGCTGAATACCTGAATCACAGGCCAAACAATGAGATTACGAACCCCACTTAATTGCCAATCTGTATTTATATGCATTGTAGAACACATTATTAAATACTAGAATTGCACATATTAACTGTGAAACTGAACAATGAAAACAATATTTAAAAGCAAACCAAGTTCAAAAGGGCCATGTGGCTATAATCAAGAGCAGATTTTGGCCTATGCTACTGAAAAGCCCATCAGAGGCCTAATCCTCCTTGTCTTACAGAAATAGTTACACTAATTGTGTAATTGCAATGCACAGAATTTAACCCTCGATATAGTTGCCTAGAAACCTCTTCCTTTCACAGACTTATTTACAGTTTGTCAGTTTATTCAAAATGTACAAATTCCAAAAAGTTGATTACACTCCACAACAAAACAATGTATATACCAGGTATAATAGAATTAAACCCAGAAACACACTAACTTGCTTTTAACAAAGCTAAGGCCAAACCGAACCCCCTAAAGGATGACCGATTTCAGCAGGAGTATGCCTATTAAAGGCTGAGCTACTACTTGGGCCCCAATCTTGGGAAGAAGCTTGCGTGGGTGGATTTCTGAAGCCAGTGTATTCCCACAAAAGCACCGGAGTCTGCCTACACAGATCAACTTGTAAGATCTGGCCATTAACATGCCCTTCAGGATTTGACCCGCGGACTGAAGTGTCTTTGTAAGCATTGTTTCACCTGTTTGAAAGCTGGGTTGACTGAAAGCATTCAGTACACGAATATTTTCACCCACTATGGAAAATCAAGGCTTTGTTAAATTAAACGGCTTTAATGATGTTTTACAGGAAACATTTCAGGCATGCAGCAATAAGCTGTATTCATATTTGACATTTACAAAACTTTTTTTAAGCCTGAACTTATCAAATACTTGTACTTAACTTTAAGCATGTAAAAAAGCCCATTTTTATTTTACCAAGCACTTAATTCCAAGTACATGTTGACGTTCTAGCAAAATGGTAGAATAAATTCCTTAAGTCAGGCATGTTTTAAACAGTGTAGAGGAAAAAGAGAACGCATAATCTGGTTTTCAAGCAAAATATCACTAGGGATTAGCAAACTAGATCACAGCAAACAATTAGAAACACCTTAACCAAAAATATACACTGTGCCAAAACAAGTCTTTTAAGACAATGATGACTGAAGTTTATTTTCCTCCCCCCCCCCCCCCCCCCCCCTTCACCGCCTTCTGGCTTTGGCCATTAAAAAAAACGAATTATGGAATATTGCTGTGAGCTCTATTTAAAAGATGCTGCTGACTCAGTGGGAATTGGGAAGTACCAGAAAAGAAACAAAACAGAGCTTTGATCCCTGTCCCAATTCACATACCAAAGATATTTGAATCAATGGCCAAATTTTGCCCGCCTTAGTCATCCAAACAGGTATCTCTTAAAACCACGCAGATGCAATTGCAGTTTATGTACACCATCAAACTCAGCTTCAGAAACTGCTGCCCAAATCTTAAGGCCCTTACACAGACAAAATCTCACTGAATTGGCTAATATTCGGGTTCTCGTTATTTTATTCCAATGAATTTAAGACCTCTTCAACTCAGCTCAAGTGAAGTGGTCACACAAGTCAAATCAGCACGATATGATGCATATTTAGGATGAAATGCAGTCAAAAAAAATCCCATCTCCAAGCAATTTGAATGTGAGAACTTTCTGCTTAAAGAAGGAGGAATGTTGAAACAGAGTAAAACTGCAGGTTTTCAATTTTCACATGGCCCAAGGACTCCACTAACTTCCTCTGACTTCACACAGCACAAATGCCATTATGTTTCCATCCCTAACTGAAGGCACTTTCTGTTGGCTAAAATGCTTCGTTCCCGGGAGGCTAACCTGCTGGAGGAAATGTGCTAGGAACAGAGGAAATGACAGTGTCATCATGCTGAAGACTTGCACGGTGGCAAAGAAAGGATTAGGTGACGTGTGGCTGGATAATCCACACGTACCCTCCACTAGTCAGCAAAAACCCCTCTGTCCTATTTGAACAAAAAAGTGATCAATTCCAAGGCTAGGTACTACCAGCACCTGGAAAAGAGGTGGAAGAAAACCATCCAAGGTGGAAATTCCTTATATGCCCTGCAAAACTAACACCTGTATGCCATCCATTTTTGTTATGCCAAAGGAGGAAAATAAATTAAAAGCATCTAATCTATTACTCACTCCCGTATTTCTTTCTGAGTTCAAAATCAGAAGCCCTGAAACAGGAGATCTGACTAGTTCACAGCCAAGAGCCCAGAAGAGCAAGGCTTCTGCAGACTGTAAATTCAGAGAATAAATAAGAAATCCAGAAATTCAGATTCCAGACCCAGGAGCATCTGGACAGCCCCTCTTGTCTTTGCTTTATGAAACTACCTCTGAAGAAGAATATCCCTGGACTAAGTCTGATACAAAACACATTTAGGAACCTCCAAATTCCCCAAATGCAGCAGCAGCTTCATTTTCAGATGTATGAAAACCATTCTGACCAAATGGTCCCTTCCGGAAGGAAGCTCAAAGGAGCAGGATGACAGGCATCTATTTTTTTTTTTAATCGTAATTCAAAACCTGTACCCAAACAACGTCAGAACACCTTTACTTGATGCGACCCTCAATCAATCATTAGAACAAATTACATTAACTCTGAACCCTAACACAGGCAACAAAATGCATCAGATGACCTGCTAGCTCTCGTCCATCTCCAGCGTCTTTGTTCTCAGAATACAGAAACAGAACTGTTTGCTGCGCTTCAGCTGAATGTGTAGTATCACAGATCTTTTTAAAGCAAGATAGAAATGCCAACAGTGAAACAAAATGTACCAAAGTTTAAACAACCCAACCTGGCTTTTGCTATCCCCAGTCCCAGACTTGACCCTCCTTCCTACAGAGACACAGGCTGTGCAGCAAGCCTGAAACACCCCAAGGAAGCAGGAATCGGGCATCTAATCCAAAGAAAATATTGCTGTGATACCTTTCCTATCACCGACAACAACTGAGTCAAGTCCCTGAACCACAAGGCTGTATTTTTCATGGACAGTCATGTCAAGCTAAATTTTCAAATAGATCTGTTTCCTATACTGCCAGAATCTACCGCACTAAAAGGTCTGCACAGGCCAGATAACCATATACATTTTAAACTTTTATAGCTTACATGACTGTAAGAACATTCTTGAGTAACTGTAATTTATTCAATACTTAATGCTAAGAATTAGCTTTTTTTCAGAGACAGCAATCACACAGATCAGTAACAGATGTGCCCATTTCAATAATGATGTCAAAGGGAGGTGACTCTGTTACATAATTGTTCAAAATCTTGCACAAAAAGAAGGTTGATATTGAAATAAATACTTACTATCTGAACCGAAAAAATACAAAAAAGTTCTACCTGAAATGAACTATCCAATTCCACAGGGATCATATATGTAAGTCTCGATTCTTGGCATATACCGGAGAATCTAATGAATGCACTACAGTTAAAGCTTAAAATGGTGATCTTCAAATATTTAATACTCAAATGCTGTTGGTATGGAACAATGCATACCTATGCCATCTGATAGAGATGGCATTCATATTTTAAAAATTAAATGTATACAAAATAGTATTGGATATTTTCTTATTTACCAAGAAGGCTGCAGCTAAGAATAATTTTATTAATTTTTGTTCACAGGCAATGGTGAGAGGACTTACAAAACAGCAAGACTGGGTTTTTTAAGTTCTTTACAACTTCCTAGAGAACTCAAATATAGTTTTTGAAATAAAGTTGAACTGTTAGTTACATTAACAACTATTTGTACAATTTCTCACCTTTCTATCCGTCACAAAAAAGATGCAAAATACATCAAACATTCCAGATAAAATATGTTGGGCATTTTATCACCACTACCACAATAAAGGCTTTGCCTTAGAATTCCTAGAGGTGCTACTAACAAAGAAGCATTTTTTCCCTGAATAACTAGCTTGATTCAACATGATTTCTAAATGTGACTTTTTCTCCTCCATCAAAATGCTTTAGAAAATGCCAATGAATTACTACATGAATCAAGAAAAAAATATTACAGCCAGCAACTGAGCTGACCAGAAATCAGAAAACACCACTTTCTTCTCCCACAGCAAACAGCTCTTCTGTGCTATCTCAGATTTAGCAAACAGTTGCCTAATTATTTACTGTCACAGCCAGAGACACAGTCAGCAGACAGAATTTGGAGATGTACAAATACCCTGGTTTCAACTGTTAAAACAACAAGGTAATTGGTATTGTATGGTCTTCAAGATCCACAGCCACTTTTATTTGCAGAAATGGATAAAGAGTAAAATTTCACTTTTCTACATTTAAAAAGGAATGCTTTTCTCTTTCCTAAATCAAACGGCCCGAACGTCTTAACGATGCGGCATCATATGATCCCAAGCCTTCCAAGACAGGCAATGAATTCTGTACAGCTGACTCTGCTAGTTACAGTACTCAACAGCTGGGGCATAGATAATTTGGCACCCTGATAATGCCCTAGATGAATATGAGAGCATTCTGCAGACTGTAAAGAGGAAAGGGAAAAAAAAAAAAAGGAACTATTAGCATTAAAATTACGAATTGGAGTTCATCTTAAAAATACGAAGTCAACATGGTTTGCATTTGATTAAGAAAATTACTAAAGGTAGTGTATACAAAACTGAGAAATTCAGAGAAATGGCACTCCCTCTTCAAAGCCTATATTGTAGCAATTCTTTTCTGATTAGATCAGATCCCATAGCAAGTCATCAGAACAACACTCGCTGCAGTGAAGTCATACTACTGGGACTCAGATGGGAAATCATGACCGGCTTGGAAACACATTTTAAAAAATAATGTGTTTTCCAGGTTTCCAATATATCTTAATTAAAACAAGTCAAATCTTTACCTTTGCTATAAAGAATACCTTGAGTAGCAAAACACGGCATACCAATATACCAAATATGACACTAAAAACTAAGACAACAGAAACAGGATCCTTCCGAATAATTTCAGGATTTGGCTGTCACTGAAAATAGCATGCGAATGGACGCGATGTTATCCCCACAGTACTATATACTCAAATATTTCCAGAATGTGCTTTATTTCTAGGAGAGATAAGAATTAGTTTTAGGAGTCTGTTTGAATTAAAATCCTTTTGTTCCCCAACACTTAAAAACCCAAATCTTTCAGTCCTTTTCCTGACAAAACTCCCACTGAAATAGGGGAGATTAGGCCTAATATCTTTCCCAGGTTTTTAAGCAAGTAGACAAACTGGTATGAGATCGAATCTTATTAAACTTGACTCTAGCAGCAAAATCAAAGGTAATCTAAAACAGAATAGCAGTACTTTGGGTTAGAACCAGAGCACAGAAACAAGTTCTCTCAGGGTTTTCTTTATTTACAAAGTAAACAGTCTTACTTGCTTTAAAATTTTGCAAAAAATCAGTTCAGCTACATATAAAGTAACTGATGACTTAAAAAGATAGGAGAGAACGGAATAAAGATGTGCTTTTGAAGACTATTTATTACAAACCATAATTATTTCTCAACTAAAATGTACTAATGCATTTCAGTACAGAAACAGTGCACATGCTCCATAGCTGCACTGACACAATGGGCAACAGACACAAAGGAGTCATTAGTCAATACTGTTAATGACACATGAAATTGCAAGTGACACAGGTATAAAGTAGACTCAGACCCGACAAGTTCTCTTGTCAAAATAACCATCTGTAGAGGGTTTATTTCTCAAAATATTACCTCTAACAACCTGGATTAAATAAAATCAACTATCGGTATCTTCTAATCAAGCTGTCATAAACTATGCCACTCCCATTCCCATCAGTGGAAAGGATTTAACCAAAATCTTTAGAACTGACTGGAAACAGACAGCTGAAAAATTTCAAATATACAAATCTAACCTATCTTTTCCCCAAACATTACAAAAGGACTCAGCACTGCAAATGTCAGCATATGCTGTGACACGCTGTAAAAACTATTTCTGGGATGAAAATTGAATCTTAACAGTTAACTCCATCCCTTTTTCACTTGAATTAAAATCAGAGCCGTTACACTTTTGACAAGCATTTTCAGATTTAGTATTAGCAAATGACTGAAAAACGTAATGAATCACATCATTGCCCAAACCATCTCTTCCATCCCAATTAATTTAAGAAAGCAACGTAATTTATGTTTCTAGCAAGATAAATTTAGCTGTATGCATCTTTATTATAGATGAATGCCTTTTTCTTGTATCTTTCTGTATTCGATGAAAAAACTCAGGTGCTACATGAACTAAGATCATTGTTCACCTGACCACAAAACCAAAATAAAAAGGCCAACATAAACTGAAGCTTTGAAGACAAATGCACATCGAGATGTAAATCACCGTATCCGCACGTAACTCGAAAAAGAGATTTTTAAACCCCCAAACAGTGCGTTTCACCCACTGGTGAGGGAGAGACGGTATTTTTATTTATCACAGACGCCGCCGACGTCCGCTCCCCCCCCGGACAGACACCACACTGGGACTCGGGGCCGTCGATCTCCCCCCTCCCGGGACGGGCCCACCTGGCCGCCCCCCGCCAGCGCCGGAGCCTCCCGTGTCCGCAGCCGCCACGCCCGGCGGGACAAGCGGCAGCCTGGGCGGGTGCGGCGGCCCCGCTGCAGGGAGGGCTGCCCTACCTTTATATCTCTCCAAGACATCTTCGTAGGCTTGTAGGTACTCCTGCTCCTCGGCGTAAAAGTACGCGCCGGGGGACAGGTAGCCAGCCATGGCCGGTGGCTAGCCCTACCCGCTTCCCTGCGCGGCTCCGGGCAGCCAGAAGCCTCGGGGACAGCGCAAGAAAAAACCCAACGGCTAGCGGGAGGGAGGGCGAGGGGGAGGGCGCTGCCAGCCCGGCCGAGGAAACGCCCCCGCCGGCCGATCGGGTTTCGGTAGCCGCCCCTCGGAGCGCGGAGGGAGGTGGCCCCAGCCCGGCGGCAGCCGCCGCCTCCCCGCCGCAGCCCCCCGGCTCCAGCCCCATCGCCGAGGCACGGCCTGAGGGGCCGGCGAGCTCTGCCTCCGCGGCTCCGGCCCTGAACCGCCTCCCGCCCGCCCCCCCATCCTTCTGCCCCGGCCTGCCCATGGGACGAGGAGGGTGGTGGCAACCGGGGCGGGGACGCAACGACCGCGGCACAGACAGGGCCGGCGGGGGCACCGTCACCCTACGGGGCTGGCGCTGAGGGATCGCAGCACGGCGGACACCGCCGGGGGGGGGGGGGTCGTGGGCTGGGACCCCGCGGGCAGCCCCCGGCGCTGGCAACTGGCCGGTGCGGGACGCCCCGCTACGCCGGCGGCGGAGTGGGGCGGGGCAGGCGCGGGCGCGGCCCCGGCCCGCCGCAGGTGTCACCGCAGCTCACCCACCCTCGGCCGCGGCCCCACCGCGCCTGCGCCCCGCGGGCCGCTACCGCCTCCCGGCCCCGGCGCCGGGCCCACCCCCGAGCGGTCCCTCCTGCCCCGGCCCCAGCCCGGCGGGGCGCGGCACCGGACCCCGAGCCCCTGCCCCCGCCCCCCTCCTCTGGGCGGCGGCGAGCTCCGCGGCCGGCCGGAGCGGGCCGGCTCGGCTCCGCAACCCCCCCCTGCGGCTGCATTCAGCGGCTGGCGAGAGCCTGGCTGCGCAGAGCAGCCTCTGCTCCTGCGTCCCCCGCTACCCCCAGTAGCGCCGTTAAGATGCGCTACCCTGGGAAATCGTGTTCCTGGAGGCGCCCACAAAAAAAAAAAAAAAAAAGCGGGGAGCAGGGATCAGCGTTGTCCCCGGGGAGCACCGAGGAGCGCCGCATCTTCCTATAATTCATTTACAGGCGGCTTCCAGCTTTCGCCAGGGAGCAGCAGACCTCCGCCCTATTTTCGACATCATTTACCGCCGGGCCGCGGACGAGCGCCCGCCCGCTCACCCGGCACAACGGCCGGCTCCGTCCCGGCCCCCAGCCCCCCCCGAGCGCAGCCCCAGCCGAGCACGGACTAAGACCGGCACCGCACCCCAGGGAGCGGCACCGGCCGCTTCCACCTCGGCCTCTCCCCACACTTCGGGCGGCCCAACGCCGCTTTCCAGTCAGGGAAGGGGGAGTGCTCTCTCGGCCTCCCGGCCCAAACGCCGGCACCAGCTGAAATGGCAAACGTCGCTGCTGCGGCCCCCGCGCCGCTAATGCGTTTTCGCATGAAAGTTTAATGGGCGCACCTGCGCGTATTTCGGCTCGCTTTCCCACACGCATCAATTCGCCCAGCCGGAAAACGCGGCCAAAAAGCTTAGTCACCACCCAGAGGGGCCGCGTTCAGCCAGCCAAGGGACTGGGGTCCCTCTGCCCCCCCCGCCCCCAGCCGCCCGCTCCTCACCAGCCCCCGGCCGCGCCTTACCGGCGATGCGCAGCACGGCCCTCTCGGCGGGGTCCAGCACGGAGCCGCCCTGGATCTTCCGCTTGGACCGCTCGTGTTTGGGCAGGTTCCAGGGCAGCGTGTCCCCCGGCGCCGGCGACACCGTCCCCGACCTCTGGCTGAAGTCCTCCTCGTCGGAGAAATCGGCGGAGGACGACATGGAGCATCGGTAGGACGCGTTGCCGGAGCTCTGTACGGGGAGACAGACAGGGTGCGTGGGGAGCGGCTCGGGACGCGGGGCCTCCGGTAGCACCGGCGAGTACCCGCCCCGCGTGGCGTGGAAGAGCATCTCACGGGAAAAGAAGGGTAGGGGAGAGGGACGCCGCCGCTCACCATTGCCGTGAATTTAGGGGGAAAAGAGGGGTGCGTGTGCCGAGGGTGATCCTCCAAAAAATATCCGGTCGTTAGTGGGAATGCATTTGGAGGGATGTATGGGCAGAGCCGTGGCCTCCGGCTGGGCAACCGGCTCGCAAATGAGCCTCCCACTTCTCCAACAATAAACCCGGCAGCAGCAACAACAACCGAAAAAAAAAAAAACCTTCCGGGCTACAAATCGATAGGGTTTGGCTCCCCCGCCAGGACAAGGGAAAGATTTGCCATCAGCGAGCTGCTGGTGAAATCGTTCCAGTAAATCCGCCTCTGGGAAGGACCCACGCCCGCAGGCTGCCCGCGCCGGGCTCTTTGTTACCGCCCCGCCGGGCCCCTCTTCCTGCCCCGCTTTCCCGGGAACAGCCGGGCTGCAGGGCAGGAGGAAATAGGATTTCTCGGAGCAGAAATTTTTGCCAAGGCGGCTTCGGCAAACAAACGGCTGATCTCGGCTTACAGACTGTATCCACGTTCAGACTTCCCAGCTACCCAAAAAAGAGCGCATCCAGAAGCGTAAATAAGCAGTGATGCAGTGCAGGGATAGGGCTGCTGCCATTTCTGCCGTCCCTGTTCAGGGTGCAGTGGGGAACGGAGATGTCTGAACGATATCATTTCAACGCCAAGTTGAGAAGTGAGGATACAACGTTCTGCACAGGTTATCAGGGCACTTGTGGGGGGAAAGGTGCTATTTCTCTTCTTCTGCATTTTCTGATTGGAGACACTTGTGGTTTCTCCAGGGCACCTGCCTAGAAAACAATGGGTTTGATTTGTGATTTCATGTGGGAGCTACCGTGACAGTCTTTTAAAAGTGTAACGTGATGCTGGTCCAGGTATGATGTTAATTTTTAGGGGTATGCTAGGCTCAGCTTGGAGAGATGTAGTACACTTTGTTGTGCAGAGATAGCCCTCATTCAGCCCATCTAGATTCCAGATTTTTTTTATACTAAACCAGCTATTATTTTAGGCTTGTCTTGTAGCCCCCTTTGTTGTTTTGGGGTTTGTTTTTTTTTTGAGGGGCTTAAAATGTACCTTTACTTACAGTAGAAATTTATACTGTGACTGAGATCTGATAAAATTAATTGTTGTTGTCTGAGCCTTCTTACTGTCAATTCTCATGAGGTGGACAAGTGAATCATTATTATTACGTCGGGGGGTATTTTGCCTGTTTTAAAATTCAAAACCTGCATAATCCAGAGTAAAAACATGATGCATTTTTTGCTATACATGAATATCATATACAATTCAATAATCTGCTAAATAAGAGGGGATCTTTTATTGATGGTTGCTCCTCCTGACCTCCTTCACTTCTATCCCAATCCTCTTTTCTCCTTCTTTGCTACTTCACGGTAAATTTCAAAAGGGGAGACAGAGAGGGAATTAATTCACAAAACCAATTAACTGATTTCTTCTTCCCTGTGTTGTGATGTGGAGAGAGCAAGAGGTAAGCACAGAAAAACCAGAAACGTGAGATGTCTGATCCCAGATCTGATTGTCTTCGTAATTATTTCTAGTGCCAGGAATATTTTGCTGCTAGTTTATATAATAGGCTAAAACTGTCTGTAGAATCTCAGAAAGCAGGATGGTCACAGCCAGGTGTCCGCCTGATGGGAGCTGGAAGTACCCAGCTTGCTGCAGAGCACGACGGTGCTTTGCTGTACTAGGTGGGGCGAACAGGGCCCCTGGTGTGCTTAGTCAGGGATTAGGTTTCTTGTGGCCTGCCCTTAGCTCCAGATTTTGCTGTAAAAGAGAAAGTGTTCCCTTTAATCCCAGCACTGAACATCCTGCTTCAGGCCTGTATCTTCTATTGGCTGCTCAGCAACTCTCAGTATCTTTGGATCGCACAGACTTATGGAGACAGATTTTGCCTTTCAATTTCTTCACTGCCTTCTTTTCTAGTTTCTAATGTGAAAATTAGAAGTAGCCTAGACACAGTGTTGTGAGGGTGCTATAGCGATAATTTGTTAATATTTATGTAGCAGTTTGGAATATGCAAGGACAAAGTACAATAGCACTTGTTACTGAAGCTTTGAAGAAAAGATCTCTCAACTCTCAGATTTATCTTTGAAAGTACACTATAATTTTTATCCAGTAGGATTTCCTTTTCTCAAGAGATCTTAATAACCCATTCTTATTTTTTATAACAACAACTCCTTCTATAGTTCCTCCTACCCTTAGGAACCAAAAGCACTGCTGAGTGAGCGTTCCATATACACCACTGAACACATTCTCCATACTCTCTATTGAGATGTCAATTTTAGGCAAAAGGAGACTGTCCTTCTGGCCAGCTGTGCTACAGTGCTGGAAGATAAGCTATGTGAGAAGAACCCACTTCCGTATTTTTGAGAAATCAAACTGAACAGGCAATGGTAGAGCAATCTTTGGCACCTATGTGTATTACAACTAGCTATCTTTTAAGTTATCGTTCTACCTTACTTAATGCACTAGCATTAGCAAAATGAATGAACAAAACCCATTTTAGCTTACTAACTCTTCAGGAAACATGTTATCTCATTTTCAGAACAAGATAGGAAGCTCGGAAAGGAATTTTTCATAATAGCAAGATCTAGCAAATGTGCAACACGCTTACCACTCATCCCACTGGATTGTTTGTTTCTAGCAAACATGTTTTCCATGCCATAGCTATAAGTCCCAAATAAGCATTCCATTATTACAGCAACATATTAACTGGTTTAAAAATTACAAAATAATGCAGAACATCTTTTCACAAGGGCACATAGTGATAGGACGAGGGGTAATGGGTTTAAGCTGGAGGAGGGTCGATTTAGATTAGATATTAGGAAGAAATTTTTCACTGTGAGAGTGGTGAGGCACTGGAACAGGTTGCCCAGAGAGGCTGTGGATGCCCCCTCCCTGGCAGTGTTCAAGGCCGGGCTGGATGGGGCTTTGGGCAACCTGGTCTATTGGAGGGTGTCCCTGCCCATGGCAGGGGGGTTGGAACTAGATGATCTTTGAGGTCCCTTCCAACCCAAACCATTCTATGATCTGTACTATCCTGAAAAGAGTTCCTGGCCAATTAAGACAGCATGTGGAAAAAAAAATTGGGTTATATTCTGTTAAAATCAAAATATGTAAGGCACTTCTGTTATTTTTCTATAAAGTACATTGCTGTATGCAAGTGAAAAATGTAACTGTCAATAATACACACCACTTTTGGGGGTTACGTGAGTGAAGTGTCTTTTATATTCACTATAACATTGATCAGATATATCCTTACTTAGCCTACTCTGGGACTTAGCGAGGGTCAGGGCTTGACCCTTCTTAGCTTGGAGGCCTGTAAGGTCACAGCCTAGATGCTACAGCTGCTTATTTTATACCTCCGATTATGCATTCCTCCTGCTCATTAGCCTAAAGACTTATCTGTAGCCTCTATTGTCAATCAGTGGGGAAGTGTTGAATTTGCATAGCAGTTACGCACCTAACAGCTTGAGCATTGTAGCCTGTTGGTCATACATAAGCAAATCTAAGAAGAGTTTTTTCTGCATTCAAAATAGAGGATTAAACTTAATGCATCGTTTCACTGTCAGTACCACAGGGGGGTGCAAACTGCACAGAGTCCTCGCCACTGTGTCTCGGGAGGCAAAGTGCTCAGGACAAGCATTTAGGAGAGCAAAACTCATTTTTGCCAGTGTCTAGGGTTTTCTCTGTAATCAGGTGATTTGCAGCAGCCGCCCAAGAGTCAGGCTTGCTACTGCGCTATAAAAGCGAGCTGATAATGGAAATGATTTCAAAGAAGTATTTAGTATACTTCTTGGAAGAGGGATTTGGCAAAGTACCATAGTATCATTTCCTTTGAGGAGGGAAAGAAGGACTGTTTGTCATAGGTGAGGCACTGCAGAAGATCAGGTGGAAATTAGGTGGAAAATGGTATAAGGTAACGCACAACACCATATATCAGATAAGCCGTCCCTAAATAGGATCTGATACCCTCAAGAACACCAGTGGGTTTTGCACTGTCATTCCTTGTGGCGGAAGCATTAGCAGAGGTCAGGTTTTAAGCTCAGTCAAGCAATCCAGCTGGCAAAAGCTGCCCAGAGGCTGATACCGAATTATCGTCATATTGTAAAATTTCCCCAACTTTATGACACATCAGAGATTGTGCTGGCCAACTGAATTCCAATCACATATCTTGTACTTTCACATCTTATCTTTGAGAAAACTTTCCACTGCAGTGAGTCCTTTCATGCTGGTTTTTAGAAGCTGTTGGGAATTATAGGTCAACATTGACTGAAATTTAATTTTCAGTTTAGTTATAAGTTACTTATATTTCACTTAGACTAAACCATCTCAGAATTCCTGGAATACACTTCCTTTTCTTTCATTTTGTTTATTGTGGGTAATGGATAAATATCAACAGAAACGATGGTTTTACTGAGTGTGTTTCAACAAAATTCCTCCAAATTTAGAATATCGGTTGAATGTAACAGGCTATTTTTGCCTTTAACATCCCAGATTGAATGATATTAAAGTGGATCAACTTTTAAAGTAAAATAACTTAATAAATTTAAGACAAAATCTAGGGCAACTAAATGTTCCCATTAGTAAATCTTCACCACTTTAACCTGATTAGATGGTAATGCAATGCAGAATACAAAACATCCAATGTATGTAATCTGGGTATGCGAGTCCCTTGGGACTCCATGTTGTCAGAAATGATCAAAATTCAAAACAGACACATGAATGAAAGTACAAACAAGGGCAATGTAAAACCAACTATGCTAAGCTTAAAAAAAAAAATCCACCAGTGGAGACGCAGCCATATTAAATGAATATTTTTCTCTGGTTCTGTGTCAGTCATTTAAGAGGGTGTCCATACTTGAAAGTGCCTACATTACCAGGATACACAAACATAACTACAGAGTTTCTGGGTTTGTATTTAGTCTTACAAAGCAATAAGCAGAAAGCTGGAAGGCAAATACACTAAATCTGAAACTCCTGAGCATCAAGGGTCTGACTCTGTGTTAAACTACCTTTGCAAACAGTTAGGCTTTTCAAACATCAAGACAAATTATTGGTTTGCAGAGAGAATTTACGTTCTTTTTTTCTAAAGGCAGGAGAAGATGGAAATAAGCATTCAGTGTTTATTCTGTCACATGTGTTTTTTGAGCCTGTGATTGTATTTATACAAGGAAATTCCGATGCTTCCATAGGCTTTCAAAAGGAGATGGGATCTTTTCTGGATGCTAGTAGGTCAATCTCTACCATTCCCCCACTTTGAAAATAACCTTACAGAGACAAGTTTCATGAAGGAAATAGGTTATTTGAGGATGTGAAATTCAAAATGGATAAAAGACTAGATCCACATATGTACTTGGACATTGCAATACAGTTTTGTAACATCTGATTAACCATCTACTTACGCATCTAAAACTGACGTGATGCAAAACTGAGTCTTTGATAGGAACTAAGTAGTCAGAAGAACCTGGTCACCCACAATGATGCAGCATCTCATTTTCAGGCACACAAGACACTCCCAAACCTCCTGAAATTGGTCCTCAGTCATCCTTTCATATGAGCAGAGAGCACTAGTTTCTTTTGAAACATAAAAGAAGTGAAGCAGTTGTTCTGGAGACTATTCTGCAACAACCTCGTGGTTGTGGAAGTGGTAGAAGTTAAAAAAAGAGTTCAAGATTTCTAGGTGTGGATTGAGGAAGAGGGAGCATAGTGCTCTGCGTCAGAGCACACAAGGCATTCTGCGGGGAGAAGGAGGTGCTGGCTTCTGATCCCTGCCCTGATGACTGTTTATACATTCTGCTTTAAGTAGTAATTGGGTAAAATATTGAAGTAGTCCCTGGATGAGACATGTGCAACAGAAACCACAGTACAGCTCGTGTACCAATTCTGCAGAGATATACCAAATTTCAAGTACTTATTGGTCTGAAGTGTACCATCTTCTAGGAGGTAAAAAAATAGAAATTAGTGAATATTATGCTACAGCAAGTAGAGTTTCTGTTTTATTTACTTCATGTGTTGGTGATCTCTTTCAGGAGTAGAAAGTTGAGAGATGCTCCACATTTGTAACTCCCTGTTAACTTTGAGGTGAGCTGAGGGATCAGATACTGTCAAGACAATCTCCACAGATCTCAGCAACTTCCACCAAGGAAGACAGCCATCATGAGAGAAAAATCAGGCATTTAAAGTATGTTGCTGTGCAAGGAAAACCTGCTCATTGTTTTTTCATTTTCAAATGAATACATTGAAAAGCAAGGCATACTTCATTCAGTGTAACCAAGACCTGTATAGAAGTGGAGCCAAAGAACATTCAGCTTAAACTAGCCATGTTGTGCCAAAGCCATCAATTCTCTTGAAAAGCTGCTCAGTAAAACTGTGCTAACAAAAATGTAGATTCTTTTTTAATGTCACTTGAAAATTAATAACATCATCAGCATGACAGCCCTGATCTATAACGTGCTTAATCCATTCCTCACCTATTTTCTCTATTTAGTTTTTCAATACGAGTTGCAGGATTTAATCTGGAAATAGCTTACCTGTATTATAGAAACCGACAGGAAGGTACTGAAGGTTTTGCAGATGGAAAGATAATATTTTGAGCTCTGAGACTCTGGGAAGCTACAGCATGTGGAATAGGTGTTTTAGTTGAGTTTTACGCTAAAACATTCAGCAAGATATAAGTGCTACTGCCATTATAATTATCATTATCTTGTTTCAAAATTAATGCTTCATAGATATTAATACTTAAAATATCAGGATTTCATGGTCTCAAAATCATGAATTATTTCTGTAAAAGAAATGTGTATATCATAGATGACTGCTCTATATAACTGTTGCATTACCTAAAAATAAATTTTGTATTGATTTATAATTGCAGCTATCTTGCATCCATCCAGATCCTCCTAGTCTGCCAGACACAAAAGAGAATGACATGACAGAACAACTAAGGTTTAAAGAAGGCACACAGAGTTTTATCTGCTTACTACACCTACAAGGCCAAACATGTAACAGAGGAAGAGTCTGGAATAAGAAACCATCTAGCTTCAAATACTTTCCTCGGCCTTCTAAACTTCTCATTGTAGACTGTATTTTATATATATATATTTTAACAGCAAACCAAATTACTCTCGCCATAAAAGGTATATCAGAGTATCAAACACTCTGGACAGCAAAGAGCAATTTAAAATTCTAAGCAGCTTTTGAATCTCTGATGGGCACAGATTGTTTTCAAGAAAAAATAAAAGGAGGACTTAGAAGAATTTTTTAAAGTGACAGAATGAAAATCAAAAACAGTGGTATTGATATTCTGCTTTTAGTAACAACTGTTAACATTCCTGACTTATAACTTTCTCTCCTTATAGAATTAAACATTCATTTGTTCTTTTCAAACTGTTTCAATCCAATCTTTTAAAACAAAGTTTCAAGACTTTAACTGTTTGAAAGTACAGGTTCTTATAATTACACAACACTAGTAATACCATTAATAATTAAGTTATCAGATTGTTTTCTCCTACAAAATCAATTTTGAGTTGCCTTATCTTATGTTTGGTTGAAAGTATTCCCTGCCCAAGGTTGAATTTTCTTGAAAATTTTTGATTAAAGGCTGACTGAGAAGCCTGAGAGCAAGATGATGAAAATATCCAGTAGTTACTTGCCAACACTAAAAAGATACTCCAGAGATGTCTTTTGAGAAAACTCTAGGCTTTGGGACGGATACTTCAAATATGAATATCTTTTAAACTAGACATAGGCCTTTTGCCATCTTTGTTAAAAATCTGTCTACATTTGTCAGAGTGGTAAGTCTTTGAAATATAAATATCATCTGCCGTCCCTGGCATCAGGGAGTATAAAGTAAAGCTTTTGAAGCTTGGGTTTGATCTCACTGCTCTGATGAGAAAGCTGCTCCAGAACCTACTGCTGTCTTGATTCTTCCTCTAGTTGTCACCTGAAACTTATTCCTGGTCTTTCGGTTTTTGTGACAACAGTGTTCATTTCCTTAAATACCTTTTTTGCTTCCCCAGTGCATTCATAGCCTGCATTGTACCTCCTCTCAGCCTTTTTTGGTTTTGTTGAGCAAGTCAACTTCTTTTAATCTCTTCTCATCTGCTAGTAGTCCTTTGCAAAGTGAAATAGTTTGATTTAACTACTCCTAGGGCCCAGATGACTACCAATGTGATTTTACCACTTTTTTTTTTCTCCTTTTTTTTTTTGGTAACAAGGCCATGTTTGAATTTATCAACTAAAATGTCTTCAATGTATCAACAAAAATCTCTTTAGATTGGCACCCACTAAACAAAGCCTCTCAAAACTCTCAGAGGTCTTACAGCTGTCGCAACAATACCCCACCATCACCAACTGACCAAGCAAATTCCACCCTCGCAGCTCTTACCTCTGCTCTCAGGACACCTACCATCCCCACCAAGGAGCTGAGCAGGATCCTTCCAGCTTGGAGATACGGAAGCAAAACTAATCTTTCTGTCTAATGGTTACCCGCTGTGGTTGCGGGCTGATGGCAGCACAGGCAAGAGGCACAGAGAACAGAGGAGGGCAGGCACCAGACCTGACAGGCAGGAGACCGTTTCTTTTATGCTCTCTGTGACTCGCTCGGCCGTGCTTAGCCAGCAAGAGGAAGAAGCCGTACAATCTAAATGTAGAGAGGACAAACACCGGAACCAGCACACTGGAGGAAAGGGATGGAGAAATACACTGGGACTGACAGCCTGAGGGACAAACACAGAGACCAGCTGTAAAGCGTTCAAGGGAGCAGCAGACTCCATGGATAAAGACTAGAGGAGAAATGGACCTGCAAGATGACAGCTGGGACCAGTAACCGTCAATGTTGGAGAGAGCAGATCAGGGGAGAGCCAGGGATCTGACATGTTGGCATGAAACAGGTATTGCCTCAGCAAAAGGCGATGAACAAGGAGGGTAGGGACTGTGTGGGAGGAGGAGGTCTCCAAGAAGAGAGACAAGAGCCAAGGAAGGTACGCAAGGAGTATGTAACCAGAGGCCACTGGGAGACGCAGAAATCAAAGAGACTGTTTGAACAAGTGCCTCAGAGTACTGAGGTGACTGACCAGGTGAGCCTGGGAAGGGCTGTGCAAGGGGTGTGACATGGAGGGGTGATACAAGGACTGACGAAGCAAGAGGAGAAGGGCTGAGGTCAGCAGAGGAGCAAGGACTAGGTGGCATGGAAGGAGCCAGCAGCGCGGCAGCGGCAGGTCAGGAGCAGGATGGAGGAGCCGCACTCGGGAAGAACCAGCACAAGAAAGCACATCTGCCTCAGGAGCTTGGTAGGAAATGGAAATTTCACCCCAACTCTGGCCATTAGCAAGTATCTCAAAGTTCCTCTAGAAGAAAATACTTCTCCCCCTGTGATACTGCTTCATATGGAGGAATATGAATATTGTCAGTCTCTCCCTGAAATCCAATAGCAGAATTTTCTGTGTTGTAGTTCAAGTGTCAAAACCTGCTGATGAGCCACACAAGTTTTTAAGTTTACTTTTTTAACAACAGTACAAAATTAAGCACAAAGTTCTTGTTAAAATACTTTTCTTAATGTTGCAAAGTCAAGCACTAAAATGTTACCAAATGTTACCAGCCCAGATTCAAGGTTCACCATGCAACCTTAGTTAAGCCTGTTCATTTGTACATCATGATGCAGTCATAATGGTGTGATTGTATACTATTACATCCCCAGTGGCTTGCTCTTATTTAGTGCAAATGATGGGTGATAGTCACTCCGTAAACAGCGGTTCAATATTTTGGTTTTTCATCCTCTGTTCAGTGAGCAGCCCCAAAACTTAACTTGTTTCATGCTATTCAAATTCTGGTGTGAAGAAGAAATTACTGTTTCACAGACTGTTTTGTGGCACAGTAACATCTGACTGCTTCACGAATGCTAATGATCTTTGCCATTACACAGGATGCAAACTGAAACCAGGAGGTCAATTTTGATACCTAGGTCAAATTGAGATGCCAGGGATCTGATTTTTAAGAGTTATTAGAATTACCTATCAGTCATACGCGGACCACAACGTGCACAGAGTTCAGTGGTGAATGGCAGCTAGAGAGCTTTTATAAACTCAACTACACGCTTTGAGTCAGGCACTTAGAAAATGGAAGATAAAATATGTTTAAAGCCAGTTGTTCAGCACGTTCACAGTGACCTTGTGCCCACCCTTCAATCTCCAAGGCAGCACTCACTGCTTTTTAAAGAAATAAGAGATCCTCTCTCTTCCTGCAATCTCCTGTTTTATTCATTTACAAACTCTACAACTTCTGCAGCAGAACTCCTACACATAAGAGTCATCCTAAGAACACTTCCATCCTACAGAGTACATCCTGTGAAAAAACAGTATGCCATCATACGATGAAAGTCTATATGACAATGCAGAAGCATAATTGAATTAAAGCTGCACATGTAACCTTAATTCCAGTACTTCTAATGTTTGAATACTTGCCTTTGCCAAACTATTCTTTTAACATAATACCCATGTGCAGTGTTATATATAAATACAAATGGGTAAGGGAGTCCCTTGCTATATAAAGATGTACTGTTTATGTGCCACAGTAGGATGCTACACAATACAACTCTGAAGAGTGACTCCTGTGGCAGCAAAGGAAAAGGAAACATCTGCATTTAGACTCTATAATTACTACACATCTATGAGACAATTACAGGTCATTTTAAGTTGTGCAAACACCACCACCATAACAAAATCAGAGCTGATTAATTTTTTTTAACCTGCCTTCAGCTACGGTACAGAATTTGCTATTTATGATTACTTATGTGAAACATTTCATACAATTAAGACCACTAGAACATTGTAGCAGCTTGGGTTTATATTACTGTGTCTTAAGGAAGGACACTGGGATTTTAGAAAAGAAAATTCTGAACAGTTAGAAATTAAATTTCTCAGTGAGGCTATGTGGCATACATGTACTATAATTTTATCAATGAACACAAAATCCCAGTTAATACAAATCATGGCAAAATTTCAGTGACCAAAAAAAATCAAAGTATTAAACATTTTTCAAGCCAGACTTTTACAGCTCTATTTCTTTGATACAACAATTAAAGAATATTTTCTCTCATTCACTTCTAATTTAGTAGCAAGTTAGTTTCAGCTCCAAGGACCAATATGATGCAAAGTCAGGTTTATCACAAAGCTATTGCAATCTCAACAAAAATGTAATCCACAGTTTAGAAGTGGCAAACCACCATACTGGCAAGTGATGTCAAAGGTGTTTATTTGATAGTAAGCACTATTTTTACATCAAAAAGAGCATAATTGGCTATGCTGCTTGCTTTCCCGCCCCCCCCCCCCCCCCAACTAGCTATGCTGCTTTCTTTTTTCTGAGCTTGTGAAAGAGAATAGAAGTCAAAGTTGCATCCTACAACAAAGATTGCTGTCTTAGCTTCATGCTGATGGTGCACTTTGACCCTCTCAACACTTTAGATCAAACAGAGAGCTGGGCTGCTTTAAGCTCTCATCCCATTTTCAGTAAATAAGCATTTGCCCTGGGAATGAAAATTGATACAGGCAAAAATTGTATGGAATCAGCTTAGCTATCAAGACACAACCTGTAATATTAGAGGGCTTTGCCCACAAGTGTAGGATGATTTGAAACAGTGGATAGAAAAATGACATAGATTTGATGCAATTTGCAACCACACAGGTGTAAATCTAAGTAAATACACGCACGCGTGATCATGCCACGGGGACAATTAATTCAAATGACCTTAACTTTTCAAATAAGAGCTAGCAGTGAAAAGTCAGTTAAAAAGTGCTCTAAATGCGGATTTGTACTGTTACTGCTATGCTTATTTCTATGTATTTTTACATATATGTGTCATCAATAATTTTTAGCATCGTTGCAATTAACTGTTTCTTTTGCATTATGCTTAATAGCTGTAACAGTGCATCCATAGGAAAAAAAAAAATCACTCAACAATAATTTTAAATCTCAGATCTAATTCTTAGCATGTTACCATTGTGTTTTAACAAAAAGTAGTTTTAAAGGTGTAAAGACATCATGTCCCTGACTTGGAGAAACTCCTGGGAATACACCTTTAAGAAATCCCTTCAAAAATCGAAACTGCCCAGGAGCTGGGCAAAAGGAGTGGAAGAAATGCTACAATGCAATAGATGAGCTGCAGGGTGGGGAGGGAAAAGCAGCCAAGAGGAAATCGGGAGCAGGCAGCAAGGGAGGAGGTCACAGAAGCTAGCAGGACAGAGGGAAAATGAAGTCTTTGTGCAAAACTGTTTATGAAGAATCTGTCAGTGAGGAGTTACTTGCTGTAAGAAAAGCGATAAAACACAACGCTCCAAGAAAGAGATGTAAACAGTCTTTTGGTAGGCGTGTGTATGTTTGCAAAGAGAAGAGGTACCAGTGAAGTCAACCTAATGGCCACTGAAGGCTTACTGCTTATTTCAAAGATGACTGGATTTAGCATTTGTAGTCGTATTGGCAAAGATCCTACACACCTAAAATAGGTTCCTGGAGGTATTTTTTAAAAATGTTTAAGATGGCTAGATGCTTAAATCTTGTTAAAAACTTTACGAATCAATCACCTAATAAACTCTCAGGTGCTTCTCAAAATCTCCATCAATATCCTTTAGGTCATAAAGCAAAAAAATGCAGTCCTTGTTTCCCTTTTTATATTCATTCACATATTCCCTGCATTTCTTCATCGTGGCTGTGCTGAAGTTACCCTGAGAGAGGATGCGTGCATGTGTGTGTGTACGTATGCACACGTGCATGCGGAGTCTGGTAGCTCACAGCTCTGTCGTATGTTTTGAGAACATTAATACAATGTTAATAAAAATGCTGAAAGTGAAAAATGATACAATAATGTTTTGCCATATTTGCTTCTAAATGTGATTCACAGGAGACACAATCCAACACAAGCAGATGTCTCCAAAAGAAAGAAGCTGTGAATGCAATCTATAGATTAAATAGCTAATGCTTGGAATTAACCAAGTCTTGTGCTGGGTGATGAGTAATTTGTGTATGATGTCATCTGTATCAGGTCATTCAAATATCATGTAAAGTACATCATGGTATTGGAAAACTAGTAAATAACACCAGAATAAGAATAAAGGGAAATTAACAAAATGGAAATTATTTAGTGAGACATGGAAAAAACTCCTAAAAAGCCCTGTAGAACAACTCCATCCATATGAAAAATTTCATCTCAAGGAAGCTGTCAACTAATACCCAGATTTCTATAAATTATTTTGTATCAGATGTTTAAAAAAAATCCTAAGTGTTTTTCTTACAGAATTGTAATACTGTTTTTCTCATAAGTTTTAATGCTTAAATACATAAAAGCAAAAACCAGGATAGCTGAATAAGACCATGTATGGGACAGCTCATGGTCATACATGCCTTAGAAACTGATTAACTTTGTTTTCAAGCTTGCATCATCAGAGTCTTTACGGTGAAAGCTTCACTTCAATCATGGGAGTAGTCTCAGTGGAGCCAAATGAAGCTGCTCACCTCAGTAGATTTTTTTTATATGTGCCCTCCCAGACATCTGACCTTCATCTCGGTTCCCTTGTAGTGACTTGTAGCAGTGCTGCACCCACCCCTAAGCAGCTAAATTGCTTCAGCAAATGGCAGTCTTTAAATAATTAGTAACAGGTTTATTAGGAGACACTGAGGGATACCTACAAGCAGCAATCCTTCTGAGATCATCCTGAATTATCATTATTTGTCATCAGTTTATTCTTTGTAGGTTATTTCAGAGATACATCTTAACACTATTCAGTAGATAATCACCTCAATATCTACTGTCACTACAGCACTGGGACAAAATAGACCGGTAAGTTTGGATGTGTAAAGTACAAGGCCTTTGAGTAGAAACAGGATTTCACATCTGAAAGTGAAGGCACCAGGTTTATTTATGCTCCAGTTTCTATAGTCTCATCTGCCACATGTCTTATAGTGATTGTGTTATGACAAACGCAAGTGCAAATTTTGGTACATCTCATGATCTTAAATAATCCTTGGTGGCTTCATGAGTCAGGCAATTTAGGAGCCCTTCAAACTGTTTAACAATGGAGATATCAAAAGATGCTGCTTTGACAGCATCTCTTTTGAACTATGTACTTAGACATAGAGTACAAATTAGAGTTTGGCAGAACTGTATGTCTAACTGACCCCACAGCTCAGGACCCAGATATGTTTACACAAACTCAAGGCCATTTTTTGGTTCCAAACCAGCACAGGTAAAAAACCTATTAATAATTTGCAGAGTTATATACTTTTGCTTCAGAGCCAACCATTATTTAAAATACACATAATATTTGCAAATGCTTGTAATAAAACCCAAAGATTTTAACAGTCTAAAATTTGCCCTGGAGAAGTATCTCTAGACAACAGCAAGCTCACAACTGGAGACTTTCTGTGCATCCTTCCACACCCTCAAAAAATTTAACTATTCATATAGAATAAGGTCTTGAAAGGAGTGAGATGTAACACTCCTTTGACTTGCATAAAGTCATGCTAATTTAAAGAACATGGTCCTGTTTCTTCTCAAGAGTTCTCCATTGTGTTCAAAAATTCAAAACATGCTTCGGTAATAGGTATCTGTACTCCCCTCGGTGTGAAGCTGATATAAAACTGTCACCTATGGAGAATGTCAGCACAAATAATACAGCTACCAATGAGTGGCTGACCTATGGGGCACAAGATTTAACAATGTGCCATCAAAGGGGTAAGCTACACACCATTATGTTGATGTTGCACTGCAGTAAGATGAATAAAACTAAGAAGTGAAAATGGGTATGAACTCTGTCAGGTAAGGACTAGTATTAGGACAAAATGTATTTAATATCTTCACTAATGACCTGGAAGGTGTAAAAAAAAAAAAAAGTTCTGAGAAAACTAATGTTCTGTTTCTGCAAACATCTGCTCATGTATCTTTTCAAGGGGAGCGATTATTGTCTTCAGTGGAATTACTACCATACACGCAATTACACCTAATTTAGTTCTGACAAGATCAGGGACAATACTGGAAAGATGTGAGATTGCTATGCAGGAAGTGAGAAATAATCCAAGCAAATTCAGATAATTATAGCCATGGCTAGGAAACTGCAAAACAAGATTTAGACACAACAAAACCAACCAAATACAACATAGTCTAAATTAGCAGGAATAAGAAAGCCTAGCATCTAAACATCCAACAAAACTTTTAATAAAATATCTGAAAAGTCTTTAAGCATGTATCTTAATACAGCAACAAAACAGGCTAACATATTTTAGGACTAATTGCTCAAAAATTTCCTGGAGCAAAGAAAAACCTTTCCATAAGGCTATTTTATAGTTACTTCGGAAATACCATTCTCTCGTCAGAAAATGGACAAAAAAGCATGAATAGGAAAACAACAACAAAAATGATCAGGAGGAGAACAGTTTTATGAGGAGAAATTGTCTTCTCATTAGCAGACATCATACATAATTTTTTTTCAAGTGATGACTAAGCAGGATATGGCCATAGCTGCCTACAAATGTTTCCATAGTGTAAACATCAAGACAACAGATGATTTATTTCAAGTGGTTCAAGTGGGCAGAGCTAGGAATAACAGGAAAAAATAATGGAAAGAAATTATGCAGACCAACAAAAGCATTTCTGGCACTGAATCATGTAAAACTGTACAACGATAAAGGCCAAAAGTCTCATCTTCGAGACATTGAGACTAAGCGGAACAAAGCTGTGACAAACTGCGGGATGGACGACAATGTGACTGTGTGGAACTTCACAACGATGCAGTGATTTGTCACGGCATGAACCTTACTCACCCTGTCACCATGGCGTTAATAATACATTCAGAGTAACTTACGACGTCCATGAGAAATGAAATTGGTGACTTATGTTTTCTGGATCATAGTCTAATAAAGATAATGATATAATCTTTTTTTGTAGAAATGTGAGTTGACTGAGGCTGTAGAATGAAAGGCTATCAAAAGAACTATATAACGGTGCATAAAAGATATATTGCAAAAGCAATTTCAAGATAGTGACATAATGGTGACAGCACTGAGAGAAGTTTTCTCTAAATCTGGGATTTATTATTATTTCAGTGGTAGGTGCTGTCAGGCACAGTATAGACCCATGAAATGACACGAAAGTTAAGTTATATATTAACGCTGTGCATTTTCTATTCTTAAACTTTTTTTCCTTTGCTGGTCCTGAAGTCCCTGATGTGTTGCTGACTCTGGGGAAAATCAGGGCTTTCGTAGCTTCACTTATCCATTCTTCAAAGCCTGTTTTGCTGCTTACACCGTTTCCACAGTGTTAGCTCTTTAGTTCAGAACCACTGATGCTCTTTTCCCCCATGTTGGTCATCAGTGGCAGTTGGTAATAGCCACAGCAATTCCAGGCAGGCTTACCCTCGGCATAGGCCTACCATGGAAAAAAATAAGAACAATCAAGTAAAAAAGGGAATCAAAAAACAGGAATGGAATGGAAAATAATAGAGGAGATGATGGAAGAGTTGCAGGAAGGACAACAGAGCAAGGACCAGAAGCAAGTAACGAACAGAGAAGAGCCTGGTGAGAGGCTGGAGACCTAGTAAGAATAACAGAGTTAGACAAAGTAGTGTAGAGATCACGATAGGATGGGAGCAAAAGGGAGACAGTTGAGAAAAAAGGAAGAGCAGATCCTTTAAGAAGAGCAGAAGATGAATCCATCAGATCAAATTAAACCACAAGAACAGCAGCAGAGTAAAATTAGTAATAAGTAGAAGCATGAGAGAACAGAGGAAATTGGGGAGTAGTGAAGTGAAAGCAGAGAAACGAAATGTATCAGCTAAAAGGTAAAAATTCTGGCAGCTGTTGGCAGCTCTGGCTTTCTTTTCTTTGCAAAAGATTCTTGCTCTATCAGGCAATGTACTTCCACTAGGGAATGCTCTTTCTCAAACCGACTTCAGAGCTTACTGATAATTCTCAGTGCTCAATTAACACAAATCTAGGAAGGTTCAGTTAGGTTGGAGCAACCTCGAGATAATCTTTTTTAGGGTATGCTCAATAGTTAGCTTTTTAATAATACTGGCTTAATAGGTGTAGCTCAAGCCCCTTAACATTGGCACAGATAGATTAGTCAGCAAATGCATCAAAGCAATGAGCTCTCATTAAAAAGAGAAATGCATTATGTCTGCAGGATATATCTTCAACTGCATTTACATTAGGAATTGTACAAGCGTTTCAATGAATTGTCCTGTTTCCTCACTAAAAGTAGGTTATCGCTATTAAAAGAACTGCGTGTAGATCAAGCTGAGGTGCAAAGAACGATAAGACTTGATACAAGTTTTGTTGAGCAGAAAGATTGTAAATACTGTATAAAGCAGAAGAGACCTCAAAATTGTATCTAGTAATGAGATTTAATATAAATTTGGTTCAGTACATAGAATCTCTGATAAATCTAATTGAGGAATTTCAGTAACACATACGTGAGCTATAAAAATCTTAAGTAATATCACTACAAAACTATCAAACGAAATGTCTTATCTGAATATCGACTATAGAGTGAATATTAATTAAAAAGCAAAATTTAAAAAACCTCTTCAGAACTGGATTTTTTGGAGTTATGGATCAACATTAAATACAGTCTGCCAAACTTATATCTAGATTCACTGAACATGAGAACTGAAGAAGTTTTTACATTGAGGAACAAAATATGGATGGTCCCCAAATTAGAATTATATTACATGCCTCTATAATATACTTTGAGTGGTCTTTATCCCTAAAGGTAGAATACTTACAGGTTTTCGAGTTGGGGTAACTTGAACAGAATGATAAAATTCTGGTTGAACTCGGCTGCTTTTCTTGATTTTTCTTTTTCTTACAGAAGTTTCCTGCTCACTTAAGTGGTGAGCTTCCACTAGAGGTTGTGTTTCCTCAAGGCGAGGTGCTACGCGTCTTCTAGCATGACGAGGACTTGATCTAAAGCCCTGTAACAGAAAAAGCAATCATTGTGTTTGACATCTCCCAGAATGGACCCATGTAACAACAGAAAAATTATACAGGATCTTAACAATGACTTGAGGTATAAGCATGCTCATTTTAATTAATATAATGTCCATATGTACTGCATGTAACCGTAAAGAGATGTTGCCAGGTGCTGTTAGTATCACATTTGTTTTATATTTCTCAATTATACATATTATTGACATAGCTAGTAGCAGTAACTCCTGATGCTTTTCTTTATAAGCTCATACTTGTAGTTATTTATAACTATAAAGTTCTAATTTAAAATTTATAATTAAAATTTTCCAGGTTAATTCTTAGCCTCATGAGAAATTGTTTTAGGGAGCATGAGCTGAAAAGGTGGATTTTTTCCTGAGAATGAAAGTGAAGAAAAAGTGGTAGCTGGCAATACTTAATTATGACTAACGGTTCTTGTTAAGAGTTCTGATGCTGCTAGATTTGGGGGGGAGATGTTACCGTTTGGAATAAAATAATTAAGACCGAGTGCTATCTTTTGCTGTCGTCTGAGAAATACATGTGTATTTGGCCAAAGTAATAAACTCAGGAAAAGCTGCCCTTCACAAATGCTTTTTAGAGGCTTGCTGTGAAAACCTCTGAGCATCATCCATAATGTCTCATAGCCTTACAGAATTTCATTCCTTTAATGGCCACGCGTATAACGCTAGCCCTGTATTGCTACCTGCAGAGCATTTACAATGAGCATTCTCTCATTTCACTGTGTCCTCTCTATGCCAACCATCGTGAGCATGCAAAAGCCTGCCATGTGTCATTTGTACTGAATACAATGCTGGTTGATATTAAACTTGGCCAGGTTGTAAATAAGAGTTTCATTCACTTAGTCACATGAGCTTTCAGGACAAGTGAGCCAAGTCTGTCCTTAGTGGCAGTCTGCAGTTTAAGAACTACACTCCCTTTCAAAACCAAGAATAGATGCAACAATTCCTAATTTTCTACCTTCTTTTCCCTTCTAGTAAAATATCTCTGCTGAAATCCTTATGTGACAAACCCAGCACTTAGAAATGGCTGGTCCGTATAAAGAATCAAACTTCTGCAAGGTGAGATTTTAGCTAAAACCGCAGAAATCTCTGCTATGAATCTAAATATCCTGAGTTACTGCCAGCTGAAAACTAGTGGGAGCAATACATTTCCATATAAACCTGCTGTTCTTTTTCCCCTTTTCCCTTAGCTTTTGGGTTTGGATTTTGCATTTTGTTTTGCGGGTTTTTTGGTTTTGTTTTGGTTTGTTTTTTTTAATTAGGAAATCAGCATAGAAAAGTTACACTAAAATGTTGTTATATTCATAAATGGAAGCAATCAAAAGTCAAATGTATGACTCCCTGTGCAAATTGGATTTACTGCTCCAATGTTTATGAGACTGCAAGGGAAGGGAGCTGCAGTCTGTCCTAGGCACCCTGGGAGAGACAGCTATTTTCATTATTTAAAACTGTGCTCTGTAAATAGCCAAAACACACATACATATATATATATATATATATTCACATACACATGCTAGTGATTGCTACAGATATACATTGCATGCAACAGATGATGTGAAAAAGTTGAAGAAACTTGCAGGTAGCAACCTTCTACTCCTGGACACTGGACAGGAGGAACAGGAATAGACCACAGCTCTACTTAGTCCATCTGGGAGGTTCATGTATGTGGTACATCAGGGTTATGAAATACATAGGATGGAAAGATACGGCCAAAATTTCCTGAATCCTGTTTTATGATCCCTCCCTATTCTACTGAAGCAATAGAGTTGTTCAGACTACAGCTAGGGCCAGACTTTGACTCCCTGTATCTTAAAGGAAGCAGGACCCTGGCGGAATCAACCAACACAAGCAGCATAGTGGAAGCCAGTGCAGCCAGTGGACCTGCGCGGATTTAGGAAGATCTCTAAACATTTGAAGACAGGAATCTGTGAGTTACTCTGCCACACTAGTGCAATGGGAAAACTTATTGCCCCATTTTCTTTCTACACTGTGAAACAGCTAACAGATACTTAGAATGTTTCATTCAACGTGATACTAGGACTATTGAGGATGACAGGGAAAAATACAACACAGGGAGCCTGCTATTACAGAGCTTACTTCTTGTGGAAATTTTCTCTTTACAAAAAAAGTTAGCGTGCATCAGGAATTATTCCATAGTAAAAGAAAATATTCCTTCAGAGACCAAAATACCCAGCAAATCTGTTCTGAGTTCTGAAATCAGAAGAGATTTTCTAAATGTTAAATGCATTGTGATTCATTTACAGACGATGGCTACTGGCCGAAGCCTGGTTATATACCCTCCACTGCAGCTGCTCCCTCACCACTCTCCCATCCCCATTAGCTGGATAAAACTCTTTTGGAAAGTATGTTTATGTAACAGAAGAATTCGGTAGAAGATAAGCAGCTCTAAAAGTGCTTAGAGATGCATGCCAAATAGGGATTTAACTATGTGGGTCTCTCTCACTGAGTGACTTCACCTCAAAATACTTCAATGTTTACTGATTATTATGTTTTGATACGAAAAAATCACTTGTGACTTCCAGAAAAGTCTGTTTATAGACAGTGCTTCTCCTTCATATTTTATATATTTTTCTCTTTTACTGTTTATTACTAGCAAGAAAATGGGATCTTTATCTCTTTAAGAGCTCATCTGCTTCTGTTTGCTGAAGCTTATTCTTCACTTGAAGTCATAATCTGCCTGCAGTATCACAAATGGTTGCTCTGGGGAGGATTATAATGCGATAAAGGCAGAGGATCATGATTTCAGGTGGAAAATTAATTCCATATCAACAAAGATAATGTTACAAGGGCAGAGTTCTCAGACCAAAACCGGAAATGCTTACTCATTCCTGCAATGAGACTTTGCCAGAGCAAACACCCAAATCTGGAAAATTTCAAAATTTGGTAATCAAAAATGAAGACAGGAGTCAAAAGTGATGTAACGTATGGGAGCTGCTACTCCTGTGCTCAATGCAAAAGTAGAATGGCCAGTGATTCCTTCTCAACAGTGAAATGAACTGACGCTCCTTGTGTCATCTGTGTTAGTTATCCTTCAGTTGAACCCAAAATTGAAAACTTATCATACTAATACAACAATCAAAACAAAAAATGTGAAAATGACACAAATATCTGTTTGGCAAAGCACTATTGTAGATGTTAAGTCAGCACTTGGAAGAGCAGAAAAATATTACAGAATACTCTGGGACGCACAGTACACCACCTGAGACCAAATCACTGAGAAAACACTAGAGATTTTAAAATCACGCGGGCAATACAATGAGATTGCTGTAACACCGTTAAGCAATTTGTAGTTTCCGGTATCATGTGAATGCTGTGTCACTGGACAGTGACAAACCTTTTCTTGTTCTTTGTGCTCAGGAGTTGCTCATTCCTAGTCCCTACTGCCTGACTCATTTTTATGCCTGTAAAATTCTGAAACAAGGCAAACCAAATAAGACTTCAAACACATATTTTTAGATAATCTGTCTTCTAAATACTAAAATAACTGCGCAAAGATTTACACTAGAAAGTATTTTTCCTTAAAGAAACAACTCAGATGACCACCAGAAACGGTTTTAGATATCACAGAGGAAGACAACAGGGAAACTGAATGTGGGATTATCTTCTCTCCAAAACCATTCATGTGCATGCTTTCCGTTAAGAGTCTGAATCCATGAAGACTGATCTTCCTAGTCATACTCTACAGTCAGCAGGAATAGAGAGCTGTCTCTGGAGACCAGTGCAGAGCCAAAGCCTAGTTCACCTACTCTCAAGGGAGCTTTTCTGTCTGTGGAAGAAGACTGGGGAGATCAGCCTCTTTTAACTGAAATTCATCCTTTTAAGTCTTCTCTGAAAGTGGGTTTTTTTTCCTGGAATGAAGTGGGGTAATATTGAAAAGACCTGTTGTGTCTCTCTTTACACCCAACCAACGATGAATGTTCCATGCCTGGGCATTGCGTGCCACAGCGCACAATCCACTGGTTGTGTAAAATGACTTCCATGGGAAGAGGTTCTGTAAAAAAAAAGTCTTCTAATCCAGCCAAGTTTTAACTTCACACCTTTCATTCAGTGACTGATTTCTTGTCTGTCGAAACACAGTGTGGGATTCCTCTGCTCAGCAGATCTCCCCTCTCTGGGTTCCCTTTCAAGTCACCACAGTCAGCAGGTAAGATGAACCATTCTGTAATGGCATCTATTTCTCTCCATTAGCCATAAAGGGAGCCCAAGCTGGCTACTTCACTCGCAGATATCTATAGTGTATGTATCCAAAATTAGATAGGATGGATCAGACCCATGATGACTAGTTTTTGGTCTGCCTTCAATACAGACTTACACAGAATCACAGAATGGCTGAGGTTGGAAGGAGTCCAGAGGTTATCTGGTCCAACCTCCCAGATCAAGCAAGGTCATCTAGAGCCAGCTGCCCAGGACCATGTCCAGATAGGTTTTGAATATCTCCAAGGATGGAGACTCTAAAACCTCTCTGGGCAACCTGTGCCAGTGCTCAGTCACCCTCACAGCGTAAAGTTGTTTCCTGATGTTCAGAGGGAACCTCCTGTGTTCCAGTTTGTGCCCATGGCCTCTGGTCCTGCCACTGGGCACCACTGAAAGAGCCTGGCTCTGTCCTCTTTGCACCCTCCCCTCAGGTACTTATTGGTAAGATCCCAAATTCACACCTTGCAAATGTTTTAAGAAAATACCATCCTCAATTTGTCAGAAGTGATTCTAAAATCTGACTTCATTCCATATATATTTTATTATTAGATTTCCTCTTATTTTCCTCTTCCTACATGAAACAATTCCAGTCTCTTCCATCACTTTTTTTTTGGTGAGAGTTTTACATGTCCGTATTCACAGACATCACCCTTGCTGGATCCCCATAATTCAGTATAGTACTCTTACAAATTTGTATTACTGATATATATACACTAGTATAGCAAGGTTTTCCATTCTCTTTAAATATTTCCCATCCCGTCTTCTTTTCTCATCAGGCTATACATCTGAAAGAGGTCTGCACTGAATTATCAACAGTAATTCAAAAGGCCCTTTCTGAAGACCATAAACTTAAAAATTAATAAAGTAGATAAACAACTTTTCTTTGTAATATACCCAGCCTTGCATTTATTAACATCATGTGTGTTCATTTGCCCCATTCTTCAGAATTTCTCCAGTATGGTCTGGTATTTGATAACCAAGTATGTGACAGTCTGCAACCCTTGTTATGTTTTTTGCCTATTCCCATTTGTAGCCCATTCATTAATAGAAAAAAACCCCAGGATTTTGAAACTCCTTTAAAAAAAACCTTGTCTAACCTTTGATTTTTATTTTTTTTTATTTACGGATAAGGACATTTCAGACAATGTGTTGAACCTTTTTCTTTCACTTTCTTAATTTCTCTGTATTTCTTTTTAATTCTTTTTCTGATACTTTAATAGAATATGAATACATTGGTGCTATCCCATATGTGCATTATTGCTTTAGAGAAATGAATCTTTGACTCCTCCATTCTTTCACTGTGTGATTGTATTAATTCATCACATCCTTTTCCTCTCCATTCTAGTTTCTAATATCTCTACTGTGTTCATCATACATTATCTATTATTTTATGCTTTATAAGAAACCATATTCATTCTTCATTTTTTCCAGTGTGTAAGTATTTTATATAGAATATATTCATATATATGAATTCTTATTTTGGAACCCAACCTTTCCAGCCAGTATGTGCTTTCAGAGTCACTAAACAGTAACTTCAAGAGAAGTAAGAGTTCATTATCTGATGTCCAGCTGAAGTCAACAGAAATCTTTGCATTAACTTCAGTAGACACTGGACTGCAGCCCAGTTTACCTTCTGGCAGAACTTCAGTAAACCGCAGAAAAAGCTCTAGCTAGCATGAAGCCACAATTCAGCGCACTAGGAGGAATGACAGCAGAACTCAGTTGTGTTTGCAAATGCCTTTACAGATATTTGAGTAAGTCCCATAGATTAAATGCAATTTTGCAGGTGCACTAATGAACATCAAAGCCAAAGGAAGCTGAGATAGGACATCCAACTTCGTGTGCTTGCTTTAAGGTTTTTGACAGTGGTTGTGTATGCGTGAGAATTGTCATCTATTACCATTGTCAATTAATGGCCTCAAGAAACAGTCTTTGAATTGTCAGTTACTGCCTGTTTAAAGCTTAGAAACTTTCATGTGTATGCAACCTACAACATCTTAGGGCCTGGAGACATTAGCATGCTGAGTATCAAAACCGTTTTCAAGATGCCGGAGTTCTCAGCTGTTTTGCTGACAGGCTGAAATAGAATTAAACCCTATAGTTGAAGTATCTACTTGAACTAAAAAGGCAGGTTTAATTTAATAACTTTATTGTATCAGATTCTCCTGCACACTAGAAGAGAGAAATTTGAGGGTCTTTCTGCTGCACATATAAACATATATATATGCATCTGTATTGTAAGAACAGTTTTAAATTAAAAAGTGACCAAGATTGCATTATTTCCCTTCCTCTTCTTCCATTGTGACTTCCATCCCAAATATCCTCAGTTTACAAAGAAACAAACGCCCCCCCAATTATTTAACTGCCAGTTTTGCAAGTTCAACCCCAAATCCAGGATTCATGTCAAGTCCAAACTATTTATACATCCTCTCTGATATAAAAGATTGCTAACTAAATCCAGGTCTTAGTTTTCTATAGCAGGAAGATTACCTACACTCCCTCAGTATGTTACTTCACAAACGCACAAGGAGGAAGCAACTGCATTTGCTCTTTCTTAGTTCTGTCAGGTCTCAAAAAATAGACTGCAACCTTTTTTTTTATTTTAGTTCTCTTGATATATTTTTTTCAATCTTAGCTAAGGGTTACTCCTATAAAGATCTGCATTAAGATTTAAAACATCAAATGTAAAATTTTACATTCGATTTTTCATTCTAGTCCCTCATTAACAAGCTTTCACTGATGCTTCTTTCCATGTCTTATGTGTATTTTAGGAGATAGTATTATTATCTTCTAAACCGTAAATTCTAAGCAGTTCTGGAACCATTTCTCAGATATTGAAGACTGATTTGGCATGTATCATATTCCAAGATAAGTCCACACATTCAAAGGGATTAAAAGCAATTGTCTTTTACATAACCTGCACAAGATTACTTTTCCAACCGAGTTCATGAACTACAACATCAATAACTAGCTTTCCAGTTCCTAAGTGGGCCCCCAAGTGTACACATACCAGCCCCTGTGTGAACCTAGGGTGTAGATGTGAATTTAGAGTACAGTTTTTAATAACCCATGCTGCATTACACTGCTGTTTTACACAATGTGGTTTTTTCCTGTCTTAAGCTTAGGATTCCTATCAAAGCAGGTAAGCTGTAACACTAGGAAAATCTGATGATGTGTAAGCAAATAGCCACGTAGCATCCCCAGTCATGCCTCAAGATATCCTTTAAATACTCCTTCCTGTCTAAATCTATAAACCACAGAAGCTGGCCTGTTCTCCATGCAGTCCTATCGTTCTCTGACAAGAAATCTTGCAGCCCTCCACGGCCGCCTTGCCTTTGCGATGGCTTGTCCCAGTTCCTTCCCTGTTACCTCAGGGCACCGCCAGCCTACAGTAGGAACGGAACAATTATTTAAGAACAAAAATAAATCAGAGTACTGCTTGATCAGTGGTCTGCAAGGGAGCATTTAATTTAGAATATACTAGCACATTCCCCAAACACGTCCCTCTTCCACCCCTGCTTCCTCTATTTTCCATCTCACCACTTCTTCTCAGCTTGGGCAGTGTACAGTATACATCAAGAATCTGCCGTGAGGAATTAACTTTAAATATTAAAAATTACAGTAAGAAGGAGAATAAGAAACAACACACAGACTGCTAAACGATGCGAGTGCTGCCCAACATCTAGTACAAAGAACTGACTCTCCTCTGTCCAGTGTTCTTGTTTTAAGTACAAACTGGTGACAGAATTTATGCCACCGCAGCATGTGAAGATGGGTGTGCACTTTGTCAAGCATAAAACAGGTGCATAACTGATGAGAGACTTAACAGGCATATGTAATAAAAAAAAGATACCTAGGGTGGAATTCAGATATCTATTAAGATACCTAGATTCAGACACTAACAACCTATCTGAACAGGTCTCTCCTTCAGGAACTACTAGTCCAAGCTCCCCTAACAGCCAACAAAAAATTTAGCCAATACATTCAGTGAGGCTTGAAGAACTGTCCAGCTCATCCTGAAGCAGACAGCTACACTAGGTCAGCTGAGTAGCTCTACAGACTATAAACTGTAAATGCTTACAGCAAGCTTATCTTGCTGTATAAGAAGATGCTGGTTTTGCAGAGTCACTTTCCGACTCCGGCTGCACTTTACACGCAGGAAGGTAGCGGCAGCAGATCAGAAGGGAATGATGCCTCGACCTAGTTGTATCATTTTGTTCTCTCTAGAACACAGAAGGAGGATAAATATAATGCCTCCATCTGACATGATTATGCATTTCACTGTAGTTAGTGCTATCAATTCAGATAATCATAAATTAAGTCTTGTAAGAACTGTTTCACTTCCAGCCTGCTCTACTATTTGCCCTGCCATCCCAAAGCAGAGTGCTTTATTTAAGCAGCTGAGTGGACAGGGGCGATAAGGACATTGGCACAACTTGGAAGAAATGTGTCTTTGCCCAATTGTCAACTGCAGTTAGGTTCTATAGCTGATGTCATGTTTTCACATTTCCGCCGTAACTCATATTTCATTCCTGCTGATGAGTCAGGACTGACTCTCCTTGATGCAAGGCAGTAGGGCACAAGGGAGCACAGCAAGGGCTCAGATGCCTGAACGGCAGAAGAACCCAGGTAACGGGTACCCAGGCTTGCAGGTGAACTAGAAGCACAAGGAATCAGCTCAAAACCAAGCTCTTCATGCAGTGCTTGCTTTCATTTAATACCCTCAGCCTAAAGTGCTGAGCTGTTTCTGAAGGGGCATCCACAACCTGATCTGTCAGCCTAATAATCTAACCACAGTAACTGAGAAATCAGGTGGATGGTTAAGCTTTTTGAGCCATATGGGATCTATGGACCCCTGCATGATCCTTTCCGTCTGTACAAGAACAGTTTCTACAGCAGACGTGGTAATACATGTGTTCACCACAAGTATGACTTCAGCTATTTTAATTCGCAGTTTAAATCTGAGGTTAGCTTTGGCCAAAAACCGGTAGCTAGAAGTTCCCCTTCTGTACACGTGTACAACGTGGCTGCTAACAGTCGGATGGCGACAAGCCTTGCTCCACCCAGATCCCCTTCAAACCAGGGCTCTGCCTGCTTGCAAGCAGCTGCTTGTGCCCACCAAGAACACTGTAACTGGCATGCGACGTATCTGAAGCTGCAACCTCATCTGAAACACACGTTTCCAGAGATAACAGTAGATACTGAGAAGCCTGAGTATGTAAGTACTTACATGATAGCTAGGAGGTTTTGACATAACTGTATTAATGGGAAACCAAATAGTAAGAAGAACTTTTAATATGTACTGCATCTTACATTACTGTGTCCAGCTCTGGGGGCCCCAGTACAGGAGAGACATTGAGCTGTTGGAGCGAGTCCAGAGGAGGACCACGAAGCTGATCGGAGGGATGGAGCACCTCTCCTGTGAGGACAGGCTGAGAGAGTTGGGATTGTTCAGCCTGGAGAAGAGAAGGCTCCAGGGAGACCTTATAGCAGCCTTCCAGTACCTACAGGGGGCCTACAGGAAAGCTGGTGAGGGACTGTTTGTATCAGGGAGTGTAGTGACAGGACAAGGGGTAATGGGTTTAAGCTGAAGGAGGGTCGATTTAGATTAGATGTTAGAAAGAAATTCTTCACTGTGAGGGTGGTGAGGCACTGGAACAGGTTGCCCAGAGAAGCTGTGGAGGCCCCACCCTTGGCAGTGTTTAAGACCAGGTTGGATGGGGCTTTGGGCAATGTGGTCTAGTGGAGGGTGTCCCTGCCCATGGCAGGGGGGTTGGAACTGGATGATCTTTGAAGTCTCTTCCAACCCAAACCTTTCTGTGATTCCATGATCTTTATGCGGTGGTTGTCCCTATCCTGTTAGAGAGCTGTGAGGATGTGTGCATTACTAATGCAGGTCCCAATACACAGTGTATCGAGACCATGCCTTACCCATTGATGTGGACCATGACACAATGTCAGTACTTTATCAGGTGATTGATGGAGCTAGGAGGAGATCTCCTCAGCATTTCAATGCTCTGCAGACTGTTGGATGCCAGAATAGAGATGCAGGCAACCAGATGGCTATAGAAATATAGAGGGCATTTCTACACTACAGTTACGAGGGAGTAAAGGTACCCAATCCAAGTTAACTCTGGAGTTAGCTCAGGAACTCAAGTGTTCTTGCTGCAGCCACCAAGGAATTGCCATATATTTTGTGATACAATTGTCAAACAAGCTGTTTCTCAGCATAGACCGATGCTTGCTAGGCTATCTAAAGGCAGCACTGCAGTGAATAAAGCTGACAGTGACGGGCAGATGATGTATAGTAAGCAGAATCTCAGTGGTACCTAGTTTGCTATGTAGCAGATCAGCGTGACATATTCTGTCTGGGCCACGTTACTGGACATACTATGAAAAATGGATAGAAGGATTTGCGTTTATACAGTGTAACCTGTATTTATAGCTCTCCATCCCTATAATAAGTGCTTTCATACATCTAAGAAAAAAATTTATTTTTGTCTCTGATTTATTTTCCCTTGAACCTGTTCCTTAACTCTTAGGCGGCTAATGGAAAAACAGTTTAAACATCCTGGGGGGAAAGGATGTCAAACACAAAAGGTAAAATATTTTCAGGGTGATTCAGCTCCACAAAGACAAAAAGACATCCTTTGAATAGGTGAATGAATGTATTTTTCTGTACATTTCTGTTGCTCCTTGAATGCACTCCCTCCAATCAAACAGAAGACTCAAATTCAGCTTGGAGGGGCTGCTGATTTCTCTTTTCACTGGTGCTGTACATATCTGGAGCAGTTTATAAATAACTCTGCAATGCTCAGGATGAATTATGGTGCAACTCTTCAAAGACTATTCATTATTGGTTTTTAAGATATCTAGAACTATATTTTTAGGCAACTGTCTCACAATTGGCCTCAGAAGGGGGATGTTTATGGCAAAGGTATGCTTAGGGATAAATTTGTGAACACTTTTTCTGGGCATCAATTGTTGGCACAGTCAATATATACATTTACAGGAGATCGTTGTACTAGAGTTTTGCATCCATTGTACCATAATGCATGATTTAGCAAATTCATTTGCTCTTGAAAATTGTCATTGGTCTTGACTGACCTATTTCACTACCAGTCTTGTCACAACAATAGACTGAATATATAACCTTGTAAAGACTGTTCAGTATACTAAGAAGAAACTGTGGGGTCTGCAAAACTCACATGACCAAATGCTATTCCTTTGCTACAGCTGTGGTTAATATATGCTGCCAGCCCTCCCAGAGAGTCTTCTCGGAAAGTGTCAACTCCTGTTTGCCTTACTGGTATGACTAGTCCCACCAGACGTGCACCTGGGTTATGTGAATTTACAGTGGACTCTAAAACTTGTACGGAATTCATTCCTAGTAGGTTTATACCTGTAGGTCTCAGTGGAAGCATTCACAGAAACTTGCCCAAAATATATGAGTCAAAATTAAACAAATACAAAAAGATGCTGCTCCTGACTACCCACAGACACCAATACCTTCAGTTCTGAGATCATAGTATTTCTAATTTAAAAAGTAAGATAAGGGAAAAATGTAAAGCTCAGAGAAAATTTCAGGCAAAAGATTTATAAATCTGGTGATTTTTTCCACCTAATAATATGAAAACCATAAACTACTGGTTTAGCAATTAGCACAATTATCCCTTCACAATCTCATAAAAAACACCATTTAAAAATCCTGAACGAGAACCTTCCTTTTCACAGTTCTTGCCCTTAAATTATGAGATTTTTAAGAATTATACCATTTGGATTTATTCCTTCCAGCTTAAGGGCTAGAACCTTACTTCCTTTTTAATTGAAAGGTAAAAATCCCACATAATCCCATGACTCCAGAGGTTTAGACAATAAGGAAAACTAATTCAGAAAGAAATTTGAATCACAAGAAGTAGCAACACCAACATGTAAAGCAGTGCCTTTAAATTGTGAAGTACAGAAGACACGCAGACCTCTGTAAAGTGTAAGCTGCTAAACATTTAAATGTATCGCACCTAAGACCCCAAAGTACTCAGAGAAAATTCCTATACTTCATGAAAAAAACAAACCTCTACAGAGAGCATGAGAAGAATTAAGTCAGTGAATCACTGATAGCATTCACATTTTTGAATATACTAGGAATAATAATAAATAACACCCCCCCAACATAGTCCCTGTTTTGGTGAAACTCACTGAATTACACTGTTACTTCGGTGTGGTTTTGGTTAAGCACAGACACTTCATTCTACAACTGATTCTCAAAATAAAGAATAGTGCAAATAGCTACATCAAAGTCTGATTTGTCATGTAAGCAATGAATATTTCCGTTGGAAATTTACTTGTTTTCTTTTTACAGCCATGGCATATCTAGGTCTCCCTCAGATTAGAAACATTAACTATTCTGGGTACGATTCCTGTGTGACTTCATGGAGTATCTATAGTACCTGGGGGATGGAGGGAATCTTAGGAGCAGTTATAGTCATAACGAACTTAAAGGAATGCAGTAAAAATATATTAAAAAAATAGACCTGACAAACTTCAGATGGTAGTAAATGAACATTAGTGGGGAGGTAGAGACACCGCTGTATTATCTCAGGAAACTCTCACATCATCTTGCTGGTTAATTTTTCTGTTATGAAGCATCTCTAACAAAGACAGACTTTAACCTACTTTATATTCATAATGATTCATGCAAATTTACCTCCTTTTGAGGCAGGGGGTCAAGTGTTTAAGTTCATTCTATAATGAGTAAAATCTACATAGATTTTTGCAGTATAATAATGAGGCATGTTTTGCAAGGCATTCAAAATCAAGACCCACAAAACCAGACAAACTGTTTGTGAATTCAATTCACCAATGGCATATAAAATCAGAACAGAAGAGCTGATAAGGATCATAAATACATTTTCAAATTTAGTATTTATCCTCCCATAGTATGGTGTCTTAGTTTTTTCACGTGGGGTTCAGTACTAAAGGAAAGGGATTAAATAGTTCTCACTGTATATAGACAAAGACAACATAGGCATGCACCATGAGAGCTGTGGCTCTGGCAAAGAACCTCAACATAAATTTGCTACACATCCATTTTTCCAAATATAAGGCTTTCCTGGCAGGCAGCCAATCATGCAGGAATTGCCAACCGTTCTGTAGATAGGGCAATTATAATTCTCTGTGCACCGCCACTAGACCACCTGCACCTTCACGTGTGATCTAAGTCAGATTTGAACCCAGCTCTCCGGAGATGAATGCCAACCCACTGCTATTTACTATCAACCTATTTTTCATTATCTTTTCTTATCATTAACAAACACCGTTTATAACTGCACCTGACAAACAGCTAAGCATAATGGAGGCTAGCAGACTGACCTTGTGCTGTAGAACTTGGAGTTGAGATGTTATGTTCATTGGGGGGGGGGATTGTGCAAAGTCCATATTTTCATGTATCATGCTTTGCTCTCATCAACATCTTATTAGATTTGGAAGTGTATAATGTTTTGTGCTGATATAGCATGAGAATGTCAAATTCTGTTTCAGACAACACTGCCAATATTTTCATGGGAGTATGCTGGTAATTTTTTATTAATCAATTCAATTAGATTCATTAAAATAAGGTTTTACTTGAAAAACAAAATTGGAAAATGAAAATTTAATGATGTCAAATGAGTCATCGTTTTTCTCTTAAGAGTCAAAAGTCTATCATCAGATAATGAAGGAGAAAACAGCTCCACCACTTATTTAAAAGGGCAGTTTAGACCATTAGCCATGGTGTTACTCTATGTAAATGAAATGTAGAAAATTACAAAAGAATGTAACAGTTCTTATTGGTTTATTCTAGCATGTTTCAGTAAATGGAAACTTCTAGGAAATATTTTAAATGTGTCTCCTTCTAACTGGGTGATATGCAAATAACCACATGCTAGATTAATAAAAATAAATTAGTCACTTTGCAAACTTCCCTTTTAAGAGTCACCATACAGGACGTGTATTTCAAAAGGGCGTAACACATTGAACTTCATCTTTATCTAGGCTCAAGAGTGAGATAATTTTATATGGAAACCAAGTATTTCATACTGGAGGAACTAAATCATGAAAAAAATCCTGTGACTTCCAGAGGGACACGTTTGTTCACTTTACTGCAGCACTTTTCAGTCAACAACAAAATCAGACTTTTCATGGTTTAAAGACAGGACACTCCCTGTGTCATCTTCTTTTTTGTGATAGCGTGTACAAATTTCAAAATGGTTAGGAGTTTAAAGCTAATTTCCAATACAATTTGGCAATGTGGTTTGTATCCCATGTGCACTTTTGAAAACATTACTCATAACTGGGTAATTTTCTCACCCACAACCGAGTAAGGAAAAATGCAAATAATTTAAAACAAAAGATCATTTTAGTGCAAAACTCCCTCTCAAGGCTTCCAGAGTAGCAGACAATGGCATGAAGATATGCCTTAAATCAATAGCAGGAAACCAGGCAAGAGAAATAATCTAGACAGGAGCTCTACAGGGCAGCATGGAAACAAAGTCGATGCTAAAACAAGTATTATTTTCTGTATTTTCCCAGCAATTATGCTCCTCATTCAGAATCCCTAGGAAGTGACTGGGTTTTGTGCTACACTTTTAGCACCAGCACGTAAGAGTTTTGATTCCCCTGACCTGTGCATACAAGGGTCACAAAATGAGGTGCCTGCCAAGCAGGCTTGAATCTGGATCCTTCTGGGATCTCCCGCGGCAGCGTCCAAGCCAAGCGGGCAACTTCTTCCCTGACAAGCAGCAAGGTGCAGGTGAGGGCTGGCGGCAAAGCAAGCGAGCGGAAGCCCTGCAGTCGCAAAACCTACCAGCTCCGCACATATTTACAGTGCGGTCAATAACTGGACTCGGGGTTGCTTTTTTGGATAGAGGGAGGTCTGGCACGTACAGCAAGCACAGCTTTTCTTAAAGTAACCAATTGCTTTGGAAATGACACAAATCAGCAGGCCGGTTTAGGATAATACGAATGAAGAGTTGACGTTTCGTGTGGAAAAAAACAAGAAATGAGAGAGGACATTATGTCTTTCATGCAAATGAAAAGTTTGCTATGCGATTTCATTAACAAAAGACCACAACAATATGTACTCAGGTAAAGAGAACAACTTCTGACCTTGAAATTGCGTGCTAAATAAATTACCTCAGAGCGAAAGTGATGAGTTCTCATGACAGCATCTGGAAGGGAAGCAGAGAGACACATAGGCTGCATCCAGCTCCACCTCAGATTTCGCTCGGGCTAATGTTTTTTTCTAATTGCTCGCCCTTCAGAGCATATTCCTGGACAGGGTCTGGCTCTGCCGGCGCAGCTGGCAGCTCCGCCCGGCATTTATATTTAATTCATGGGGAAGAAGTTGAGCACAAAGTTCTGCTGCACTTGAGAAACCGGGGAGGGCTGAGGGGGGTTCCCAGCCCCTCACTTCCCTCCCGCGGGCCGAGGTTTCGCTAAGGGATGGGTGGAGACAAGGCTGCCGCAGTCCTGGGCTCGGCTTGAATTTTCTTTAAAGCCTTTGCCCGGCTAAGCTGAGGCAGAGCGGCCCTCCGCCGCAGAAACCGCGGGATGGGCCGGGGGCACCCCTCCTCCGCCCTCGGGGACGAGCGGCATCTCTTACCTCGGCTCCTTGAGCGACCTGAAAAGACGGATTTGATGGGATGCCTCCCTTTCTGGAGCCTGCGGTGCCAGCAGCAGAAGAATAAAATCGTAGCGATGGTCCCCAGCAGCAGCAGGAGCAAGAAGAGGGCGCACTGGATGCTGTAGGGTCTCAGCAGGACCAGGAAAGCCGCGGCAATCATGGCTCAAGCGCCCAGCTGCCCCTCTGCGTGCGCGGGTCTGCGGCGAGCGGCGGGGGGCCGGGCAGCGCCGGGCAGCCTCTCCCCCCGGCAGCGGGGCGGGCATCGCCGCCGGCACCGCGCTGCTGGAACCGGCAGCCGGGCGGGAGGCGGCGGCGCGGGGGAGGAGGAGGAGGCGACGGAGGAGGAGGAGGAGGAGAAGGAGGAGGAGCGGGATGAAATTCAGGCCGTGACTCAGCAGCAGCAGCAGCCGCCGCGGCAGCGGGGCTTCCCCCTCCGCGCCCGCGCGGCAGCCAGGAGCGAGGAGCGCGGCGGGCTGAGCGCCCGCGGGCACCGGCGGGGCGGGGCGGGGCGGGGCGCCGCATGGCAGCCGGCGCGGGCACGGCGGGGCGGGGCACCGGGAGGAGGAGGAGGAGGAGGAGGAGGAGGAGGAGGAGGAGGAGGGGGGGGGGGTGCCGCCGGGGGGAGGAAGGAGGGGAGGAAGGAAGGCACACGGCGCAGCGCAGCCCAGCCCGCCGCCGCTGGGACTTGGCCGGGGCGGCCGGTGACATCACGCGCTGGAGCTGCTGTAGAGAGAGGCGGAAAATGGCTGCTGCGAGGTACCGGGGGGGGGGGGGGAGCGGCCTCCCCGCGCGGGCCGGGGACCCCCGGGGGGAGAGGGGCTGCCCTGCTCCCGCCGCACCGGAGGGCAACGACCGGTGTGGCGCGGGGTCGCGGCGGCGATCGCCCATGCAGGTCCGTGCGCGGCGGGGGAGGGGGGGGGGGCTGTCTGTAGCGGTCTCCCGGGCAGGGGGACCCTGGACCCGGGGCACTGATCGCGGCTGGCTTCGTGGCAAAGCTGCCGCAGGGGAAAGGGATTGGGAAATGTTAATGAGATACGTCCTGAGAAGGTGATTAGGGTCCCCGTATCGTGCTGATCCGTGTTTGCGGTGCTGGGATTTAGCGGGCAGCTGACTGCGGGAGAGCCGGCACCTCACCAGCTTTCATCTGCCTTACGCGTTAAGGCGCACACCGCGTGTGGTGCTGCGATACCGGGCGGCGTGTCATTTGCTCGCTCGCCAAGACGTTTCCTACGTGAAAGCCGCGGAGAAGTTGGCCGGCGCAGGGGCTCGCTGCAGCGAAGGCTGTTACAGAGCAGTACCCCCTAAATACCCTCGTACTGCAGGAAACTGCAACGTGCTGCAGCAAATGTCATCTGTGCCTTTCATCTACCCCCTTGCCCGAGCCCATGCATCGCATATACCATAAAAAAATCCAGACATGTGCGGGTTGCTAATGCGGATAATAACAAGAGTTTGTCACCATTGCTACCTCTGCAGCTCTCGCTTTGCTGATACTCCATACTTTCAAAGACTGCTTCAGAGGTCTTTGAAAATGCAGTTTTAAACTCCCTCGTACTACTACGCACAAAAAAAATCGCATGCTGCAAATATAGCCAGGTAATATTTTGCAACATTGTGCTTGCCTATGCTACTGAGGGAAAAGTTAGGGTTAATTTGTGATGAAATTCATGCTCTTTTTCATGCATCTTTGATGTGAGCGTGTAAATGAGAGGAACATTTCCAAAACTTGCTAGAAATAATGAAAATCTCGGTAAATATTGGAATAACATTGAGATGTTGCTGCCTTACATGATTGCCATAAAACTATATAGAAAAGTATATGTGCAAATGTAAATTAAACTACAAAATATGCAAGCTGGAAGGACAGAGAGGGAAACATCAGCGGTAACTTAAATAACATCAGGAAAAATGATCTCTGGAATACTAAAATTCCTTTATCACTGAACTAATAACATTGTAACACTTCACTGTACCTTAAGGTTAGGGAAATCCATTTTCATTGAAAGATTCTCTTGATATCGGGTTGGGGGGCTAAATAAAGAAAGAAAAAAAATGTTGACTTTTAGGTCTATAATACTTTATCTCAGGAATTTTGTATCATTTCGTAATATATGCCAAGATAGTGAGCCAAACTAGTCTGTCGTATTACTTTGTAAAATGGAAAGTTGCTACATTGCAGTCTTTGATTTAAAGCTTTCCCTCACTGCCTAGGAACTGACAAATGCTATAAGGTTGTGTTGCATCATGTGATGCAATATTGAAATCTTTCCTAACACCGCAGTACACTGCAGTAAAATGGTTTTAATGCAGATTACCTGGAGATTATTCAAACAGTTCATGTTACCTCACTGTAATGTGAAGCAAATCAGCGTGATCCCCCCCTGGCAACACGCTGCCCTGCTGCAGTGATTCACTGCAGTATATTGCAGGAGCAGGAAACTTTTCAATGCCTTTCACCCTGCACTGATTTATTGCTTCAGAATGGGACGGTGGAGGAAACGTAGCACAGCAGTGACTGCGCGGTAAAGTGCAGAGAACTGAGGGGGAACAGTTATTTTCATGTTGCTCTTGGGTAGCAGTGCATAGAAACCATTTGACGGACAAATCTTGAATGTTAGCTTGTTAATTTAAGGTTTATAGCTTAAGTTTATAGCTTATAGCCTTTAAGTTCTAAGACTTCGAGCTCAGTGGTGTCTTGAAGGTAATACTTTGCCAAAATGATATAATAAATTTCATGACAACTGCTTAATTTTTTGTTTCAAATGCAAAAGAGAGTACAGTTTAGTACAGGAAATGCTGACATGCATGATTTTTCAGAGAGCTACTGCTCCAGGCTTCTGAGTCAACTGTCTCACATGTATATCAAACTGTTCCTATGGCTTTCTTTGTACTCATTACTGCTCTGTGTTTGTTAAATACTGCGGGGTTTGGTAGTGTGGTTAAAATATTACTTCCATGGTGAATAAAGTTTAAGTTGCTGAAGTTATTTCACATTAAAAATAAGCAAATTATATATAGGTAGATTCCTGCCCCTCCCCAAATAGCGATAAAGAGAAATTAAAAGAAGTTTTATGTGTGTAGCATTTTTAATATAAGCTTCTTTACAGAATGTTTTTCAGGGAACTTTTCATAAATCTTAAGGATGCTAAACAGAGAAGAGAAAAGGAATGAAGAGGGAAGGTTAAAACAAAACTGTTGGCTCTCAGCTGAGATTTGACCTCAGAAGGAGAATCCTGGAGGTGAAGCTATTTCAGAGAAGAGGAAGCAAAAGAAGGTAACGAAGTCTTGAGACTAACGGTGGCAAGAGTATATGGAATGGCGAGGCAGGTCAGAAAAGAGATTTAAGTTTTTGAGAGGCTGAAGCAAGTCCAAAAGGATTTTATAAGCTAAGAAGGCAGCCCTCGACCCTGAAATAAATAAGCAGTACTGCTGCCGTTTCAGAGTACACGTGATGTGGCCATGCTTTTGTGGAGATATGAGAAGGTGGGAGGCAGCGTCCTGTATATGCTTGTTTTGATGGGGATTACAGAGAAACAGAGCAGTGAGAGCAGCCTTTTGCTAAAGCAACGCTGAGGTAGGAGGTAGTGATAGGTACTCGGGCAGAGGGATGAAAAAGGAAAGTTCTGCTTCAGAGACTCCACAGAAAAGAGGCGACCAGCAAACATTTGCAGTGGAAAGGGACAGGACAGGAGGGGAGGATGTTTCTCTTGTTGCAGTCACTCTTGAATGCAGTTCTCTACCTGTTTTCCCAAGTTGTGTGAAGGAGGGGAACAGCACGGAAATTATGTCAGACTTCTGCAGTTTAATGGAAGAGTTGAGCAGGGAATGTGTTGTAGCAGCAGCAGCCCTCCCACAGGGAGGCAAGTCAGTGTTGACCTAAAATATTCTTTCAGCCAGTCTCTCATGATAACCTGTTCTGACTTAGCAGTCTTGCCCAGCAAGGCTGAAGGCAGAGATACTTTCTTCCCTTACTCTTGCCCTGTTTGCAGAATTGCAGTACAATCTGTTTGCATAATCCTTGGTAATTTATGTGAGGTTCAGCAACATTTTTTAAAAGAAACTAAAAATCTTAGCTGAGTACCATGGGTTAGGCTGAAAGGAGAAAACAAAATGTAAAAAGAAAATACAATGGTACTTTGAGTGGAGAAACCACGTCTGCAGAGATCTACCACCCTTCCCCAATGTGAGCTGTGGAACTCAAGGGCGCTCCACCACTCTGTGAAGGCAGGTCTCTGCTCCTACAGATTCAGGCCTTATAATTTTGCAATTATAAGACTCCCTGTATCAGTGAGCCGAAAGAAAAAGGTCACATTCTAGATCTGGTGATGCGGACGTAAGAATAGGAGATGATACGTGATACAATTTCAGAAGAGTTGCTGAGTAAGTGAAAGGGTAAGATCATTTCCTTTCACTGGTATGGAGGTATGCTTCAAGGACTGTGTTTCTACTAATTAATTATAATTAAGTAAAATATTCTGCTTAAATGACTACTTAACTGGTTAGAAGAGTTTTCTAATCATCTAATATTTCTTAACAAAATATTTGGGTTTTTTCTAATCAAAGAGGAACCAAAGTAAATACAGTAAAAACCAAAGAAGCAAGCAAAGTAAATACAGAATATATCATAGTATCTGAGTATTATCAAGTTCATTCAATTAAATAATTTTCTTTCCCCCTCAATATTCTACTTCACGGGTTACATGCTGTCCTCAGTGTGCTTTCTAGCAGTTTAAGCATGATGTATAAGAAGATGTTGTGGGAGTTTCTGGTAGATGATTAAACCTTATAAAATATTATTCTTTTAGTTGAAGAATGTGATTTCCAGCTTGGTATAGGCATTACAGTTAAAAAAAAAATCTGTTATGTGAAATTATATGTTCTAAATTCAGCAAAGCTATTGCAAATCTTTGTTCTGCAAAACCTGTTAAATTGTTTGCTCCATACAGTGTTTTTTAAGTTTGGAAGGCACACCAGCATTAGTTAATTCTCACAATATCCTTGAAATTAGGTAAACATGCATTATTATTTCAGATCCTTTGAAAAAAGAACCTAAACTGTAAAGGTTGTTTGATTTACCCAAGACCAAACTCTGTGATTCCAGTGCTGCAGACTAGACCCCTCTACGACTGGAACATTTTATCATCTGCAAGTGTCTTAGGTGACCACATAAAACCAAATTCCTGCCTGCTTTATATGCGGAGAGGTAATTGTCCTTATTTTGCAGGTTTATCAACTCACACAACTTGCACGTTTTGATTCCCTCTGTTTATTAGACTGAATGTAAATTGAATGGAGTATGAGCCATGCAGTTGTGCACTCATGGCTTACAGTGTTGCTGGAAAAATGCTGGCAGGAATTCTGTGGGCATAAATTGACTTTGCAGACAGAGGGGCTGATCTTCAGCCTAGATGGAAATACACTGCTAAAGCTCCTACGGCACTTTTTTTTTTTTTTTTTTTTTTATTAAAGCAGTGATATGCCCCTTTGTCCTTGGTTAAAATTTGCTCTGTATTTGTTTTTGGCAGTGTTTAACATAGCAGTTGTCAATCTGAATGTGGCCTTGCATCCCAGAGGAAATTGTACTTCATTAGTATTTTATGTATATAATTAGAAGTTGCTTAAGGATTGTTTCAGACCAGTATATGACACTGGCCTTTCATCTCTTATATTAATTTATAAAGTTAGGTTGAAGTGCATACACTAAAAAGACATTTAATTTTAGAAGGGACAGTGGGGGGAAGATAGCTCTAATATGGTTTGAGGTTGTTATCCTTGCAGGGAAGATGCCTTTCTATCAATTTTCCCAAATGCATGCAGAACTACTCTTCGTTGCAGTAATATTCCCTGGAGTAAGAAGACAATGTATACGTCTCTTGTTCTAGCTCATGACCTTTAATAGTAATGCAGATTTTTTTTTAACCAGAGATCATCAAGTTCATTCCCTCCTACCAACCTGCTGCAAAACCAGAGCAATTGAGGAAGAGCTTTGGAGTAAAAGAGCAGGCACTTTGAGTATTAACCAGGCATGACTTCTAATCTGTCATCACTCACCTATGACAGCCAGTAAAGACATATGAGTAGAGATAGTTAAGATGCCGCTAGATTATTAAATACTGACCAGAGCTCAAGCCTGGAATTTCCCAACAGCTATTTCACGTCTATGCTCTTAGAGTTGAAGAGAGAATGGCACTGATAGCAATGCTTTGGGGCAGCACAGCTTATCGAAAGATAGAAGACAGCTTATGCCACCTTATAAAAAGAGTAAGAAGCCTCCTCCTATAAACTCTCACACCAGATTGCCAGTGGGCTTGTTTGAACAAGTCCAGTTTGAATGTACATTAGTTGCATATGGAAAGTATGTCTAATATTTTTTCAGCCTTCTTGGAAAAGGGTATTTGAGTTACTTAGAGCAAGTGCACAGTTTTTTCACCTCAGAACAAGTTTGCTCATGGTCAAACTTTACCTAATGATTCTGGCTTCCCATAAACATCTTTAGAAAAAATAAGTGAATACATCAGTGGTCTTTAACCTTCATAATTTGAGAGCTGTTAAGATGTGTTGAATTACCCAAGCCAGAATGAGTGCGGCCAAGTGTTAGACTCTACAGAGCCATGCTGACTTGTTTCTTCTCCCAAGCTACTTACTGCTTCTAAGAGTTTGAATATATTAACCTGCATGGAAAGAGCTATCATGAGACTATTCAAATTCCTGTAGCTTAGGTATCTCATTCAGTTCAATAAATAAAATGATTTCTGTTGGTCTGTATATTAATACATTTTGTTGTGCACGGCATTTGCGAACAAGCAAGTGACAGTAGGTATTAGTTTTCCATCTGTCAGCTGCGAAATAGCTATTTAATAAAGATACTAATCTATGACGTAGAATTAAGATAACTTCCTGCATCTTGTTATTTGGCATCTTGTTATCTTTATGTGGATCTTTCACTGTGTGGAAGATTAAAACGCAGATAAATAAATGTATGTGGTTTATAGGCATGTGAGGTATCTAAGCTCCTGTTTAAACTCAGCTGAATTATTGGGGCCTAGAGAACAATTCACTTCCCTAAATTTACGTGTTTAGTGTCATTGGAGATGCCTGGAGTTAGGAACCACCCTCATGAGCCTGGAAGAGGGTCTAGGCCCTATGTGAGATATGTGCCCATCAGAAGAGGCAGTTGGAGGCCAGGCGTAATAATTTATGGTATCTAAGATTACACCATGCATTTATTTTTAGGCAGCTGAATTGGCCCTAGAGCATTTGAAATAAGCTGAATTGCTCTCCAGGGAGCTTTAATTGTGTTCAATAGGGGCTTGACTCTTAGGACTGTTGGAGGCGCTCAAGGCTGAGACAACTCCAGAGGGATGGCAGTTGTGATAAAAAGACCCATGGGAGATTTGCAATGCTGACGTAGCAGCTGAAGGCCAAGCAGAATAGCAGAGGACGCTGGCATTAGACACCTATATTTAGGAAGCCAAATTGATCCTTAGATCTCCAGTGATTACAGCGATAACTTAGATACCTAGTGCACCACTGACACCTTAATGTAAGCATCTTAATCTAGAACTACATCCTGTCCTGAAAGCCCAATAATGATGCCAGGTTGCTGTCTTGAAATTTATTAAAATGATTGCCATGTTTCACTGTTAGTTGAACAAATTATTAGTTAGAACAAAAGTTTAGTCCTTCAAGACACACTAAATATACCTGCTTAATAAATTCATTATTCATCTTTTCCTATCACTCAGTATTAAAAATTAAATCAATGATTTGATCCAAAAATCAGAGAGCTTTTCCAATAAACTTCTTCAAAGTTTTGATTTAAGCCACAGTCCTACAAGGGGCTTTGGCATATTTAGGTATTAAGGTTATTTTATAGATCTTCTAGGTTGCTAAAACTCACAGCATGGAGGGCACTACTGTGAAACATAATAATGGCTTCATGAATTCCTTGGGCCATTTAAATCAATTTTAGCGTGTGGGACAAGGTATCGGCCAAATTCTGCGTATAATCCTGTGGATTCTAAATGCTGCTGAGGCTTTGAAGTCAATGAGATCATCTGCGTCCTTAAGGGCTGAAGATGTTGCTTTACCATGAATAGCATCACTTCTGAGAAAAGTATCTGAGATTATTTCGTAGCTAGTCACACCAGGATAGCCATCTATAGTCGGGAAGTGAGCTGTTGGATATCAGTAATAAAAATCATGTAGTTTTATCCTTCCTGTGGAAGACAAGTGGGATTATTTCTGTGCATTTATAGTCTTGAAAGTTGCAGTAGCGTTCTGATAGGTGCTCTCCCAGATTTCTAGCTGAATTTGGAACACAGCGATACCGATGATTCTGGAAAATCTGTACTCTGTAATTCTCAGCTGAGAGACGCAGATTTGTGCTTTTAAGTCATGTTTTCCCATAAAATGACTAAAGATTCACACTGTACCTCTTTTGAGCAGTAACAGCACTTCTGCATTCTTGCAGCAGTGCCTAATTCCACTGAAATCATTAGTAAATCTTACACTGGTTTCAGGGGAATAAGATTAGAACCCACAACAAGGTATGTAACGTATTTAAATAGGGTCATGTTTTCCATCATAAATTTGTTACAGAGAACTGGGAATTTTGAGACTTCGGTGTGGCCCAAGAGTTTTACACCAACATTGTATTTAATGTCCTGATAAGTTCGATGTGAAATGCCATAGTCAAAATAACACAAACCAAATCTGTGACTGGCACTCATTATCTTGAATTGAAAATAAATAGTTTGAGTGAGATAGATAGATGAATTTCTAGCTCAGTAAAGGTGAGGGTTTTTTCCAAGGAAAACTGGGATTATCGAAGGCTGAACTTAGAGGCCAGACAATATAAAATATTAGTGCTTTCTTACGGATCTGTGTTGCATGGTTATGGTACAGTTTCTTGTTTTGCTCAAATCAGTGGCAAAGCCCTATTTTAAGCTGCAGCGGAATCAGACCCATTGAGTGGGCCTACAATCTTGTGTTGTAAATTTGTAATACTTTACACTGCATTTACTGAAAGGAAAGAGAAATAATGATCTCAGCATGCCATCTGCCAGCTCTCCAGCTGAATGGAACAGACTATATCAGTCAAAGTGTGAGATATGTCTTTAAATGACTTGTGGTTTTTTGGTTTTGGTTAGGGTTTTTTTGTTCTGGCTTTTTGGGTTGCTTAGTAACAATATGCTGTGTGCAAATTTGTAGCATCTGTGCAGAATGTGAGGTGTTAACATGTTTGTAAAAATTGAGTCCAATTAATGTTTCCTCTGCAGAGCTTTAAAATTAAATGGCTCCTTCCTTTTATTTTTTCCCTTCTACAAATCACCCGCTTTTAGAAAAAGTGGAGACAGATTTGTGTCTTAGAACAGTGATCAATCATAAATTTGTATTTGAGTACTTCTCAAGTAAGTAGTTAGTGTTTTCAAATGGAGAATATAGCAGAATTAAGTAACTTGCAAAACATAAGTGGCTTTCAAAGGTCATGTAATTCTGTCTCTGTGGTTAGTAGCTGCACACAGGGTAATGTCTGTGAACGGTTATATATCTTCCGATTAAACCCCTGAACAAAGCACTCAGTGTGAGAAATCTTACTTGATGACTTGCAGAACTGTGTAAGAAGGATTTAAAACAGAGAGCCAGATACACTTTAACAGACTTCATACTCCATCCTCTTGGCTCCCTATAGCCAAGGTTACGGGAATCTATCCTACAGCTTCAAAAAAGCTAATATAGGATGGGTTGGACCAAGCCAGCTTCTATAAGGACGCATACCTATGCCTGTATAGTCACTGAGTAGTCAGTAGAGGGAAATAGGCTCTCCCAGACAGTGAGTCATCTGCTGTCTTTTAAATACATGTCTTAGGGTGAGATGAATCACCTCTCTTTCTGCAGTGACTGAGCCAAACACGGCTAGACAACCTCTCACTTTTAAGGCAGTAAAAGTTTGGTAAGATTAATCCCATCCCCCAAGATTTTTTTTTTCCTGATGATACAGTATATTTTGCCTTTGATCTGTTTTGGCAAAGAAAATAGCTTAGAGGGAGGCATCTGCCGCAGTCCTTATTCAGACAAGGTTCACATTGACTCCCGTGGGAGAACAGGGTGAGAAAACACTGCAGGACTTCTATTCCAGTAAGTGAAGTATTTTACTGTTCCTTTTCTTCATTAAAGACATTTTGTTCTACCTTTCCATTCCCTTTCATCACTGGCTAGAGATGATGCCAGCAGACAGTTAGGTATTATCCCCGGGGCCCATGGATTGTCACAATAAATTCTGTGAAAAGACGTAGTTTGATTAATGTCTGTTGGGGGAGCTGAAGCCATAGCTCCATAACAGAAAAGTACTAACAATCAACTATTGCACTCCATTCCTTTTATTTGGCAATGTAATAGTTTCATTATTTTATGTGTAATGCAAGCCACTGAGTTGATGCCCAGCAGAGCTGCAGCAGAGGAGAAGGGACCTGGCCAGCCTCTGTTGCTGCCCCACAACTGCTTGCCTGCCTTGGTCCCTTCAAAAGCAGCAGGAGCAACAGGACCGAGTGCAAGTCTCAGAAAGCTGCCAGCAGGTTCTTGGACTCCAGACTGGATCAACCCTATCCCTCCTCCCATGACAATTTGGGAAATTCATTCCTTATTTCTCTCAGCATCCTATCTAGCTTATATTTTAACTTGGCAGCTGTTAAGATTCTTGGTGAAATCAGTTTAGCTGTTTACTAGTACACCCTCCCACCACAGGCAAGAATCTTGACAGCTCCAAAGAGCTTTATAGATAATGTAGACAAATTGCTGAGCTGTGAGTCCTGCCATGACCATGGTAAAAATCGTCCCTAGCTTTGAGTGACGGGATGAATTTTCGTGCTTGTCTGATGTAAAGATTGTGTGAGGGATTTTGGTGGCCATGCACTTCACAGAGCCTACCAGTGGCACCAGGCTGCTGTTGCGGGCTCCAAACATGCAAAAGTCCATGTGTCTGTCGACGTCATTAAGCTGTATAACACGTACACAAGGCTGATGATACCTTCCAAAAGCTGTTGGACTTGCTGCCGATACGCTCGGGCAGCACAATATATATACGAACAGCCCCAGTGCCATGGGGAGTCATCACCTACCCTCCATGCTGTGAGGAGCCTGTGTATTCAGCGCGTCCCTGGAAATCCCAGGCTGGGTTGCTAACCCTGTATAAGTGCAGACCACAAGCACGTCCTGTGGCTCAGAGAATATTTGTTTCAATACAAAATGAGAGACAACACACAGACTGTTAGAGGACTACGGGGAAACATTAAAAAAAATACAGAAGTCAGTCAATCAGCTGTTAATCTTAGCACACTGGCAGTTCTGCTGCAATTCTGTTGACCTTATGTGGACTTTTAGGAGGGTAATGAAGCGGCTCACAACTGCCAAGGGCCAAGGAGGGGAAAGCTCAAAGGACTTCATTTGAGAATCGAAGAACTGGGTGATGGGGATTGCTGTGCTGGGTTCATCAGATGTAGAAGTTAACATCTTTGTGCCAGATGAGAAATGTTAAGCTGACTTGGGGTATAGATGCAAAAGCAGTTTGAAAAAGATGGAAAAATACTGATGGTCAACGTGGTTGCGTGCACGGGCTGTTTTAAATTGTTTGGACAAACATGCCCTTTCCTTTTGGATTTCACGTATCCCTAGTGAGGTCAATGCTGAAACTTTTCTTCCTTTGGGTTCTGCTTTGTCTGTACGTGTATTTATTTGAATGATCCCTTTCTGCAGTGTGAGGATCCACTCGGTGTGGATCGGTGGCAGAATGAGGCCTCCGGTGATTCATGCTATGCACAGACATTCAGGCTGCTTCCTCTCCAGAATCTACATGGGATGGATGTTTCCTGGTCTTTCTAACTCTCTTTAAGGAAAATTAATGTGAATTCTTGCAAACGCAGTCTTTTTTCTTCAGTAGAGCAATGTTTAACAATCGTACTGCTATCATGCTCAACGCATTCTGCATAAAAGCATGATTTAATACTCTTTAATGGCGATTTCTTATGCCGCTTGCCTCATTGTATCAGTAAACATGTTGACAAGAGCGCAGCTGTCTTTCGCAAATTAGCGAGTTCACCCCTGTGTGAAAAGCCAGCTCTTTTGAGGCATAGCACAGACAGGGTGAAGAGTGGTGAGCTGGGCTTCTGCAAATAAATTGGCATTGCTTCTGAGAGCACTGCAGCCAGATTTTCTCACTTTGACATAATAGCCCTGTGTAATTCTCCTTTCCTAGCTCTGAGTTACCTTTTTGACAGCTTCTGCATGAGGCACTAGATTTGCTTCCGACTGATTGAGGCCAAGTAGATCCCAAATCACACTGTCACGTCTGGGATTTTATGAGTTTGCAGCTCTGTAAAATTACTTCACTTTTATGAACTGACAGGCCAAACTGTATGTTTGTTGGAAAGAAGACCAAGGTTTGAGAAAATCAGATTTTCTATTTATTGGTTTTATCTGATTTAATAATTTTAAAGTAGAAAATATCTTCTCAGAGTATCATGGAAGCACTTAAATTAACTGATTGCATTTCCAGTAGAGTTTAATAATGTACATTACATTTCATACTTTCATGTAAGGCATATCAGCTTAATTAGAAAAATAAAGCACAATGTATGACTTGTTCCCTTCTCGCAATGTAGAAATCCAGTGCCTTAAAAATTCCAGAAATGGTCCTTTGGTTTAAAAATATTGTTTTATGTAAGCAAATGATTTAGCTGTATATTTGGGTCCGGGTTCTTCTTGTTGCTGTTATTCTTCATGAAGCAGCCCAGCTCTCTTCCAGCCCTCAGCCTGTCATTTCTTTTGTACGTCAAGTTTTCCGCTGCCAGAATGTGTCTTACCTTATCCAGTCAGTTGTCCTGGGTTGTTCTGGGTTGGTTTTTCGTGGCTGCACTTGTACATCTTGCTGCCCATGAGATGATTAATACTGCCCTGGAAGTCATACATCCTTCGTAAGAGCATGTAGAGCTAGAACCTTCCTTCGTTCTAGGGAATATTATCACATCTGTATTTTTTAGTCAGAGGCTGGACTGAAAACTTTTGTTGGGGCAAATGTAGTAGTAATGGAGATCCCGGGCAGGAGATAGATTCAGGCACAGCAGTAATATGGAAGCAAGGCTCTGTGATTGAAAGCTATTGTCTGTGCATAGTTTTGGAGGCACCTGTCTCATGTACACGTATTGAACAGACCATCTCCTGTCTTTCAGGGGAGATGTAACACAGCACTTGGCTAGTTTTCACTTCCTTATCCAGGATATTTTCATACAAGGTAATTATCGATGTCCAGGAATAAGAGGGCTGTTCAGGGCTTTTTAAAGCATTCTTGTGGCATTCCTGTGGCATGACACAGTAACAGCAATTTTTCCTGTGACATCCTGCAGGCAGTGTCTGTGTGACAAGAAAACCACTTAAGGATGAAAAAATTCACACTGTTTGATTTTGTAAATGATAATTCACTGCAAATTGGAGAGACTTCGTGGATACAGGACCTTCCCAATGATGATAATGAACTAGAAAGACTTCTGAAACCAAATGAGCATGTTCTAGTAAACTGGCCTGTGGCAGAAAGAAAGACAGAAAAGCACCTGGTGAAAGTTGTGTACATGAGTGGTGAGTGCAGTTCCAGAGCATTCATCTGATATGAAATTTTAATCTAGTTGTATGGTATTGCTACCTGATTTTTCTGTGCTTTTGCCTTTTTTTTTTTTTTTCCATCACTTCAGATGACCCCCAAGAGCTGGTGGAAATGATGCAAAAGATACTACGAGCGGATGAAATTACAAAAATACAAGTCCTTGGAAAAGGCAAGAGGAAGAGGATAGAAATGATATTCTCAGAAAGTGAAGACAGTGACCTGGATAAAGAACAGGTGAGTTTCTGTCTTTATGTGCCTGATATTGACAGGCCCGTAATAGAATGAAATAGACTGTAACTATTGATTCTTCACAATATAATACACAAAATATGTATAGCAATACAGGCAGTCTTCCCATGGTACCTCAGCACAATAACCTGTCAGAGTAATTAGTTAGGCCAATAGATTTTGTCCTTTGCTATTTAAAGAGAGAAGTGTTATTCAAGACTTGGATGCTCTGTAGCTCCATTACATTTTCTACCACAACACAAATCTCACCACTGCCTAAGAAGGGGACGGGACCAGGTAGATCTGCAGTGACAAAATGTGGGGAAAGAAAACATAAATCTTAACAAAAAGTTACAAACCTGCTTTTCAAAAATACTAACCACAAATGTCAAGTGCACAGTGAATAAAAGTTTATTATATACAAGCAGATACTGTAATTAAAGGCTCTATATGAATGCAAAAGCACTATTATGCTCCTGTTTACAGGGGAAGATGATGAAGCATATAAAAAGAAAGAAATCATTACAGGCATCTGCTCCTGCCAACATCCTGAGTCAACTTGAAACATCTTTAATCAACAAACAGGTAAACATCTCATCTTCAGCAATTTCAATGTATCAAGCAAAAGCAAACTGAAATGTATTTGTCTAGGGGGCATAAGACTTTTGTTTTAGTGAAGTTAATGATTCTAAAAGACACGACATTAGAAAATTGGTGAATGGGGAACAGAGAGAGAAGTACCTAACAGTTATGTGTTACCCTGACATTTCATTTTGAATTTTAATAGGAATGGTAATATCTATGTTCAGTAACAGCTATTATTAAAATGCACCAAGTCTGTTTATATTCTCTGTACAAAGAGAATATTCTGATATAGCCAGACCTTTTAATGTTAGATTTAATGCTTTAATTTTATGTTGTTGTTGTTGCTCTAGATAGCAAGGTTTGGGTTTTTTTCAGAGAGAACCATATTCAGGAAGCAACTTTCTGTACAGTGAAAGTAGCAGTGATGATGAAGAGCCTTTATTTCAACTATCCAAGGTAGAACTGTGTGCCAAAATAAAAAGTCTCAAGAGGAAGCTGACAGACACCATGAAAGAAAACTGCCGCCTAAGGCAGTCCCTGGTGATGCTTCAAGGTAAAGTCGGGGAAGTATTTTGATGAAGAGGAAAGCCTGAAGGTCATGAAAAGCTTGATTTATAAGAGGTTATTTGGATGGGAATTGCAGATGCTCAAGCACCTGACACGATCAAGGCCTACCATTAGCATCAAAGTCTTTGATACATGGCAACATTTAATTCCAGCAGCACTTAGAAAAAAATTGTCGTACACGGAGGCCATGCAATCATAGAGTTAGAAATGGAAAAATCTGTCTAAATCCTTTCAGTTGTTCCCAAGAGAACCTTTCTGTATGCTGTGTATAATCATCGGCTAAGCTCAAACACTCCACTCACCAGTCCAACTAACCTTATTTATTACCAGTCTTTTGTGATCTACTGAGATTCTGTTTATTCTGGAATGATTTAATTTCTAATTACTTTGGTAATTCCTCATTATTGATAATCTGAGTTAGTTCCAGATGCAACAAATTTAGTCCTTTCCCAGAGGTGAACCCTTTCGTTGTTTTATAAAAGAATCCGTCATCATTTAGTCATAACCTCTGAACCCCCTCTTACTTGTCCCTGACCCTTACTCTGGGGCAGCGAAGATTGAATCCAAAATTTCAAAACGTTAGTGAATGAATAAGGTTTAAAGAGGATTTGCTCCTTCCCTTGCCAGCTACATCACACCATCCCTAGGCAGCCTAGTATCTCTTTTTTTTTTTTTTTTTTTAGTTTTCATATGATTTTGCAAGTGCTTATCAGTTTCATTGTCCACCTGATTCCCTTCCTTATGTTATTCATCTTAGTTTGACTCATTCGTCTCCACCTTTTTGAATATTATTTTTAAACATTTTGTTAATGTCTGACAAATTTTTTTAAACATTTAGGTCCATTTGCCTTGCATCTTAATCATGTGTATTAGTCATTTACAGTATTTTCTGTAATTTAGTGATTCTGTATCTTGCTGATCCTTCATCGCTTGTATCCTTTTTGCTCTGAATTGATTCTTCTTAATGGACTCAATAAAAGTTTATATTTGAAAATAAGTATTACTTGGAAAAAACGTTATTTAAAAGATATTCTTTATAGATTAAAAAAGAGGGGAAAAAAGTCTATGCAGTCTATGTAACTTCTTTGAAACAAAAACAAAAAAATCAGACATAACATTACTTAGCCCATATTCAATAGCCTTACAGACTTGTAGATATTTTGAGATAGCAAAAAGAAAAAAAGATAAATAGCCTGCTTAGTGCTGCGATAGGCATAAACTACTGGTTCCTCTTAGCCTTGCAGAGAACTGATCTATCCTGTTCTAGAAACAGAGGCCAGTTCTTAATGGGTGGGGACAGCAGAATGGCAGAAAAGCATTTGAGAGAATAGGAAAACAGTATGTCAAAGCATCTTTGCTGACTACTTTGACTCTTTGGCATTATGACAGGAATCTAATTGCAAAAATATACATGCTTATGTAATTAGAGTCTGAAAGTTTCAATTACTATTTTTCCCCTCATTTTCCATTTGATTTCAGTGTTGCCACAAGCAGTCACCCATTTTGAAGAACTGGTAGGGATGGCTGAAGCACTGCTCAAAGGGGGAGTGACATCATCTGCGTCCAGTCTGCATTCACATGCTGTTTGGAAAGCATCTAACAATCCGTTAGCAGATTCATATGCAGCTATGCATAGTAACTCCAGTTCACCAATAACTTTGAATGTGGAAGATGAAGAGCAACAGACCGAAAAACAGGTCAGTTAAAAGGCAATTTCAGGCATAAAAGTTAAAACTTTATATAGTACAAACTTTACTGTTATACTATAACAAATATAAAAAATAAGCATCAGTAAAAATCATGATGGGACTAATGAGCTCCTTTTGTGCAGAAAGCTCTTTCCATGAGAAACACTAGACTTAATTCAGTGTGCTGGTACACTCTCAAACTCGCTTTGATGTCGGTGGCTTTCCACATCTGTGACTAGACTAAGGGCAGAATGTAGATGCATGAAGAAAATACTGAGACCCAGGGATAACTTCCAGCCCAATGTTTTGGATGCCAAAGAGGAATGGTGTGTTTCAGAGATAATTAAGAAAAATACCAGCAGTCTGTTTAAACTGTTAATAAGTAAATGGAGAATGGTACGTTTCTGCTCCTGTTCCAGACACGGGCCAGCAGTCCAGTAGAAATACATACATATATAGATACTGAGTAAAGATGTTCCCCTGTTCTCTGTAATTATAACTGAGCATAATTGACAAATCTCAGGCACAGAGGCTGTCCCAAGCACAGCTATAGGCTGGGCGAGGAATGGATTGAGAGCAGCCCTGAGGAGAAGGACTTGGGGGTATTGATTGATGAGAAGCTCAACATGAGCCGGCAGTGTGCGCTTGCAGCCCAGAAAGCCAACTGTGTCCTGGGCTGCATCAAGAGAGGCATGACCAGCAGGTCGAGGGAGGTGATCCTGCCCCTCTACTCTGCTCTTGTGAGACCCCACCTGGAGTACTGCATCCAGCTCTGGGGGCCCCAGTACAGGAGAGACATGGAGCTGTTGGAGCGAGTCCAGAGGAGGGCCATGAAGCTGATCAGAAGGCTGGAGCACCTCTCCTATGAGGACAGGCTGAGAGAGTTGGGATTGTTCAGCCTGGAGAAGAGAAGGCTCCAGGGAGATCTAATTGCAGCTTACTGGGACCTGAAGGGGCCTACAGGAAAGATGGTGAGGGACTGTTTATGAGGGAGTGTAGTGACAGGACAAGGGGTAATAGGTTTAAGGTGAAGGAGGGTCGATTTAGATTAGATGTTAGAAAGAAATTCTTTACTGTGAGGGTGCTGAGGCACAGGAACAGGTTGCCCAGAGAGGCTGTGGATGCCCCATCCCTGGAAATGTTCAAGGCCAGGTTGGATGGGGCTTTGGGCAACCTGGTCTAGTGGAGGGTGTCCCTGCCCATGGCAGGGGGGTTGGAACTAGATGATCTTTGAGGTTCCTTCCAACCCAAACCATTCTATGATTCTATGATTCTATAAAGACATAACCAAAAGAATAATTCTAGCTTCTGCATTCACAATTTATGTAAACATTCTTATGCATTGAGTCATGTCAGTTGGTGGAAATCATTCTTGTGTGTTGTCATGGCTTCCTAAAAAACAAAGAAATCTATTACGAATTATCAATCATCATTTCAGTGATGTTTTTTACTGAATATTGCAATACATAAAATTTGACCTAGCATCTCCAAAGAAATAATTTTCTGCTGCTAATTTTCTAAGCAGCCTAGCCTTACTTAATAGAGGTAGCTCAAAATTGCCCACTAGGAGAGTTCAACTACTTAGGCTGTACAACTGCTTGTGTCAAAGTCACTCTCAAAGCCCAGGATTAGATGTCACGGTTCTTAGGGCATGTCTGCTTGGAGACAGGAATGTGCACGATGCCATGCTCCCAAGGCTGTACAGAATCCACGCCAGAACTGGACCACAGCCAGCCTGCATGGAGTGCAAGCAGAAGGATTTAGATATGTCTGAACATGTCCTGTCTCCACTAGTGAGTTATAAGGATCGCTTGGTGAAGTGGTTGCTAGGATGAATGGGGTCTTTAGTCTGCCCCAGACTTGCTTCTGAAAAAAAATCAACCTGCATGTACAGTTGCAAACGTTGAGTAGTATGCAAGTTTAGCGTTGATCTCAAGCACACAGTTTGTAGAGATTTGTGGTTTAAAAAAAGAAAATGTAAAAAAAAAAAAAAATTCAGAGGTAATTCTATATTTTTCTAGAGAACTGCAATAGTTATGCCTATGACTGATTTTGTTTTCCAGTTCAAGATTGAAAAGTGGCAGATTGCACTTTGTAACAAGAGCAAACCTCAGAAGTTTATAAATGACTTGATGCAAGCACTTTATACACACGAATACATGGCTACACACAGCCTGACAGGTGCAAAGTCCTCCTCTTCAAAGGATAAAGCAGCAAAACCAGCTATGAATCAGAATGAAGTTCAGGAGATCATAGGTGATGACTTGTTCACATTATTCAATGTGGCACTGACTTGACAGCGGGCCTTCTCTGAGGGAGGGGCTGTAATGCTAAACAGCTGGTCTGCTCGGGTGATGTGCTGTTTCCTATTTCCTTCTTCAGCTACATACTTTTTTAACTCAGCTGTTACAAATACTGTTAGTGAAATGCTAAGTAGTAGTATTTCTGTTGTGTGAATTTTGTGGGTTTTACTTAAGTGGTTACTTAGCACAGTGATATTATAATTTTTTTTAGCCTTTGAAAGGTTAATCTGTGACAGTCAAATTTGGAGCATGACAATAACAGATAAGGAAAGGCAAAGAGAGGACACACTTGGATCAAATTTAAAATAATGTCTGGTATATTCTGAAGTTAGTGAATGTTATGAATGCTGACATTTTAAATAATGCTGGAGGCAAAATGAGACAATAAGTATAGAAGACAGGAATAGTGATCAGAGAAGCAAACAAAATTTGTTTTATGCTGAGGTTTAAGGCAAAGAATGTTTGGTGCATAGGAAAGAGAATCAATCCATACAAGATGGAAGTAGCAGCTTTAAAGAAAACAGTATTTTGTGAGCACACAAAGCCTGATTTCTATTGGTTTCACACCTATAGCTTAATACTTGAACAACATAACCTAAATTCCTGTATTAGAATCCCTTACCCATTGCCATTCTCTTGGACTTCCCCAGTTCTCTCAGTTCCCTTCCCAGCTTAGCTCCAGTCCCTGTACCTTGGTCCAGTTTTCTTGAAGCTGGCCAGCAGTTTCAAAAGTTATCAGTTGCAGAAACCTCTTTTCCTTAAGAGACTAACTAAAGAAAAAGGCCCAAAGTCAAGAGAGAGAAAAAGAGCGTGTAAGGTGGTGAAAATATAGAGGCAGTAAGATGAGACAATTTCAGAATGATGTATGAGAAAAATTAAAAGATTTCATGGGATGACAAGAACAGTTGGACTCGATGATCTAAATGGTTTTTCCCAACCTCAATGATTCTATGATTCTAAGAGCTACCAGTGACTTTTCAAAGGTGGATTCTGGGGAAGGGTCTAGGCAAAACTGAAAAGGGAAGCAAAGATAATCAGGACACTGAATACAGCAGACTGTAGAGAATTCAGTGACCAAGGGGAACCTATAGAGAAGTTAAAGAAGTTTAAGGGAAATGACAACATTCCTGAATTCAAATAGAAAAGTTTCAACATTATACAAGAGAAGAACTAAAATAAGAGGGAAGCCTGGGAGTTCTAGGACTGTAGAACAGGAGTTAGTAGATCAGATTTAAAGAAGATGGAAACTATGAAACTTCAAAATGAAATGAAAGAGGGGAAGAAAAAAAAAACAGGGGAAGGGAAGATGATAGAGGAGAGCAGGAGTTGCATTCCTGATGTTGAGTTCTGTTTTGTTTTTTGCATTCAAAAAAGTTAGCCAGGCAAAACAGAAGGGAAATTTTTAGGTAAGGAGACATCACCTGCAAATGAAAATTATTGAACAAAATCTGTAAGATTCAGAGGCATGAGGACTGACGAGGATAGGAATAGGACTCTGTGATCAAGAGCAGAACAAAGGGAGAGAGGATGAGCAAACACAAATCACTCACTACAGGAAGCCCTTTGTGGCCCTGGAGTTCCCTCTGAGTTTGCCAAGAGAAGGCACAGAAAAAAGCAAGAGCTGGCGCGTGCAAAATCTATGAAGTACTGTGAAGAAGCAAAGTAACTAGAGCTGAAGCTGATGAAGTAGCTGGAAATTTCAAGGTGCTAGAAACGAGTTGTTTCACTGATTTGGAGGCCTCATATATATCATGTCTTTATTTTGCAGGAATCACAAAACAGTTGTTTCCAAACACGGATGATGCTTTAATTAGGCGAATGATGGGACAAAAACTGAACAATTGCACCAAGAAGCCAATTTTAAGCAAAGATCTTAACTCAGGTGCTTTTCAGAAGCATAGCTTTTGGTAAGTCTTAGAAAAAAATAAAAATGTAGCCTGCAATATGTAATTCCATATATTACCATGTGGTAACAAAATCTAAAAGCAGTCCTAAAATTACCATGAAGATAAATGTTCATAGATGCATTGACAAGTAAGTAAATATTTTCATAACCTTGTAATACAGAAGCAGTCCAACTTTACAGCACAAAAAAAGTTGCTCATTCTAGACAAAGCTGCACAAGGCTATTAAATTACAGGAAGAGGATACAGAAGTAAACACATGGAGTTACCCTGATCAGTACGTCTGGTTTAGATTTGGCATTATTTACTTTTATTATTATTTTCTGTAGGCTCTCCAGAGACCAGTCAATTCCATTTTCACGTCACCTGTTGCACCTCAAATAACCCACAAGTAAAGATAAGGAAAATCACACCTCTTTTGTACCTACTGATAGAAGTACTGTAGGAGAGCTAAATTAGCATTCTTTTACTGCCAGAAGAATCTAAATTATTGGGGGAGAGGAATTATTAAATAACATCTTGCTTATTATGGGCATTCTTACCTTGTGAACAAGACTAAGTCTAAAAGTGCTGAACTCGTCCCTATTGTCAGTCAAGTCAACTATCTGCATAGTACTGTTTCCTTATATACCAAACGTACATATCATGGAATAGTTGAAGTTGGGAGGGACCTCTGTAGATTGGCTAGTGCAACCCCCACTGCTGAAAGCAGGGTCACCTAGACATGCTCAGAGCCATGCACAGTTGGGCTGAGCATCTCCACAACCTCCCTGGGCAACCTGTTCCAGTGCTCCATCACCCTCACAGCGTAAAGGTGTTTCGTGGTGTTCAGAGGGAACCTTCACTGTTTCAGTTTGTGCCCACTACCTCTGGTCCTGCCACTGGGCGCCACTGAGAAGAGGCTCCATCTTCTTTGCACCCTCCCATCAGATATTAATCCACATAGATAAAATCCCCTTGAGCCTTCTTGAGGCTAGACAGGCCCAGCTCCCTCAGCCTCTCCTCAGGAACAGGAGAAGAGATTAAAATCAGGGAGACAGGGAGAACAGATTTGTCCTTACTGTGACTTTCCATACTGAAATAATATTTTACTTCTTTCTAGTTCAGTTATCTTGTGCACATTTTAAAATGTATATTTGCAACTGTAAGACACTTCATAACAACAACAAAAAAAACAATGAACGAAACCACCCCAAGATACTTGACTATGTTACAACACAATTGTTTGAAAAGTGGCAGTGCTTTGCTGCTAAAATTCCTCTCTAAGCCACCTGGAAGTACTCCATGGACCACCAGTGGTCTATGAATTACTACTTGAGAAATACTCAGATAACATCTACTGGAAGAATCCACATACACAGGTTTTCCCATGTGGAAACAATAAACAAATGCATTAGCCTGGCTAAAATACAGTTTACTATGTTAATGCTTTTCTCCTAGAGATGAGAAAGCTTCATAAAACAAAGGTCCTCTGTATTTGTAATATACAGTGTGCATTGATTCACTGTAGTATTTTTCCTTGTCCTTGACACAGGTGGTTAAAAAAAAAGCACAGAAATATAGACTCTGTCTTCTTTGAAAGTATTAAATCTTAACTACTTTATATTTATATCTTTATCTTCATCAGATAAATCCATAAATTTTGCTAATTCCTGAGTCTTCTCATGTACAGACACAGTATTCCTGAAGCCTTGACAGGAGGATCTTGAGCTAGCACTATAACAATTCTGGGTTGTTTTTTAATACTCCCTATAGACCTTTCAGTTTAAACTTGATAAATATGTTTTTATGTCTGGTATTGATAAGTGCTTATGTAAAATCCAGTCCAACATCCACTGAAACCAATGCAGATATTACCTGCATAGCTTGTCTTGAATGGATGCTTATTAGAATGCATTTACAATAGATTCATTTTACATCTGTTCAGAATTTCCTCACTATAAAAGCATTTAAGCACTTTGTAAGTAATCAAGATAATGGTGGCCATTCCTTTAACTCAGATGACACAAGTTTTCTCTGTAAGAAAATGAGAAGAATTTAAAAGTGCTGATAATTTGACAGTTCCTCCTTCAGTTCACCTTCCAGCAATGAAGTACAGAAGGGCCAAGAGAAAATGCTATTGTGCAGTACCTTTAGTAACAACTAACTTACACAAAAGTTACTAACTTTTAAAACTGATGATACTGCAGTTTTGATCTCCTCCCTTGCTGCTCCTCCTTCCTTGCCCACCTCCTCTGCCTTTCCTCAGAACGTGATTACAATTCAAGAGAAGGAATTTGGAGTCAAATCCAACCAGACAGACAAGTGACCATCTCAGATCCATATGGCTGAGGTGAAACAAGGAGAAGGGGAATGTGTCAATGAAGAAAACTAGTTAACTAGCTAATAAACAAACTCTGCTGCTCAGAAACTAAGAACAGTAGTAATTGCACATTTAATGTGAGTATCTCAAGCTCAGTCATAAATTGTCTCAACAGTGGTTCAACAGCTGCTCCTCAGGGCATCATCTCTTCTGCTGTTCCTCCCAGCACACAAGACCAGCAGGATGATGATTCAACAGCTGCTAATGCACAAATTCGGCAAAGCAACAGCTGTCTGTCTCCTCCACCTCCCACCACACAAGGTCAGCAGGAGTGCTTCAAACCCACTTCTTCTAAGGTGCAGTCTCATCTCACCAGAAGCTCACCAGCGCCCTCTCCCAACCAGGGTTGCACACAGGATCTCAGGAATTCAGACAAAGAGTAATATAAGGTATTTCATACCGGTTCAAATTCTTAATGGAGATTAAGGAGTAGTATAAAATAAAAAAGAAGTAATATCTAAATCGGCCTAGAAACAGTGGACAGAGATACTTCAAGCAGAATAGAAGCCTGAGAACTATTTTCTCAAACAAATTAAAATCCCACAGCATAGAAAAAAACGAAGGCATATTAATATCTTTGGCTTTAAGATATTATTAAATATATGCATGTTACACAGTAATTAAAAAAATATAAACTCATTCTGAAGAATATAAGAAGAGTCCCCCTTAGCTAGAAAAAAACATGATTTAAAGTAATACCAAAAGAATGTATAAAAGGAACCTTAATCCCCTTGCTTTCACCTTGATAGCTGATGGAAAACCACTTTACCGATCAGAGAAAGCTATTGCATATTAATACAAAAAAGATATAGAGATAGGAAAAGAGAATAGAAAAATTTCCTAGTAAAATTAAGATTATGACCAGCACAGAGCCACATGAGCAGAGAAGGAATAAAATAGATAGCGAAGGATGCTGTTAACTTGGAAAGAAGAAAACATTCTTGGGGCAATGAAACTGGAGCTCTCAAGATGTCTGCAAGAAAGCAGCAGCTCATTTTTAACCTCTGAAAGCTGGAAAGGCAATGAAAGAAGCCATGTTCCCTCTTAGCTCAGGGGTCCTCCAGGATAGTCTCTTAGGTTGTGGAGGCCACGCCTTCTCTCACAGGCCTACTGCTGCTGGTATCCTGCTGGTTTGGCAGCTCTTGCTCTCCCTTCTTCCCTGAACATCAGGGTGCCTGATCCCTCTGGTCGGGAAATGGAGGACTGTCTTTTGGAAGCAAGTAGTACAAGGCAGAATTGCCACCCTCTACTCCCTGTGTTCCAATTTTGGTATGCTACCTCTTGCTGGGAGAGCAAGTAGGCAGACAGAGCATTCCTCATGGGACTGGGACTAGAAAAATCCCAGTAACTGGGCAGTTCCTCTTGAAATCTAACACCACTTGCCACTTGCCCCTGGGAGCAGCTGGCAGTCACACACCCTCTAATTGCCTGAGGAGGAGGAGGAGGGAAGCTACATTTTTTTCCTCACTGATGCCAGGTTTACAGTGTGCCGGTAGCATGGGAAGGAAAGAACACCTGGATTATAGCATTCGTGCTTGAGTGTACTTCTCCCAGATCAGAGAGTACTAATAGTTAAACCTATTTCGTATGTGGCAAACAAACAACTAAGGAGTCAAGATGAAGAAAAAAAACCTAACATAAAGTTGAAGAAACCTAGCTTGACTTGAGGAAGATTTCTGTAACTCAGAAGATCTGAGCTATAGAAATAAATTAGAAATAGTATTAGGGTGAATGCCAGAAAAACACCCTGAAGATAAGGTTAGCAGCCAAATACCTCTAAAAGAAAGTGCTGCAAACATAACTGTACTAGAACAATGCACTAACAAAATGCACTGTGAAGAAGACTTTTGTGGGGCTGGGGTATGAATTAAGTGATCTGCTAGCCTTTTTAATCTCTCATGTCTATCAATTCCTTATAGATAAGATCAGGATGAAAGCAAGTATGAAATATGATCTAAGTCCTATCTCATGTTATTAACTACCATCCACAAAATGCAACAGAAGGATGTTTGCTATTATGTATATTTTGTATATGCACTGTATGTACAGCATATAAGAATGTATATAGTTAATCATATTTTTGAAGCAACTTTCTATAAAATAAAATGAAACATTACTATGTCTTAGTTCTACTTTCTTGTCCTTACTGTTTTCTGGGCCTTTTCTTACATCCATGTCTAACATGAGGTGTTTGAGTTTTTTCTCGCTCACTTTTTTTTCCTTTTTTAAAATAACTGTTCTGAAGCCAGCTTCTATAAAGCTCATAATCTTTAGCTGGGGAAGGAGTTGGTCTAGCTTACAAGGGCTCTCTAACGTTAAAGTTGTCACAGCTGATATTGCCCAGCTGCTGCTGTTCTGCTATTTGGGAGGTGTAGTAGCACTTGGGCAGGTACATGGAGCCAAACATGAGTGGTGGCCCTCCCTGTCGCAGCACTGAAGATCACACTGTAGTACACGCTCTTCTATTCTGCTGACCAGGTAAGTTGTCAAAGGCTCACCACAAGGAGTAAAGGAGGATTTTTGTGGTAGGATGATGGGCCTATTCCCAGGCACGGGCTAGGAAGAAAGATGGGTGTTCTGGACAAAAAGAGCAACACAGAAGGAGACATCTTAATGTTTTGCCAAAGGGTAAGGAGGGAGCAAGCTGCAAAGGATTGTTCCTCTCTCCTAAAATATAGGACTAGTGTTATCCCACCAGAAAAAAGAAGATAAATAGCTTTTACACAACTGCAGAGTTAACAGAAAAGCCATGCTCCTTGTAGTATGACCCAAAAGGAAGAAGATACAACTGGTTTTCCAAAATGACCCTGACAAACTGAGAACACACAACTGAAGACTAGATAATCACAGATTAGAAACTTCAGAAGTATCAGAAAGGGAGACCGGAGCAGTCTAATGCTGCTTCTCCCAACATTTGCACTAAAATCTAAATTAATTGGTTGTGTGTAAATGTGTGGTGTCACCAAGTGTAAAATTCTTCTGATACAAGTGACAGAGGACACATTATTTGCATTACTCAGAATAGGAGAAGGCTGATGGCTACTGTAGAAAAACCTAACAACTATATGACTGTACAGCATTTAGTAACTGGAGGTTTAGTACTGAAAAGGTAAGCAATACTAAAACTAATAACTTGACCTATTTGTTTCTATTACTGCATTTTAGACTGAAGATTACCCTGGAAAAAAATTTGGTCATTGTTTATTATGAACTGCTCAGTAAGAATGCTTGCTTTCTAACGAGGGAAGAATATTGAGATATGTGAAGAATGGGATAAAAAACTTACTGAAACAGTATGCTATTGAATAAATCAAGGGTTTTAATGCATGTCAAGTTCATGTCTCCTCTTATGGTATATAGATAGGAGTAAAAACAACCCAAACTGCCAGACATCTAAATTTTCTAGATCAAGAGTAAGTGGCAGTATGCAATGTTGAGGGAAATCAATGGTTAAAAAGGCAATGTTTCACTCACTTTAAGGAGCAAGGAGAGAAACAGTGATGTTGAAATATGTTTAAATTCTATAAAAGAAAATCATTAAGGGCACATTATGAATATATGGAATTGGTTGCTAGAGAGCATTACTGAGTTCATATAAGAGTCTGGTCAGAAACAACTTCCACATCCTATGTGATACCCAGACATCGTTTGGAGGTTTGGACTTGGAGATCTTAGGTCATGAAGAGCAGATTGTGGGTACGCCCTGCTCTCCCAGGTTTGTCTGCTCCTCCCTTTGGCAATCTACTGCTTGTGTTTAAAAAAAAATTACTCTTTTACCAAGTTAGACTGAATGTGGCTTGCAGGTGGCCCACCAGCCAAGAAGTCCAGCAGGCTACATCTTTTTTCTTCTCTATGAAACACATAACAACTTTCCCAAGCTGATCCAGCCTGGGAGGCCTGTGCTTTCCCAGGAGTTTGCTGAAATACTCAAATTTTGGAATTCCAAGTTTTGTTAGCATATTATAAATGCTGACATGATTGCATGGCAATTCCCTTACTATTTTTTTTTCCTTAACGGTGTCGTTTAAATATGAGGAGGCTGTTTGGATGGGTCATTGCACGAGCAACCATTTACTTAAATTATTGCTGAAAAATTTATATTCAAAAGAGTGTCATTTTTATTGGGTATCAGAGTTTGGAAAATTAATGTCACCTTGCTGTTCTAGTAACTTGTTACTATGGAACTTTATCTAATCTATCCTCAATAATCAAAATTAAGTGCAAATGCAAGGTATGAATAGAATAGCTGCTATCAATGTTCTATTAGCAAATTTAAGTTATAAATGCAAAATATGAAAGTTTAGACAGCAACAATGACTTTAATTTTCAAAGTAGTAGTCAGGTTTCCATTATTTTAATAATGAAATAAAACTGTTCAAATCAATGTTGTTTATACAGTCCAACAATAGTGATTAAGTTGTACAAATTTGTTTCCTAGTATGTACTTAGTATATATAATTAGCATCTCTTTGTCTTCTCTCATAAATATCAGCTTTCATAACATCAAAATTTAACACGCAACCCTGAATTCTTTCTCTCCTGCGTGTACAGGATTTGATAAGGGTACATCAGTGATGTGCCCCTCTAAAGTGTCTGTATATTAATGCACGCAGCATGGGGAATAAACATGACAAGTTAGAGATCTGTGTGCAGTTGCAGGGCTACAATCTTGTTGGGATCACAGAGACGTGGTGGGACGGCTCCCATGATTAGAGTGTCACAATGAAGGGATACAGGGTCTTTAGGAACGAGCAGCTAGGACAACAAGGAGGGGGAAGTCACTCTTTATGTGAAAGAGCAGTCGGAGTGCATGGAGCTCTGCCTGGGGTGGATGAGGAACCAAATGAAGGGTTATAGGTGAGGATTAGAGGACAGGTAAAGGTGATGTTATAGTGGGTGTCTGCTATAGGCCACCTGACCAGGAAGAACAAGTGGATGAGGTAGACAGATAGGAGCAGTCTCACATTCGCAAGCCCTGGTCCTCATGGGGGACTTCAACCACCCAGATATTTTCTGGAGGGACAACACAGCAGGGCATAAGCAATCCACAAGGTTCCTGAAGTGCACTGATAACCTTTTCCTCCAAGTCATAAAGGAGCCAAGGCGGACCAATGAAGCACTGCTTTGCTGGCCCCCTCATACCAATGAGGGGCTTGTTGGGAATGTGAAGCTCAAAGGCAGCCTTGGCTGAAGTGAGCATGAGATGGTGGAGCTCAGGATCCTGAGGGGAGTCACAGAATCACAGAATGGTAGGGGTTGAAAGGGACCTGTGGAGATCATCTAGTCCAACCCCTCTGCTAAAGCAGGATCACCTAGAGCAGGTTGCACAAGATCGCATCCAGGTGGGTTTTGAATATCTCCAGAGAAGGAGACTGCACAACCTCTCTGGGCAGCCTGTGCCAGTGTTCTGTCACCGTCAAAGTGAAGAAGTTTTTCCTTATATTGAGATGGAACTTCCTGTGTTTCAGTTTGTGCCCGTTGACCCTTGTCCTGTCACTGGGCACCATTGAAATGAGTCTGGCCCCATCCTCTTGACATCCACCCTTTAGATATTTTTAAGCATTGATCAGATCCCCTCTCAGTCTTCTCCTCTCCAGGCTAAACAGACCAGCTCTCTCAGCCTTTCCTCGTACAAGAGATGCTCCAGTCCCCTCATCATCCTCGTAGCCCTTCGCTGGACTCTCTCCAGTAGTTCCTTGTCTTTCTTGAACTGCGGAGCCCACAACTGGACACAGTGTTCCAGATGTGGCCTCACCAGGGCAGAGTAGAGGGGGAGGAGAACCTCCCTCGACCTGCTGGCCACACTCTTCTTAATGCACCCCAGGATACCATTGGCCTTCTTGGCCACCAGGGCACATTGCTGGCTCATGTTGTCCACCAGGACTCCCAGGTCCTTCTCCGCAGAGCTGATTCCCAGCTGCTTCCCAGATCAACCCCTAACCTGTACTGGTGCTTGGGGTTATTCCTCCCTAGGTGCAGGACCCTACACTTGCCCTTTTTGAATTTCACTTGACTCCTTTCCGCCCAACTCTCTATCTGTCCAGATCTCGCTGAATGGCAGCACAGCCTTCTGGTGTATCGAAGGGAAGGAGTGTAAAAAGCAAGTTCACAACCCTGGACTTCAGGAGAGTGAACTTTGGCCTCTTCAAAGATCTGTTTGGAAGAGTCTATGTGATAAGTCCCTGGAGGGACGAGGAGCCCTAAAAAGCTGGTTAATATTCAATGATCACCTCCTCTGAGCTCGTAAGCAGTGAAGTCAAGCAAAAATGCCAGGAAGCCTGTGTAGATGAAGAAGGAGCTCCTAGTCAAACTCAAACGCAAAAAGGAAGCATAGAAAGGGTGGAAGCAAGGATGAGTAACCTGGGAGGAATACAAAACATTGTTCAAGCATATAGGGATGAAGTTAGGAAAGCTAAAGCCCAGCTGGAACTGGATCTAGCCTGGGATGTCAAAGACAACAAGAATGGCTTCTATAAATACATAGGTGACAAAAGGAAGACTAGGGAAAATGTGGGCCCATTGCTAAATGAGATGGGTGATCTGGTGACACTGAACATGGAAAAGGCTGAGTTACTGAATGCCTTATTTGCCTCAGTCTGTACTAGCAAGACCAAGCTTCAGGAATCCCAGGTCCCAGAGAACAGGGGAAAAGGCTGGAGCAAGGAAGTTGTACCCTTGGTGGAAGAGGATCAAGTCAGGGGATACTTAAGCAAACTGGACAAAATGGGCCCTGATGGGATGCACCATGAGTGCTGAAGGAGCTGGCAGATGTCATTGCAAGGCCACTCTTCGTAATCTTGACTAGGACAGGTGCCTGAGGGCTGGAGGAAAGCAAATATGACTTCCATCTTCAGGAAGAGCAAGAAGGAACTACAAGCTGGTCAGCCTCACCCTGATCCCTGGGAAGACAATGGCACAGCTAATCCTAGAAACCATTTCCAGGCACTTGAGTGACAACAAAATCATCAGGAGTCATCAGTATGTTATTACCGAGGGGAAGTCATGCTTGACCAACTTAAATAAACTTCTATAATAAAGTGATTGACCTGGTAGATGAGGGGAGAGCAATCTGGATGTCACCAAGGCCATTGACACGGTCTCCCATAAAATCCTTACAGACAAGCTGTTGATGTCTGGTCTGGATAAGCAGACAGCGAGGTGGACTGAAACCTGGCAGGCTGAAAAGCACAACGGCGTGGGGGCAGGGAATGGCCGCCTCAGAACCGCTGACCGCCGGCCCCGCGCGCCCTCCTCCCGGAGAAGTGCTTTTCGCGCTGTCCGCCCCAATGGCCGCCACTTTCCTCCTCCTCCGGAAGCGGCGTGTAGGTTTTCCTCCTTTGAGCAGGAACTCTATGCAACCTAACTGAAGACGGAAGAGGGGAAGCAGGAAGTTATTGAAGGAAAGAGCCCCGTAACGCTGTCGTGGGCGGGGGGGCCGCGCCATGGCGTTATCACGGTAGCGCCGGCACCTGCCATGGGGGAAGAGGAGGGGGAACGAGGCGAAGCAAGCGGCAACTACAAATCCCGGCAAGCCGTGCCGCGCTCCCGCCCCACGTCTCCCCTCCCCGCCATCCCCGGGTTGAAAGAGGAAGCGGAGACGCGCTGGGTCGGGGCGTTGGTGTGTCCTCGGGTGCTGGCGGCGGGGTGAGCGGGGCTGGGGCATTGTGAGGGGCGCGGGGCCGTCGCTTAGCAACCCAACTCCCGCAGGGCGGCTGGGCGAGGAGCGGGGTCCTGGTGAGGCCGCCGCTTCCTCAACCCGCCGCCCAGCCTGAGCTGTGGCGGCGGGGAGGCCCGGTGGCGGTGTGCCGCGGGGCTGGGGTGTCCGTGCGGCTAAAGAAACGTGAGTCAGCAAAGCCTCCGCCCTGGGTCCGGGCTGCCGGTGCCGCCCTCGGGCGGGTCGCGGTTCCTCGCCGTTCAAACGGAGATCTTCCGCTTGGTAGAATGGCGCTTGTTTTGAAGCAAGAAGCTCAGCCGCCTGGCTCTGCCGTGGTCCTAAAGCGGCCACAGGCATCAGAAATAGCTGTGGCTGCTAATAGTGCCTGAACTCGCCCCGCGTCTGTTACCAAACCGTCCTCTGTTCTAGCGGTAGTAGTGCGCCGTTAGGCTAGAGCTCCGGTCTGTCTCTTGCTAGGGTTTTCACAGTTAAGTACGCTGTTAACGCTGGCGGTATGCTACAGCCATGGTGGGATACAGGCATTGGGATGCTTTGTAGATTAGGCCACACTTTGTGTATTTGGAAAAACATAGTAAAGTGATTCGAGTTAAAACTGTTACTGCTTATTCTGGTATTACTGATAATTGTTGGTGAATGATGTAGAGAGGTTTGCTGAGTGCAAATAGGCTGTAAGGCCAAAGTAGGCATAAAATGGAAAATGCCATGTAGCTAAAGAAAACTTAGAAAATAAAATGATGAAGCATGTTTTGTTTTTTTGGGTTTTTTTAGATAATGGAGTCTCATAGCTCTATCGACATTCATGAGAGTACATCATCAACTTCTGAAAGTGAAGATGAGATTGAGTTCGTTGGAGTAAGTAGATCTTGTACTGGGAACATCTGCTTCTTGTAGTAAATATGGTCTCGGTAGCCTGATAAAATAGGAGGGAGCCTTTGCGTACTGTGTTGATGATCTTGATTGTATTTCAATGGAAAGCATTACTTCTGGATTTAAAGATAATTTAATTTGTAAATCTTTGTGGCAGATAACAGACTTATCTACCCTTTCTTTGAAAGGGTATAAGGTGATGTCAATTGGTCCTATAGAGAGAATATAGACTTAAGTATCCTAGCAGGTGAGTAGAGGGTTACAGTGATCAGTGAGGTACATGAGAAGTCATTGTAGATAACTTTTCTGGTAATCGTATTGCATTCAGTCCCACTGAAGTTAATGGAATAAAGCATTGCTTGCTCTGCAAAATGATTTCAAACCCGCTATACTTTGTTTAGAAGACAAGCGAGGAAATAATGGGTTAGAGGCCTTAAACAGTCTTCTCAAATTGTGAAGCACTGAATAATAGCTATAGTACAACACTTAGTCTAATGCAGACATGTGGCTTATGTGAATGTAACTTTAAGACACTTAATCTGTTGAATATCCAAGAGAAGCAGAATGTTTTTCATGCTGCCTGTGTTTTGGCCTCAGTCTGTCATCAGTGAAGTGGCGTTGGGTGGCAGGGATACGTGCAAGAACGGAAAGATGATCTTCCCGAAGGAGCATGTCATGTAAATAAGTGGTTAATTGATGCTAGAAGTAATAATGGGTGATTTCCTATGGATTTGTCTTATTTTTAATGCTGAACAGTAACTAGATTTTTTTTTTGTATGGTGTTTGATTAAAGCTTATGTTCAATGTACAGACTTTTTCTGCAGGGGTATTTAGGTGCTCAAGTATGAAGGACGTATATTTTTGTGAAAATTTTAGGTAGTTGATTATCTCTGAGACTTCTTGTCCTTTGAGTTGATATGGTCAAAATTGACTAACAAGTTCAAAGTTCATTATATACACACATAAGCATCCATGTGTAGCATGACTGTATAAGCTTCATTTTCCTGAAACACTGGGCAAACAATGAGGAAGCTACTATAGCTTTGGTTGAATGGCTGCTGGAGCACCAAGAGCAGCAATTGAAAGAAGAGAGACTTAGTAAATCAACACTTCTGATACCTCTTTTTTCTTTTTTTTTTTTTTCCTGGTTTCACCTGTGGATAATATGGAGCCTTATAGTCCCAGTGATGATTGCTTCTGAGAGAGTCTGCTATGTATAGGAAGATGACTGTGCTTAGGCTTGCTTGTGCAAGATTGGTATCTTGGGTTGAGGAGCTTACTGTTGTCACTGATGAATACAAGGGGAAAGGTGTGTGATGCTGGCCATTGCCTAATGTCAGCAACGTGTCCTTGGATCTCCCATTTGTTCCTCTGAGTGAGAGTGAACTTGGACTTTGCAAAAGGGTTTCTAAACTATTTGGCTAGCTTTAGGTCATCATTTCCATATAATAATGTGTATTGTTAGAAGTGTATAGGCTTCATAAATGTTGTCTATGAATGCTACCTGATCATCCAGGTACTATTTTCTGCACGTCCTGAGGACTCAGTGCACCAGGTGGTACCGTATAAATTGAATTGGAGAAGCCACTTGGATTTCTCAACTTGTGCTCATTTTGATAGAAAAAGTTGTAGGCCATGTGATCTCTGTGTTTTTCTTTTTTTTTTTTTTTCTTGAAAACAAGTTGGGTGGTTTTTTGGTGTGTTTTGTATTGAGATTGTTTTTTTGTGTGTGTGTGTTTTTTTATTTCAATTGCACGTCTTAGGGTGTTTGAATTCTTCTGTAGGACTATGGCAAAAAGTCCTCATTTGAAGGACCAAAAGGGATCTCCACTGCTGCCATAGTTTTTGAGCTTTTACAGTCAGATTCACCCTCATTCAGGAAACTTACAACTGTTCTTTGATGATTTCCTACCTTTTAATTCTGCATTACAATATGTTTTGTCCACTTAAAAATCATTAAATTCTAAATTTTGCATACCAGCAGAAAAATATAATTTAATCTACAACATTATTCCTGATGGCTTAATTTCTTAGGATAGGATAGTCTGGCTCCTATTCTGTTTCCTGGGGAAGTATAAGGCAAGAGTGAAGAGATTCACAGTATTAATGGAGTCTATAGCACTTAAGTAGACAGATTATTCAAGTTGCCACAGTCTACGCTGAAAGCATTGGACTCTTCCTGAAGTGGTGTTTTTTGTTTGGTTTTTATTTTTTGTTTGGGGTTTTTTAATGGTATCCATACACTCATACTTTGTTGCTGACTAATTTCTTTAAAGATGAGGCTCATCATTATGATGCTTTTTTAAAAAAATGTAAATTCTGCCTGATAAAGCTGTTGGCTTTCCTACAGAGTAGCTTTTCTTACCTTTGTTACTGTATGTGGGACTTCAAGATAATACGTAGTTTTAGAAAGTATTTTAATACTTCCTGACTCCTCTGTTATGTTACAATGGTGAACACTGTTAAGGAGGATATTTGTGTTTATTTTCTGTAAACATTTGTTAAGTACATGTAAAGATAATGTATCCAAAATAAAATTCAACTGGAAAATTGAAGATCTATGTATTTAAAAATTACTTTCATTTTCTGGTGTAATGTTACATTTATGCCAAGTCTTTTTCACTGTTGGTGATTTTTATTTCAAAAGTATGAATTCAAAGAAAAACTTACTTCCATAGGCCCTGGCTTATTCAATAATGAGCTCTAAATTTAATTCAACTTGAAATCCAAGAAAACCAAACATACTCCGTATACTTTGTAGCTTTTCCTTTTTACAATGTTTTGGCTGCACTTCATGAGAAAAGACAGAGTCCCTTTCTGCCCTGGGGGAGTTGGAACAGCCAGTTACTTTTTTTGCAAACAGATGTTTAAAAATTTGGGGTTTATTTCAATCCTGAAGAGGACTTCTGTATTATTTTGGGAACTGATGATACTAGAAAAATTGGTTTATTAAAAACAATTGCAGTTCTTTGAGTTCCTGCAGAGGTCTTAAGGAAAATCAAAAACTTTACCTGTTCCTTGTAATTATTGTTTTCCAATAAAAATAAATATTTGAAGAACATTTGGCCCTGGGATGTACCAAAATCAAGTTATTTGCTGAAACATGATAGTTACCATTTCAATATTTTGGTTCTTTCCCCCTGAGGTGTTAAATACTAGATATATAGACTCAAATATTTGTCTTTCTGGAACAGAAGAAAATTGTAGAGGTGTTACGAAGCATCTCTGAAGCAGGACTTCTGTTTTTGCTCACAAGCTAGCCATGGACTTGGATTTTTGTATGTGCTAGGTTACAGAAATCCAAACTTTCTAAGTGCATCTTGGTTCACGATGTTGGTCAGTTATTCAGCAGGCTTAAAGTTGGAAGTCTTCTGGGACAAAGATTTAGACCGCAAATAATACAATTTATGTCAGATTTTAAAATTTATTTTAATTTAGATTTGTTTCATGATAATTAGTTTGTTTACATGTGTATACACAATTATGCTCACATAATTATTTTGTCAAAGATATGTTAAGTCTGTGGTGTCAATGTATATTGAAAGCCAGTTTCATGCATTCTGTATGCTAGTGTGTATACAAAGCACAATTAAAGTTTTGCATAATTGTAAGTAAATGATATTTTTTCTGAATGCATGTAAAGCTGAGCAAGCAAACAAAAACCTTACATGATGTATCAGGAGTGGACAATCTACACACAAAATCTACCTCTAGTCCTAGAACTAGGTGTCTGTTAGCTATGCATGATAACCCAAAGACTGACTGAAATGAGGGAGGGGAAGAAAGTGAGACCACAGTTTAGGACTTTTTGAGAAAACTTCTGGAGACAGTAAAAATGAGCTTCACGGAACTCCTTGAGAAGAAACTGTCCTTGGAGATAAATATGAGTCTCCATCTTTACCAGCCACCAATTAAATGGACTTGATTATATTAACTGTTAGAATTGGTATTTTGCGTAGCATAGTGAAATTAGTTTTGTTGATTTAATGCTAATGCTTTCAACCAAAGCTATGAATAACAGCAGACACACCACAGCTGCCTGAAGACTCGAAAGATGCTTTTCTATCAACTAAAACCTAGAAATTCTTCTAGTAACCAAAATAGCTGTGATTTAGCCATTGGTTGATTGCTCGGTGGTGTGGCGGCTGTTTGGTGAGAAGAGGCTTTCAAAGATTGTTTAGAGAAGTCATTGAGAAGTGGAGTGTTGTTTTTTTTTTGTTTGGGTTTTTTGAATGTGAAGGATCTGCTTGCAAGATGTGAAGACTGAGCATATCTTAATACCAAGCATTGATGGCTCTTTGAGTGCCAAGTATGCTAGTGTAGTCAGCTAGAGAGGCCACAGCTGTCAGCTGTTTGTTGAGTGCTTATCCATATTGTTTCTTCTGTAATCTCAGGCTCTTGTGTGCCAAGATACTTTTTAGCTGGTGGTGGTCATCTTGGGGGGAGATACTAAGACTTGGATGAAGCTTGAAGCTAACTGATCCTCGGTTTCTTAACTCTCCTACAGTGATGAAATCCTAAGGGTTGGCACTATCTCTGTATTATGTTACTATTTAGTTTAACCAGTTGGAAAAAAAATGACGTAATTAAACTTCTCTTAACTTTCAGTTTGGGGCTCAGCCTGTGCAGAGATGAGCCCATAGAGCGAAAGCTGAGTTCCTGCTGTTGAGAACTTTCCCACCATGTGGTACTGGAGTATTCACTGGGAACGTTTACTAGCAATACCTGCTCTCTCTTGCTGGAAAAAGGATGTGTTTCACCTGGCACTGCTTCTCCAATCAAGATTAAAATTATAGGAAGTCCATCTGAAGCTATGGCTTGCATGAAATTCTCAGAAGGCCTCTATGAATGTTTAAAGGGTAGGGGAGTCCTAGACTCAGTTTCCCTCTGTGAGGAAGATTTCTATCCTGGGCCACTGAATAAAGAAGCTTTGAACTTACACTTTCATTTTGGTATCAACACCTTTTGGCAGACAGAAGCAGTGCTGTCAGGATGAGCCCAGGCTGAAGTCGCTGTCTCTTTAGAAATAGTATTTGGATACTTCTCTATGTAATGGCACTCAGATGGGGTCGATCTAAACCAGTGTCGTGACATTTAGTGATGACTTTCAACTAAGGTTTCTCATATATTGGTGTAAGCAGTTGCTGAGTGGATATACTTGGGATAGTTTTATACAGTTTTACCGAATTCTTATGCTGTCCCAAAATAGTCTTTTGTAGCACAGATGAGTTCTTGATCAGACACAGGATTGTAGTTCTTATACTTTTCAGTATTTCGTTTTAGTCTTCATCTAAGTTGGTTAAACTACCTACCAGTGAAACACAAACTAGCCTAAATAAATGCTACATATAGGACTTGCATTATTATTCAGGAGTGTATATCGGCAGATGATGTGATGGTTTGTTTTGGAGGGTTTTTTCTTCCTTTTTTTTTTTTTTGTGGAAAATAAGGGTGTATATCTTTGAGTAGTCATTTGAAAGAATTACCATATTGCATTTGTGTTCAAATTGGAATGCAATCCAAAAAGTAGTACACAAAAATTGTGTAGTAAGAGGCACAGAATTCAGAAGGAAAAAACATTTCATGTGTGCAAACAAGTGTAATATTACTTGTGTCAAATGGAATTTACTGTTCTGGTCACTAGAACTTCCTAGGCTTGAAAGCAAGTTACTCTGCTTTTCAGCTGTCAATTTCCTAACTTTTAGTTAGTTGTTGAACCCAGGGAGTAAGTAAACAGAAACCAGGAAAAGAAGCTACAGCTGTTAGGATCAGAGTTGAACATTTCAGAACACCTTATTGAACTGATTGGACAGTCAGGTGGTCTGAGTGTGACTTTGAACTGGTACTTGCTACCACTTGTTGTTTAATAAAGATTTGATTTATTGTTAAGTTTATAGAGGTCAGTTTTTACAAAGGCAAATGTGATTATTTATTTAAGATTTCATTTAGAAAACCACATTCTCTTTATTTAATGATAAAAGTTAAGCACTCTTTTGGGGTAATTTGAGGCCTGTAGCTTGATTCATATAAGTTTGTCATGTGTCCAAGATCTCATCCCTCTTCCTTCCCAGTGAGACAATGAGGACTGTTTATGCCTGGCCAGCTGAACAGCTTTACAGCCTTGAAAGGTGGAAGAATGTGAAGAATGAGATTCAGTAAGAGCAGGGAGAATTGCATGCTGCTGTTCTCTGTGCTGCTTCTCATGAGGCAATAAATCTTCCTAGCCTGCCCTTGCTGGTTGAGTGTTAAGTTCTTGAGGACACTGCCAAATATATGGCAGAGATGGTAGATAAAGTACTGCACCTCTTCAAGAAGTCAGTCTGCTGACTATTTTAAGTCCTCCTTCTGTTGGAAAACTTAGCTTTCTAAAAAATGAAGAATACCTTTGGAGTATGTAACGGCTCTGTGGTATCTGCCAGCAATATTGCTAATGGCTAATACTGCAGTTTAGTTAAAAACTGTCATATGATGTAGATGACATTGCATGTACAGACTTTTAAAAAAAAAACAACCACCACCTCACTACAAAAAACTTAAACTATCTTTGGTTTTGGTTTATTTACTCTGAGGTTAGATAATAACTTTCAGAATTTGGATGGAAAACTGTTTATGGCACATGGAGATTTTAGTTAACTTTGCTTCTGACCATGGATGTGAGTTAGGGTCACTAGGAATATTTTTGTTTGGTGTATGTAGACTTTGTCACCCTGTTTCCTACTCATGCTGATTATTTAATTGGCATGTGCTAATGCTGTAGCATGATAGGGATTTTTTTTAACCTGACATCAGGTTATGTGGACATAGTGCTTTTTTTGCCTTTAAAAACTGAAGAGTCATGTTGCAGTGAGTGTGGATGGAGCTCCAGACATTATTTTGTACATCTTCTTTAAAAAACTTATGACCTGTGTGTTTAGTTTGGGTTTGCTGATCCTAATTTTTCTTCTGTTTGCTTTTTCGTGAATGTGCCATCATTCTGCTATCTACCAGAAGCTTGTAGTAGAAATGTTAAAATTGGTATGAAGAGAGAGTGAATGGCTTAAACCATTAAGATGATTGCAGAAGACAAAGAATAGGGTTAGAGCCTTAAGACATCCTAAGGAGGAGAGAAAAACAATCAATAACCTTTAGTGACTCACAGAGGAGGTGCAGTGTGGAGACAGGCAAAAGATGGGAAATATGCAACAGGAGCACATGGCTGCCAAGCCAGGTAGAATAGAAGAGACCTAAGTACTTGTTGATAGCCCGGGTCCTTTGTCCTCCATATGGCTGCATGGAGTCCTAACCAGGCTTCCTGGATGCCCATCTTAGCAACTGAATGCTTGGCAGACAATTTGGACATGTGTCTTTGTGCTTTTGAGTATGTGGTGTGAATAGGTGAAACGTGTTTTCTTTTAAAATGAGCTCCCCCCTCACTGTGATTCCAATACAGAGAAGACACTTGTAACCTGCTTATGGAATATCTGCTCAGAAAGGAGTAGTCTTCAGGCCTTAAATGTGTATGAAACTGGTTCCCACTTTCTTAATGTTTGAAATGCCTAAAGTTTGAAAGTTTAATTTCTTTTGGAATTGAAATTTGTGTCTTTTAAAATGAATGAACAAAACTGAAACAAAACAAACCTGGAAAAAAACAATGAAAAACCATTTAGGATTGGTTAGTGACATCTAAGACTGTTACTCTCTTGATAACAGCCTGCTGCCCTATTACCGTTGAAGTAATGGTGCAAGTTAAATATCTTTAAAAATGTAGATCTAAGTTGATTGCGAAGCTGAAGAATATTAGGTTATTAAGCAAGCCAAGACTGTTCATTTGATTTTTTTTTTCTAGTTGATATTTACATGTTAAGTTATTGTCATTATTTGTGAATACTTACTTATTTGCGTGTTTTAACAATTTTATGGATTAGTCTAAGTGGAAAAGTTGCCCTGCAGAAATTTCATTGCTAGACCTTCTCGAAAACTTGGTGATATTCCCTGTCAGATATTGCTAATGCTGACAACGTGCTGTACTGCATGCAACATTTTATCTCTGAGGGAACCAGTGTAATACTTTTGTGTGTATTTTTAACACTTTTTTTCAGGAAGGACCTTTAAGACCTGTGCTTGAATGCATTGATCTTGTCAGTAGCGAGGATGAAGAACCTAACAGCAGTTCTTACACTCATGTGAGTATGTTGTAATGTATCTCGGACATTCTTGGTTGAATAAAATAATTATGTCTCCTGTATTTTTTCCCAATCAGTTACTCTTCATGAAAAAGTCGTTAGCGGTCTTTTTATCAAGTAATAAATAAACAAGTCATCATTCAAATCTTTTGGTTTTTACCTGCTGTTGAATGAAAGGCAAGAATGCCAACACTTTTTTTTTTTTTTGTCCAGAGCCATTTTTTGCCTTCTTGAAACGGAGTTACAACTTCTGAGTCATATGCTCTGATTCGACTCGTCCTGTGTGGAGCCAGGAGCTGGACTCAATGATCCTTATGGGTCCCTTCCAACTCAGGACATTCTATGATTCTGTTTGGCTTTCAGTGCTTTTAGCAAATGTGGCAAAGAAAAGAGAAGAAAAATGTCACTTCACAAGTGACCTCAGAAGTCAGTGTGTCCAATCTTTAGCCTGCAAATGTATCTGGTCTACTGCCAGGCCTTTTCCTTATAAAATGACTTGTTAGGAGCAGTTTATAGGTTGGAGGACCTTATTTTGATAACAGCTTGATCTTAACTCGGCCTCATTCTTCATAATCCCTCCTAAGAATGTATGAGTCAGAAGCAGGCTGGTCAGTTCGTGTGTTTTCCAAATGTATTGTGCCTACTCTGCAGGGCTTTTGAAAGGCATAGTGACTGAGAATGACTCTAATAGAGTTGGTTTTGGCAGTAGTGGTCATCTCTTTGCTTTCATTTTCCATTTTGCAGCAGAGGATGTGTGTAATAAAGCTGGTTCTTAAGGAAAGGTTGGTCTTCTGTATATGACTCCAGTGATGATTGCTAGAGCTGATCATGTAGCAGGCGCAAATTACAGTGTATGGCCTATCCCTCATGCTAGAAAAAGCTAATGATCTGCCTTTCTGAAGATACTGGGCAATCTTGTCTTAGTGCAAGATCACTTCTCACTTTTTCAGATGGGCTGCTTGTTGGCTTTGAAACCTTTAGAAATTTTGTTTACCTACTTAGAAGAATTTACTTAATTTTTAATTTGTTGGAGACTTCTAGGACATGCATCACAATCATTAATGCCCCTTCTTGTGCTTTGGTGAGGCAAGTGTTGATGTTGAATTGCCTTGAATGTGCAGGTGAATGCGGGCTGGCTTGTTTGGTTGGTTTTTTTAACAGAAGTTACAGATCCTTGTAAATAGAGAAAACTAGCAAGGGAGATCATGGAACTTTAGGATCAGAGTATCTGTACTGAATTATATCCTGACGCTTGGCCATTGCTTTTTACCATGTTAGTGCTTGTTAATTAACAATTACCAAATAGAAGTTTAACTTTTCCATTGTAGAGAACTATTAAGCATAAAGATCACATTGACTATCAGAAAGAACGAGTTGCGTCAACTTTGGATCGTCTGGCACGCCATGTTGAAGTAGAGAAACAGCAAAAAGAAGAGAAAAACAAAGCCTTTAAGGTATTGGACCATAGTTCCTTTCAGAAGAATTGCATAATACAGGCCTTGTAGTCACAAGTGTGTTTTCACTACTAAGTAAATAAAAAGATTCATGAGCCAGACCTGGAACCAGCAACTAGAGACTTTTGCTTCTGGGGCATTGTTTGAAACACAATATGGACTTTGTCTCTTCAGTGGCTTTTAACTGAGTAAACTGCTAGTCCTACTGCAGTTCCTAAGGAGAAAAAAACAAAAACAAAAACCACCAACAAACTAACTTCGTGCAAGCCAATGGCAAAAACTTGTTCTCTTGTTTGCATATACAGCAGAGGGACCTTAAATCAATTATTCTGGTTAAATAATTTAAAAATAACAGTTATCACAAACAACCATGCACCAAACCTGATTATTTACCTGCTTTATTCTAAGATTTTTGGGAAGCTGTTTGCCACGGATATAAATCTTTATATCAGGCAATATTCTGTAATGGGATAAAATTTTCTATATGTAAGGCATAATTTTAAATTTGAATCCCATTGTGCAGCCATTTGAAAGGCATGGATTTTTAATTTTTGTGACAAACTGGGAGGTGCAGTCAGTAGGCTTAAGGGTAGGTCTGCGATCACTGTGACCTGGACAGCCTGAAAGAATGGGCTTACAAGAACCTCATGAAATTTAACAAATTTGGGACAAATGCAAATCCAATATTTGTGGAATATGCTGACTTTCCAGCCTGATTTTCTGAATGCAGTTAATGGCTGTTAAAGTCATGTAATTATGCTATAGTTTCAGCTTATTTTAGTGTACCATAGACTATGCAACTGTAATAAACAGAGTAAAAGGCTGTTAGATATAGTCCAAGGTGGCCTTGATGTCTAGAGGCCTACATTCCTCTCCTGTCTCCTCCACTTAGAATTTGGCAATGTGTTAATGTCTCTATATACAGTTGAAAAACTGTGAAGTGGAGTCTGAGAATGAAGGTTAAAAAAATCCTTTTGTTAATGATGAATATTTTCCTGCTGGACAGCTCTTCACTCCTCATCAGGTAATGCAATCTGCAGAATTAAAATTACTCTTCAAAGTGAAACTGCCTTTTCTTTTTTTTTTTTTTTTTTCCCCTCAGCAGTGGACAGATAGACTCTTTGGTTTCAGTAACCGTTTTGTGTTGTGGTTTGGTTTTTTTTAAATTCCATACTTTTTGTAATCTTATAATTTTAAATTCTTCTTTGTTCTGTACGTGCTTCAGAAACTTAAGTAGGTATGGTAAAAATAAATTAATTGACCTAAGCTGTAGCTTTTATTTAGGGCACAAAAATTAGTATTTTTTTATTTTTTTTATTGCTCTTACATTCTATCTTTATTGTGTTGTATTGAAGTCAGGTTGTAAAGGGGTTTTTTTCCCCCTTTATGTTTTTGTGTTGTTTTGGGTTTTTTTTCCCCATAGGTTTTGAGACACCCATATGCAAGTTTTGGTATACACACTTAATCTTGATTTAAAAAAAAAAAAAAAAAAAACCACAAAAACAAACGAAAAAAAACCCAACCCACACTTGATTGCCACCTTACCTGATATGTTTTCCCCTTCAGGAGAAAGTTGATTCCCAATATGCTCATGGGTTGCAAGAACTAGAATTTATTCGGGAACGCAGCGACACGGAAGCTGCAAGATTATGTGTGGACCAATGGTTAAAAATGCCAGGTAAGAAGGAAACTAAGTTTCAGTCATATGTTTTTGAAGTCCTGCATTGCAGAATAGAACATCTGATAATTGTATTGAGCAATACTGACATTGAGCTTGCACGTGTCTCTTTTGTGCATAACCAAGTCTTACAGTATTAACTTTGCTAGAGTGTGGCATTTGAAATTTCTTATACACTCATTTCCATAAAAGCTATTCATCTAATGTTTTGCTGCTTAGAAAATGTAATATGCAAAATCTAAGAACCGCTAAGGCAATGTTAACTACTTACATAAGCAATGTTGCTAGAGGGAAAAGTATTACTGTTGCTCAGGAAAACGTCTACATAAGTAAGGATAATCTCAGGATGTTCAATCAATTTAAAATAGTGCCTGGAGGACCTGGAGGAAGGGTGTCAAAATGTTTGAAAAGTAATCCTAGTAAGGATTGAAGAGACAGATTCTTCAAGTGAAAGAGCAGACTTACCACAGTAGGATTGTAATACAGTGCATTGTTAGTTTGCTTTTAAGAATCAATATAACTTCATTTTTAAGTGCTTTAGGACTTGTATGTTATTTTGTTTGTTTTCTTAAGCCTCTATAATTCAGATTCTGGTTAAATGCTTTGTTTTATAACAGGTCTCAAACCAGACACCGTTAACAGTGGAAAAAGGAGTATTTATAAGAGGGCAGGTCAGGCGCAAGTCAACAGCAGTCCCATATCTTGTCCTGTGATGCATTGCAACAGAGAGTTTGATAATAGACCTCTTCTCCTAGGTCACCTTCAAAGGTAAGGACATAGTGCAAGAGCTCAATGCAAGAAATAATTATGAGAGCATATGCTTGAACTTAGGACATCAGTGTCAAGTCTACTTTAAACTGCCTATAGTGACAAAATTCCATTTGGCGAGCAGATTAGTGTGTTACCGATTTTACATAGATGATGTGATGAACTTCCTGGTTGGTTGTTTTTTTCATTCAGAATTGATTTCTTCCTCTTGTTAAGCAATTTTTTTAATATCTGGGTTTTTTGAGAAACAAGATTGCTGTTCATCAGTTCTGTTATTTTTTTTCATCCAAACTTGGAAAAGAGCAAAAGGCTAAGGTATACAACTTGATGGTAAGATTAAAAAGATGCCCCCTAATGAAGGGAAAGAGGAGCAAAGAGTAGCTGTAGGCCAGGCATCTGTTCATAGCTGATCATTGCTAGTCAGCGCTCACTGTGTCTGGGGTCAGTTCCAGCATTATACTGCCTTTTAACTCGTGAATGTGTCATGGGGCAGATGGTAAGGAGAAAAGTGAAGGGGAGTGTTGTGGGTTAACCCTGAAAGGCAGCTCAGCCCCACACAGCTGCTCGCTCCCCGCCCGCCCCCCCCCCCCCCCCCCCCCCCCCCCCCCCCCCCCCCCCCCCCCCCCCCCCCCGCCCCGGTGGGATGAGGAAGGGTAAAAGTGAGAAAACTCTGGGCTGAGGTAAAATAGTTTCAGTAAAGTAAAAGCTGCACACACAAGCAAAGCAAAATAAGGAATTCCCATTGATGGGCGGGGCTTTATCATGCATAATGGTTACTTGGGAAGACAAAAACCATCACCCTGAACATCCCCCCCATTCCTCCTCCACCCAGCTTTTATTGCTAAGCACGATGTCATATGGTATGAGAGATCCCTTTGGTCAGCTGAGGTCAGCTGTCCTGGCTGTGTCCCTTCCCAGCCTCTTGCCTACTCACTGGTTGGGGCAGTCTGAAAAACAGAGGAGGCCTTGACACTGTGCGAGTACTGCTCAGCAATAGCTGCAACAGTCCTGTACCATCAACACAGTTGTTCGTAAATCCAAAACACAGCACCATACAAGCTGCTATGAAGAATATTAACTCCATCCCAGGAAGGATGCAGGGAGGTAAAAATAAATTTAAAAAAATCCCTCCATAGGAAATAGAAGCTTTACTAGTTCTCTTGCTCTTAAAACCATTACGATTTCTCTGCAAAGTGTTCACTACAACAGGTAAGCTGCAGGGAGAATCACCTCTGTACACGATACTTCATCTTATATGGTTAATGATAGAGGAAGTGAGGAATTTTAGTTTAGGTTGATTTGATAGGTTTTCATCCGACACTTCAAAAGATATAATTTTTTCCCATTAAAAAACATTTTGACTATTTAGAGGGGACTAGTTTGTTAACTATTTCTTCCTCTCCAGGTTTGATCATTCTCCTTGTGACCCAACAGTCACATTACATGGACCCCCAAATAATGCTGTTGCCTGTGTGATATGCTGCAAAAGATTTTCAACCTCTCAGCAGTACAGTGATCATCTTTTATCTAAGGCAAGATCATAAGGATAAGTAACTCACCTGACTGAACATAGGAGAGGGTTTTCAAGACTTATAATTATGCACTGATTTTTTTTTAACCTTCTTTCTCTCCCATCCCTTCTTTTAGTCTTCGAGATATTTTTTCTTATTCTGCTGTGTTTCAAACACCTAGTGTATCCTGACGGTACTCCTATTAGATCTGACCATTAGGTTGTACTTTCAAGAGGATTGTAGTTCTGTCTTGAACCTCTTGTCCCTCTATTCATGCTGTGAAAAGGTATTCCCTTTTTTTGCATCTCCAAAACTATGAAAGATAAAGGCAAGTAGTTAGGGTGAAATAAATGATGGTAAAGAGAAGCAGCAGAAAGGAGATGGGGGAAGAAGAGACAACAGAATGAGAAAAGAAACTTGGGTGATTCAGATGCAAATGTTTCTTCTCTGTTTCTGGTCTGACAGATGTTTGCTGCTACTCACTAGTTAAATTACAGAAGGGAAAAGGATAATCTAGCATTTGAGTTTTGATTTGAATATAAGCTAATAGTATTTGCTTTTTTGGCGTTGTTCCTCCCTACTTCCACTCTTGCACTTTTTTTTTTTTGTAAGACTCTCTCTTTTCCTTTCGTTCATAACTTACCACTGTAAAACCTCAGTTTAATGACAGATCCTCAGGTGTTGTCTTTAGGGTGTGTGGTTTTATTTAAGCAGTCTGGTGTTGAATTGGATAATGGATAGTAGTTTTGAAGTTTAATGTTGTAATAACAAATACTGTTGTGTAGCCACCTAGTCTCCAGAAGCTGTGTTAAATTCAGGGGAAGTTTTAGATACTCTGAAAATCGGACTGCTTTTGCTAGTAGTAGTAACTCCTGATGCATAGTCATCCCTGACAAGCTTGAAAGATTGCATCATAGTTTGCCCCTGCTATTTTTCCATTCCTTCCAAGCTGTGTGTCTGTGGTGTGCCTTAGGGCTGATTAGCAGGAGTTACAGACAGGTTTGGTGAAAGGGAGTGGCTCTTGCAGCAGGCAAGAAGATGGGATTATTTTGGTGTGGAAGGATGGGGAGATAATCCTAAACAAAGCTGTGCAGGAAAGCATAAGCATGTCATGAAGATTCCTTGAGTGACATAAGAAAGGAGTAAGCAAAAACATCAGAAGCAAAATTAAAATATTTTTGCGCTGAAGGCAGGGATCTGAAGTTGATGTAGAAGGCAAAGGAGGCGGAAGAAGTTGATTTTATAAAAGTCACTGGTCTGTCAGGCTACTCTGAGGAGCAGCATTTTGAGAAGTTGGAGGTTAGCAAGATTAGGGAAGAACCAACATGAGGAAAACCAGCTGCTTTAGTGACAGAAGGAGCTTTTTCTAAGAGCCTGGGTAAAGGGACTAGCTAAGAACTGATGGAGCCCATCGTTCCTGAGGAAGGTGGTTGCTCCCAGTGGTGCAAGAAGGGAATAGAAAAGTTGCCAGTGGTTTAACTGCAGCCAGCACCTAAGCACCACACTGCTGCTTGCTTAATCTCCCCTGGCAGGATGAGAGAGGGAATTGTAAAAGTGAGAAAACTCATAGGTTGAGATAAAGGCAGTTTAATAGGTAAAGCAAAAGCTGTGCACACAAGCAAAGCAGAACAACAAATTCACCACTTCCCATGGGCAGGCAGGTGTTCAGCCATCTCCAGGAAAGCAGGGCTCCATGACGTGTAATGGCTACTTGGGAAGACAAATGCCATCACTCTGAACATCGTCCCTTCCTCCTCTTCCTTCCCCCAGCTTTATATGCTGAGCATGGCATATGGTATGGAATATCCCTTTGGTCAGTTGGGGTCAGCTGTCCTAGTTGTGTCCCCTCCCACTTTCTTGTGCACCCCCAGCCTACTCACTGGTGGGGTGGTGTGAGAAGCAGAAAAAGCCTTGACTCTGTGTAAGCACTGCTGAGCAGTAACGAAAACATCCCTGTGTTATCAGCACTGTTTTCATCACAAATCCAAAGCACAGCCCCATGCTAGCTACTATGAAAAAAATTAATTCTATCCCAGCCAAAACCAGCACACCAGCTTAGTAAGGATGAGTAGCTGAGTTTGACGATGGCAGTTTGGCCAGTCCCTTGTGTCTCGTGAGCATAGGGGTAGGCTGTAGATAAACATAGATGTGGTAGCTGAAAACCTAAGAGTGAAAATATTACCACAGAAGCAAGAGGAATGGAAGGACGTGAGGAGAACTGGGACTGGTTTCTTGACTTAATATTTTTCCTAACTAGATCATTTTCTCTTCCAGCTAAATGAAAATGATGGACATAAAAAAGATCTCCCTCCACAGCATATTCAGTGTTTTGCATGCCCAAACTGCTTCCTCCTTTTCACCAAAAGAGACGAATGCTTGGAGCATATGTCAGGAAAGAACCACTTCCTCCAGGTTTCTAAATTGAGTGGTATGTTGCTACTAAGTGTACTTCTTTTCATTTATTCTGATAATTGATCCTTATGATATGAAACGACTTATGTTTTTCTACTGTCTATAAAAGCTTAATGTTTGTAAGTTGGTTTTTAATGGATTCTTATTTTTAAGTTCTTAAATGTGTTACAGTGCTGTAAGAGGAGATGCTCTGAAATTCGTACTTTTGTGTAGAAAAGATTCCTCCATCACAGCTGCTGTGATGAGAAGCAGACTTTCCTTTATCTCCATGCTGTCAGGTCTCTCATACAAGTTTCTCATCCTCCAGTGATACTGTGCAACTACCTAAATAAGTTTACATTTAGCATGTTGATAGGAACTCGGACCAAAACACATACATTTCTTTTTCAATTCCAGTCAGACTGGCCGTGATGTTCCTTCCCCTCACTGTACTGTCTGAAGTCTATTTTTGTCAGTATCCTTGGCATTCCTGATGGAGAAGACCCATGACAGTTTCTTCTCCGTATAATTGCAAATTTAGCCTGCTTAGCTGGAACAGTGCTGCCAATCTGATGCCTTGCACTGGCAGCATTGCTACTGAAGGCTAAAATGCTGGTTATGTTGTGAGCTGATAACATCCTGAACAATAGTTACTAGATTCCACAGAAGATATCTGTCTGATTATGGTCTGGAAAACAGAGTTAATGACCATCATAGCTGTAGTGACTTTTTAGCTTTGACGTAAGCAATAGGCATTAAAGCATCTGCTTTAATGTTAAGTAAATGACTGAGACGGATGAGGTACTGATGGAGTTGACTTCTTATTCAAGAAGCTGCCATATTTTAGATAGTGTAGCTTTCAGGATAAACCTACGTGGCAAAAAGGATTGGTATGGTTATGAAGATGAGAAATAACTATATCTTCTGCCCTCCCCCAGCGTGGCTGCAGTAACTGTACAGTAAAGACAGGTTTTGAAGGAATCTTCCTGCAGGTCGAGTGAGTGCTGCTGTCTTCATGGAAGTGACAATCAGCTGCACGGTTCTGAGTTCTGTTATGTATTGTAAATCTAATGTACTTTTATTCTCAAATGGGTTATTAATTTTGAATGTGCTGACTGTAGATGCCTTTAAAATCAGGCCGTAGGTTTTAAAAAAGATTACTGGTGAGCTGTTGCTTTGAAAAGATTAAAAGCACAAAATAGTGTTTTCTTCTTTAGAGATGGATAGCGTGTAGTTCAGAACAAAAAAAAGTGCTCCATTTTTCCATTTGCATTGGTAGGTCTTCATGATTAATATCAGCATGGGCTGTAAGATCTGGAAGTGAAGTTGGTCGAAAGGCATAACCTCAAGTTACTGCCTGCTGATCATCACATCTTACTAAACAGAAAATTCAAAGAGAATTTGCCTCCTAATATGCAGAACATTAACAGCAATATAGAGTTCTCTTTTCAATATTTTTTTTTTATTCTACTGGTATCTGGAGTTAGTCATGGAGTATGTACTTGGAACAACAGCAAGTCCTGCACCTAAAAATTTAAGAAGAATTAACATTGAAGATGGGAAAGAGAGAAATGGCCAGAGTATGTGGGAACTTGTTAAATGATTTGTGTCTTTTTTAAACACACTACAGCTTTAAACAAAAGTGTATGTAGTAGGAGTAGACAGGTGGTGATAGATGGAGGGGAAGAAAGTCAGTAAGAACCTTTCTGAGAGAAATGTCTGACCTGACCTTGTAGAAGGAAGAAAAGGGAAGTAGAGTCAGTCACTGAGTGTGAAAAAACAAGATGCAAACAGATTCAAATATGAGATGGTTAAAGAAGTTTAAACAATTAATGCAGTTTTAAAGCTTCCATTGAATAATTACTGTGGCTCAACTGACACATGGTAACTTGCTTTCTGAACGCTGTGACAAATGAGTGCATACAGTACTATGTCACCTGAGAGCTGAAATACTATGAAAGAACTCTTTAACGCACGGTTGCACTTTCTGCCATTCCATGTTACAGATGAAATGAAGGCTGGCCTTCCTCTACCTTTCCCATCCTATGCAAAGAACCTTCTGATATCTCTGTGCAAAGAAGTCCCTTTCCAAGTAAAGTGTATATCCTGCTACCAGATACTACGCTCGCATATGGAATTAACAGCTCATTTCAGGTTTGTAAGAGACAACTGTCTTTATAATGTGAACATCCATGGATTGGTAACAGATAGGCAGACTTGTTCTTAGTGGTGCTAGTGGCTTTCAGGTCATCTAGGACCCGTTTGAATGTTGACTTCCTGAGTCAGCTATCCAAAAAACTGTCCCTTTTCCATGTCTTTTACCCCACCTTACCGCATACAACCCACTGCAGAATGCTGATGGTTGGCTGTATTCTTTTTGTTATTTTCTGTAACAGAACAACAGAACTTTGTCTCTGTTCTGCTGTTTCTAAGGTGGCAGCATTTGATTTCTAAAATGTACTGAGTCAACAACATAAGCATCAGTTGAAGTGCTAGTTTTGGAAATTAGCACCTAATTCTCTTTAAAGTGCAGAGACTAGATAGGCATTGCGTGTTTTTGTTGACAAGCTAGTAGGTGAGTTAGTATTCCACATGCTAATTGCTGTAGCACACCATTTCCACATGCTAATTACTGTAGCTACTATATAATATTTCAAAGTACCTCTGAAAGTTTAAAAATGTTTCAGGTTATGATATTACCTCTTTTTTTTTTTTGTCCATTCTAGAACACGTTGTCGTAATTCTGGGCCTGTGGCACTGTCAAAGAAGAGCATCTCCCAAGTTGCAGAGATATTTAAAACAAAAGGTTACTGTGAGAACTGTGATGAACTGTTTGCTGATAAGCATCAGATCACCCAGCATAAGCAAACCACTCAACATAACGTAAAAGTTCTTAGTACATTGGAAGAGTCCATCTTGATGTTCTGTCATATCAATGGAAAAAATAAAAATCAGTCTCATTTGTGCAATATTGTGGATCGGTCAAGACCTCTGCTTAAAAGACGTTTGACTTCAAATGAGTCTACCAGTGAAAGAGGGTCTACTCCTTCAAAACGGAAGAGTGATTTAAAAGTTAAAAATGAAGATTGTGGAGCAAACCAGAGTCAAGGTAGCGAAGACTGCAAAGTAAAAGCCTGGTTTTGTGAATGCCTTCAAAAGTTTTTTACCGAAGAGTCAGTAGAAAAGCACATTTTGGCAGCAAATAGGATTTGTCACAAGTGTGCTGTGTGTGGAAAGCTTGCTGAAAATTCAAGCATTATCCGCCTACATATGAGTCGATTCCATGGGGGAGCGCACTTGAATAATTTTCTTCTGTGGTGTAGAGCATGCTCTGTAGATCTCCTCAGAGAAGAGGATATTATGGGACACGTGACTGAATTTCATGGTGGACATAGTTATTATTATGAGCAAGAAGCTCTAGAAGATGAACCTATGCCTTCTGCTTCTGACACAGTGTGCGTTTCTGCACGTGAAAGGAAAGGTGCCATTCCTCGTCCTGTGGAACTCTCCCCTGAAAAAAGTCCTATTCTGGGAAAATGGCAATGCCGCATTTGTGAGGAGATGTTTGAATCTGAAGAGAGCGTTAAACAACATTGCATGTCCTTAGAAAGCCATGCGTTTCACAGATATTGCTGTGGCTTATGCAGAAATCACTTTCGGAAAGTAGGAACATTACAGCGACACTTCCAAGAGCATAATAACCAGGAGATACAGACTAAATACTTCTGTGGCCTTTGTGGTAATCTCTTCTTTGACACAGAAGAAGAATTTCTAATTCATTATAAGGAGATTCATAGCACGGACTATGCATTTGTGCCTGAGCAGATGGAAGTATCAATAAAAAAAGAGGAAGACTTCCTCCCAGTAGAAAAAGGAGACCTTTTAACATGTGGTTGCCGGACAACTTATGTCTCCAGAATGAACAGGAGGAACGATTATGTGAATTGTCAGAAAGCCATGCTGCAAAAAGGAAACTTATGGTTTCGATGCTGCTCCTGCTCTGCAACTGCACAGAATTTTGCTGATATGAACAGTCATCTCAACAGTCATACATCAGCAAAACACAAGGAAGAAATGTATGTTGTTAGATGTGCTGCATGCAACAAAAACTTTGACGATCTTCAGAGTGCACATCAGCACTATCACATGAAACACTGCTTCTTGCAGAAACCTGATTTATCAAGTCTTGCATCAGAATCGGAAAATACAGTATTCAAGTTCACAGCAAGTGGGGCTTGTGTGGACAGAAAACCTCACAAGCTAAAACTTCAAGCATCTCCATCCAAGAGACCACAGTCGTCTCCTCTGCAGGGACCAACACAGGGAAAGAAGGAAAAAAAAGAAAATTCAACACACTCTGAAGAACCTGGTGAAGGTTTGTAGAATTTTTTTAACATTAGAAAAATATTCTTGTGTTTAATACACTCTGTTTGAATGTCAGTACAAGTATGTAGCATACCATTTCCTTACTTCCATTCTATAAATCGGCTCAGAATTTAGTATTTCTTATTTCTCAAAGCTACATTTACAAGTCTTGGTATTTGAGTTTCCAGAACTTGGACTCAACAGTTTATTGCTATATGCCATATGCATGAAGTCTTTAAAAAACCAAAAAGTAGGCAGATGAGAGAACCCTGAGACTGAAAAACTTAATTTCCAAATTAGTTGGGAGCATAATTTGTTGTTAAAAGGAGGACGACAATCAAGGACTCAGATACATTTCTAGGAGATTTCTAAGTGGTCTATAATACACGTGCATTCAAGAGAAACTTGCCTCTTTTGTATGTATAAATATTTATGAGCCTGGTAGTGCTTTCTGTGTGGGCAGTCCTGTTATAACACCATCTTCTCAGTTTCCTTTAGCTTGCCAAAAATAATTTTGGCTGAGAATTTATTTTCTCAGTATGTATTAGGCTTTTTGCCTTGAGCATGCAAATATTTTTTTTAAGTTAATACCACTCATAAGAATGACATCAAGAATGCTGAAGGTGTACTTTGTGTTCAAAAATTGGAAGTATTTTTAATTACTCATGGTGTCATAATGCCTTTGATTAAAAGGTTGTATGTTAGATATACAGCAAAAAGTATGTGTCAACATTTTACATGCTTTTATGCATGTAAGCAATTAAATGTCACAGAGACTTGCCATAATAGGGAGTGCATACTTGACTATTAAGTGGAATATTAAAATATCTCTGTGCAGGACAACAGCTTTCTGTGCCTGCCAGAAAACTATCCAGCTTTACACCATCGTATTGCTAGGTTCTGCTTTCTTCTGTCTGATTTGTGTGTTACTAAATGCTACTTCAGTTGATTTAAAAACAATATAATCACTAAATAGGATCATGTTTTGTAACTTTTAGCTTATGGAACAGTTGAATACCTGAATTTTCAAAAGCTTATCTAAGTTGATGTATGTTGGTTGACCAGAAAGTCAGATGAACTTTAAATGTGTCTCTTTTATCCCATTGAAGATGAACTTCCTGATCTTGACTACCTCAGTACCATGACTCACATTGTGTTGGTGGATCTGGATAACTGGGGAAGCTTATTCACGCAGCTGCCAGCTAACCTGAACCAAGGGACGTTTATCTGGGGTTTTCAAGGTAAGAAGTGGTTGAAGAAAATAGGAAGATAAGATTAACAAGTCTGCACAAATACTTCAGAAGAGATTCTTTAAATCTGAGAGAATGAAGAACAGGAACAAGCAGCCACTAAGGCTTCTGAAGTTACAAAGTCACAGACACCATGTAATAGAAATGTTGTTGAACTCTTCTAACTCAATCTTAACCTCTTCTGCTCTTCTTACTCCTTGTAGAATATTGTTCCAGAATTGCTGAACCATGTAGGAGTGTTTCTGGCTTCCCTGCTGAACTTGCCTCAGCTGTATCATACTAGGTTTTCATAATTATCAGGACAGCCATAATACTCAGAGATTATTTTCTCTCAAATTCCCAAGTCCTTATCATGATGTTCTTTTTCTTCTTAGTTCCAAAAGGCATGATTTTACATTCTTGTACTTGAATTTTATTCTGCGTCTGGCTTGCTCCTTAAGGATGTGTGGTGGGTTGACCCTGGCTGGGGGGCCAGGTGCCCACCAGAGCCGCTCTATCACTCCCCTCCTTCATTAGACAGGGGAGAAAAAGTACAACGAAAAAAGCTTATGGGTCGAGATAAGGACAGGGAGAGATCATTCTCTAATTATCATCACGACCAAAACAGACCGAACTTAGTGAGGACATTCATCTAATTTATTACTAAGCAAAACAGAGTAGAGGAATGAGAAACAAAATCAATTCTCAAAACACCTCCCCCCACCCCTCCCATCTTCCCGGGCTCAACTTCACTCCCGGCTTCAACCTCCGACCCCCCTCAGCGGCACAGGGGGACGGGGAATGGGGGTTACGGTCAGTTCATCACACGGTGTTTCTGCCGCTTCTTCATCCTCAGGGGGAGGACTCCTCTCATCCTTCCCCTGCTCCGGCATGGAGTCCCTCTCACAGGAGACAGTTCTTCATGAACTTCTCCAACGTGAGTCTCTCCCATGGGCTACAGTCCTTCACGAACTGCTCCAGCGTGGGTCTCTCCCATGGGGTACAGACCTTCAGGAGCAAACTGCTCCAGCGTGGGTCCCCCACGGGGTCACAAGTCCTGCCAGCAAACCTGCTCTGGCGTGGGCTCCTCTCTCCATGCGCCCACAGGTCCTGCCAGGAGCTTGCTCCAGCGTGGGCTTCCCACGGGGTCACAGCCTCCTTCAGGCGCCTCCACCTGCTCCAGCGTGGGGTCCTCCACGGGCTGCAGGTGGAATCTCTACACCCCCTCATCCTTCCTCCATGGGCTGCAGGGGGACAGCCTGCTTCACCATGGTCTTCACCACGGGCTGCAGGGGGATCTCTGCTCCGGTGCCTGGAGCACCTCCTGCCCCTCCTTCTGCACTGACCTTGGTGTCTGCAGAGTTTCTTACATCTTCTCACTCCTCTCTCCAGCTGCAAAAGCTCTCTCTAACTGTTTTTTTTTTTCCTTCTTAAATATGTTATCACAGAGGCGCTGATCGGCTTGGCCTTGGCCAGCGGCGGGTCCGTCTTGGAGCCGGCTGGCATTGGCTCTGTCAGACACAGGGGAAGCTTCTAGCAGCTTCTCACAGAAGCCACCCCTGTAGCCCCTCCTGCTACCAAAATCTTGCTACGCAAACCCAACACAGGATGTCCCTGGCCAGCCTGTACATCAATAGGTGTATCTCACATCTGGGAGATAGTGGTAGTGGTACAAGGTGGTTGATGGAACTCACATTGTTATGGGTCTGTAAGAAAACTTCTTGCAAAGTCTACCAATGGCATCACTTTAACTTGATGCTTTTCCTTACCTGACTATTCTTGAATCAACTTCTTGTCCACCTCATGTTTTTTCTACTGGTTTTCTCTGTATCTGCCTTCATAATTATTTTGCCTGTGATACAGTGAAAACTTCAGTAGAGTCTAGATAAGGGGTAGTTTCAAAATATGTGTTGCCTGAAACATAGGCATTGTCTTAACAAACTTGTAGCAACTCTCAGCCATGTTTTACACGTAGTAAATACCATTGCATTGCACTTCTGTATTTAATGTTCTTAATTATCTCTTCCTTTAAAAGATAATCAAGAACATCCTGAAAGGTGAGAGTCTTCATGCTGCTGAGGTTGGACAGAAAGGCCTGTTGATGCCTGAATCCCTACTTTTTTTTTTTTTTCCTTCTTTTTCTGTCTTAGGTATTCCAGTTAGCTGGTGAAGGCAGGGCAAGTATGTCTGTTAGTGTAAGTTCTTCAGTGTCAGCTGTGCTCCTGGACTTCTAATCTAATGTCTGATTGTTAGGAGTTCTGGGGACAAATCCTCTGGTCTTCTCTATCAAAGCGGGTTATGCTCCTGAGTTTTGTGTTCTGCTCAGGCATTACCTCTGTATCATGACCTGTACTGTCATTAGCTAGCCCTTGGCCTCTATTTACAGTAACAGTATTTGTGCACACATATACACACAAAGCCACAGAAAATACTGATTTTGGGGGACTTAAATTTCACCTAATCATCCTGGATTTCTATTTTATCCTTGCTGCCTGGCTGCTCTGTTTATTTATGTTCTCTTTTGTATATGGCTGAGCAACCTGTTCTTTGTTCTTACGATCTTTTGCGAGGCTTTGCCCAGCTTGGCTTCTGGTCAAATTTCACTTCACCTCTGCACTCCTTGACTTCTAAGGCTATTGTGATTTGGAGTTTGGCTGTGGCTTGTAATTGCTCAAGGTTTGTTGTTTATTTCTATAGTTATTCAATCCACTTGGCCTTTGAAACACATTTTTTCCCTCTTTGTACAGATAAAAAGAAGAAACTATTAGGAATCTGACTTGAATAAATGGCTGACCTGACATCTAAAGTCCAAAGCGTCTCTGTCTGGGCTTTATTTCTTTTATTTTATTCTGTCTGGGTTTGATTCAGTAAGAAAAAATGGATTATACCCAGGAATGTCCGAACTGTGTAATTGTCAGAAATATCTCTTCTCTGACCTATCCAAGAAAGAAATAATCCATAGTACAGTCTTAGTGTTACTAATCTATTGTTAGGAAGCTCTATTAATACGATAATCATACCCAAAGGTACCTGTGCTAGTTAAGACACAATGCCCAGGGATGTTACAGACAGGGGCACCTGCTGGCATGGCCCAGCCCATGTCAGTGCCACTTTGTTTCTTGCTTCTCACACCGGGTTGCTGCGTGTAGGCTGCCTTGTGGGAATGGCCCCTGGAGCACTTGAACTGAAAGTTCATGGAGATTTAAATGGGCTGTATTCGTATCAGAGAACACTTCAGCAGTTTGTGTCAACTATATTGTTACAGAGCACAGGAACACTAAGGCTCCCAGGCACATCTGGATTTATTGTTGTAGGTGCCCTCCCATAATAATGGTTTATGGAGTTACTTGATGCGTGCTATTCTTGTTTGTTTAGCCTCTGCAAACAGAGCGATATCCCTGTCTCTTCTGGAGTTTTTTTTCCTGCGTTTCCCAAACAACACTTGTGATTTTCTTTTTTTATATGATACTCCTATTGCTAATACAGCCTTAGCTTTGCTTTGAGTTCTCTGTTGTATTGCCCAGGCTCTGTATTGTTTGTATTTTCAGATGTCATTCACCAATTTGTGGTTTAACTCCACCAGACTAAATACGGTTCTGTCATTGTTTTCAGCTGTCCTGGTCAAATGTTTACGTTGTACATTTATGTAGCCAAAAGCCAGGGTTGGTAATTACAAGTCTTTCCCAAATAGTGATCAAGCCTGTCACAACAGATGAGAATGACTTGCGAATACCATTTTTCTCATGGACAGATGAGAAACCCCTAAATTGTTTCTGTGTAGTCTGTTATGAAATCTTTTAAGATCTTTTTTTTTTTTTTTTAATACCCTCTCATAGATGTGAGGCTGAAAAGGAAAGAGGAGGAGGGGAAAAAAAAAACCAAACCAGAAAGAAAACATAACCCACCACCACCACCAAAAAACAAACCCGGAGACATATACTGAAAATTGTTTCTACTTCTTTGTCAGAGTGGGGATGGGTGGGTTGGAATACACAATCCTCTGTAGCCTGTTTACTTGAGCCTTAGTTTCACATGTCCTCACATGAAGTGCCATTGATGACTGCTTTCACGTTCCATTCAAAATCCTTTCTTACATCTAGCCACTCTATCATCTGGCAGATAATGCAACATTTTTTTCCTCCCCATTGCAAACTCATTATTTCTTAGCAATTGAAGTCATGAAATTCTTATTCACTCCCTTCCAATTGTCCTTTCATTTGTTTTTCTTTTTATGTTGTCATAGTAACTGCAAGCTCCTCTATTTCCCCCTCTTTTCTTGAGAGACTTGCTACTCCTTTCTTTTCCCTTGCAACCTGTTTCAGCCTGGTATTCTTTTTATCTGTAGCAGGCCTGTTACTCAGCTCATCTCTATTATCTAACTATTTTCTCAGTCAGTAACTACATGTTTTAGGATACTGTTGAGAAAATTCCTGCACTTATTTTTTCCCCAGTTGTAGCCTCATTTTGCTTATCCTTGACTGCAACCAAGTGTTTGTCAGGACTCTAGCATTTATTTCAGCTGTTGCTTCAGTTCTTTGATCCTCTTTTTAAAGAGTTCTGACATGTGATCTGTCAGGCAGTTACAGAGTGTGTTAGAAATAATCTTGGGCATTACATTAGTACAGGATTCCCTAAGAGAACCTTACCTGTTACTTGTACTACGTTCCCAGAGCTCCTCTGTTTCTGCACATTAGATGTAACTGTGCTTAAAACTGGAAAAAAATAAATACTTGTATCTAAATGCACATGATTTTTAGAAGATAAGTTTTTCAGGATTAGAAGAAAAATTCATACAAAATTGACTGAGAGGCTTTGTGTAGGATCAGGCTAGCTACTTTTTCCTTTTTTGCTTTCTAATCCAAGAACGAGGGTTCTTTTGGGATTTTGGTTATAAGTTTATTTTAGCTTTCACATTGGTCAAAATAAATTCTGTCTTTAAAGACAGATTTATCTTTGCTTTTGCCTTCTTGCATTCTTAATTCATGGTGACATTTCTGTTTTGGTTTTGTTGGTTTTTTTGTTTTGTTTTGTTTTGTTTTTTCTTCACTGTTTAGGAGGACACAGCAACTGGAAACCTCCAGTGCAGTGCAAAATTTACAATTACCTTAAGAGGATTGGATGTTTCTTTCTTCATCCACGTTGTGGTACCAGAAGAGAAGCAGCAGACTTTGCGCTCTGTATTCATGTAAGTGCACGTTTTCTTTATTACTGTGTTTCTGTGCCCACAGAAGAGTGGCAGATGATATCTGCTGTTGATGTTAATTAGTAATTACAGATGAGGTTCTTAAATTCTGTTCACGTGAATTCTACATCCATTTAGAAGAATAATAAACCTATCACTGAATTGAGTGGAGACAGCCTGTTGAGAAGTGATTTTCTTTCCATAGGAATAAAAAAGTTAGCCCAAATAGGACATCAGTCTGTTGCAGAGGGGAAGGGGGCTGGTTAGGGAATGAAGAATAAAAAAATCACAATTCGTATAGTTTGTTTCAGAGAGAAATGTAACTCCTGCCTCTTTCTTCAAGTAGTGCAAATCTAGAGCCGTCTTTAAGATGGAGTTGGATGGGTGGGTGCCAGTTTCAGAGACCCGGTTGGGCTAAGAAAGAGCAGTGTCTGTGTTCAGTTGACCTAGGGCTCTGGCTGGGTTGGGAGAGGTGCAGGTGAAGGACAGCAATCTGGGATGCCATGGGGACTCATGTTCTTTATACTGCTTTATCAGTTAGATAAAACTACTTGAGAATCTAATTATACAATATAAGCGTGTTTTGCAACAATGTATGTTACATTAGACTTTTTTAGGATTCTGAAAATGCTTTGCGCGGATGATTTGTTTTTTGTGGAGATAGTTCTGAAATACTGCTTTTTAGGAGTTCATTCTATACCCTATCTGTACCGTTCTGGTAGCCACTTCCTATAATGTCTTATGTATAGAATAAATGCAGTGTCAAACTGTTGAAATAATACCTTTCATAGTGGTATAACATGCATTGGAGCATAAAAGCGGAGGTAAGTTGCTGTAGAAGGCTTTCCTGTGAACACCTGTCTTACAAAAAGCTAGCTAAACATCAAAAGATAAAACTATGATCTCAGTTCAACACTTGTTATTTGTTTCCATACAGGCTGGTCGCCTGGATGAGCACCTGCCCAAGCAAATTCCTTTCACTGTACTTTCTGGAGACAAAAGCTTCCTGGAACTGGAAAGTCAATTTAAGATGACCCAGCGGTCAGCTCGCATCCTAAATCCTCACCACATTGAAGGAGACATGATGTGTGCCTTGCTGAACAGCATTTCAGATACCACAAAAGGTAGAAAGTAAAAATTAAATACAATCTTTCCAGTAAACCAATAGTTCTTTCCAATAAAAGAACTGACCACTGGTTCAGCTGGTAACACAAGCTGTTGCTTGATGCTTTTTGTATTTTACTGATATTTCAATGAAATATAGATCAGAAAATCAATTTGCTTCGGGCAAGCTTTGCAACCAGACTTAATTAAGCATTTTTTCAACATAACAAGCTCTGTCCTCCCTGTATCCTTTATTATAGCAGGAGACAAACTATTGTTTTGGTCTGAAAACTGCTTTCTAGCTAAAGCTCTCTAGAGCGCACTCGTGTGCATATTTGTCAGTTTGTCCTGAAATCTACTTTACTTGATTTGTTCTGGGTCTGAAACAATCATGACCCTGCTAAAGCATCATTATTTCCCAAAATTTCTTTGCCTATTTTAACTCTGTCCTCCTGGCTGCTTCTAGTCACTTGGTATTTGTCTTCACTGGCGGCACATGGCGCTCTCATCCATTGGAAGGAAAAATATCAATTAAAGCATTTGAGTTCTCCAGAATGCCATATTCTAATTAATGGCACACCGAAATGATCACCCTGTTTTTATATAGGATAATCAGAGGTTTGAGCCAGCTCATTTTCGTGCAAAAGATACCAGAGCTGAGTTTTAATACTTCTCAGTATTTTAAAATACCTTGAAGTAAAGTTTACCTAGAAGACCTGACATGTATCTGTAGACACACTATTGCTTTTCTTGGCTTCTCGTTGTGGTTTTGAGCACATACTTGTAAATTGAGCACATACTACAGAAAGTTGTTTCTGAATTAACCCTAAACTGTTTTCAGAAGAATACGCTGCTAGTCTTGATGCAGGTGTATGAGAGCTATCACGTGGTGCTGCTGTTCTACCAGGAAGATTAGAGTGCTAGCACTCAATGGTGAATGAGCATCAATCGATTAGAGGGAAAATGAAAGACCGGATAATTAAAAGGTTTCCTGCAAAAAACTATCTGTGGTGAGCTGGAATTGATTTATGTGCTTCTGATACAGAAAAGGTGCTTATAGAGTCTTCTGGCCACCTCAAGCACCTGCTGGTCTAGATTTTTCAGCTGGATTATGGAGATGTGATTTCCAGACAGAAGCAGCCATACTGGTAAAATTTCTTGGCATAATTAATTGCAGAACTGTCACTTTGACTACTGCAGTTCATTTTGCTCAAGGGGGAAGATGACTTTTCTTCACAGCTAGCTATAAAGCTACACATTGAATCATTGCATTCCCACTATGAATGTTTTCTTTGTAGAGTGTATTGATAGATCTCTTCTAATGTAATTGTAGCTGTAACTGTATATGAATGTGGGAGGCTGTTTTTGCTTTGGGAGCTTTGCATATTTTTGGGAGGAAGAGTTGGAAGAGAGCTGTAACTTGCAAGCAGTCAGTTTAGCTGTAAGTCAGTTTAGTTGTAGGGGCTTCCTTTCTTGTACAGTTTGTGTGACTTAACAGTATGAGACGGTGAGGAGAGGGGAATGACTGTTTTGCTATGTAAGGGGAGTTTAGCTCACTGCCTGGGTAGTTTTGCTAGTGTAGCTTTATTCACTGGGGTATACTGGCTCAGAGGGCATGACTTTGATCTAACCTGTGTATAAATTATACTCCAGTATTTCTTTTTTTACATGGGTCTTGCTTTCAGAAGTTTACTAATCTTAACCCTTCTTTCAGTGTCCTTTACTATGTTAATATTGAATTTACTGTTATGGTCATGGGCACTATTGAGAGGCCCCAAATCTTAGCTTGCTGGCTGGCTGATCATTGTGCATCCCACTTAAGTTATGCATGTGGTCGTTTAAAAAAAAAAATAAAAATTAAATGCTTTCAGCAGGAAAGTGATGGAATCATGCACAAGCCCTCAGACTGTCAGTGTTCCCTGGGAAATTTGTAAGGAACAGAACTGTCTTGAGCCATCCCTGGTCCTTTTCTCCAGTCAGTGTCAGCGGGGGGGGAACGACCCAGATAGTGAGAGCTGCCTTTGTCTCTTGTTCCTGTATTAAAACAGGACATTAGATGTTGTTATCAAGAGTCTATAAAGTTTGATTTTTGGTTTGGTTTTGTGGGTTTTTTTAAAAAAGATTAAGCCACCGAATAATACACACTTCACTGTGTGTCTCAGTGGCATCAGCAAGCATTCGCAAGTCTAAGTGTGGCAAGACCAGTATTGGAGGGCTGAGATGGAAAGTCGTGCAATGTATCATAGGCTGGTATAACCTGCTGTCCTGTTACAGAAATGTAGCTGAATATAAGGAAATACAAACAAGAATTGCTTGCTTTGTGACTTTCTCAGCCTATGGTTAGTATCCTGGAGGGAGAAATAAGTGAGAAACAATTACTGCAAAGAATTGTGTTGAAAAATGTAAGACAGTTGTTGGTATTGGATGAGCCTCAAAATGAAAAAGCTATTTCCCTGAATCACCTTGACAGAGCTTGTGAGCAGTTGGATTGTGTTTGGTTGTGGCAGTCTGACAGTTGCACCTTGTGAACCATTTTACCATGTCAGCAGAACTGCTATGGGAACTGTGGTACATGCATTCATTTAAAACTAAAGAAAGAAAAGTTCCTGCATATGTTGCAATAGAATGTCAACTGTATGTTACCTTAGGAGACCATTGGCTGTAGTGGATGCATGAATTTCCTTTGAGGTATGAAAAGAGTAGGCAAGACACTTGCTCTCTTCTGCAGCTAAACCTGAGTTCATAAATACAGAAGGTGGGTGTTTTTTTTCTTTTATGCTGAAGGCACAACACATGATGAAATTCATGCATTTTAATGGAGTCGTTTGAGAAGGGTAGAAGAGATGAATTTTCAATGCTTCCCTTTGTAATTACTTCATAAAGAAAAGTTTGTAGCATGCAGAAAACCACCATAATTCCCTTGTCTATGTCCTGACACTTGATAGCTACTCATGACAGTACTGCTACAGCTTATACTTTTAATGAGTGCTGGACAATGATGAGGGTGAAGTTGGTGGTAGGTTAGGGGTCGTCATACCCATCCTAACACTGACAGGAATGTCATGACTTCTTGGTTGTCAAAAGTGATTTTTTTTGTGTAAGTCAGTGGATTTAGCTTAACTGTATTTCTCACAGTGATATTCAGATGAGATCCCTTCTTGACCGAGCTCTTAAATAAAACAGACTTTTTTAATAAGAGGACCAAACTTTTCAGAGTGTTTCTTCTTCCCTCTTTTAGAGAGCCAGGCTGTGTCATGAGACTGTCAGAATCAATGGTGTAGTGATGTACTATGTTGTCTGCCAAATAGCCACTGCACCTCTTCCACTGACCCATAAGGTTCATTTCCACTCTGCTCAAGTGGAGATGTCTGTCTGCATCTTCAAGCTGCTACTGTTGCCTGAAGTGTTTAAATACTGCTGAATGCAGCTTCTATGAGAGCTTATATTTGGGAGAACAGGATTTCAGTTCATTTTGATACAGGCTGCTAAGCTTCCTAGCTCCCACTATCCCAAAACACTTTTGGTTTACATAGAGCCAACAAAAGAATTTAAGAGGAGTTAAGAATTAATTTACAGAAGGCATTAAGAATAGTTGCTTGGTCTTCTCAGTAGTCGAGTTTTTGTGGCTGTTGAGGTCCAATATGAATACCATATCTGACCCCAGTCTCTGCTTTTTCTGACCCTTCAGTTAACACAGACTGCAAATAACTAAAGATAAGTCACAGCCTCCTGCCCCCATCGTCCACAGAGACTGAATGTGAAGGGCATGAGCATCTGCACCCTGAATGAATGACAGTTACTCTAGTAAGCATCTATTCCTTTATTTACACTGGTATTACAGTGGCCGCAGCCTATTGCAGTAGGGAGTGCTACGAAAGTCACCCTTGAGTTGTAACCTTGTGTTTAGCTACAAAAGGAAGTTATTACTGGCTTTGGTATGTCAGTGGCATCTCTTGTGTGCATCTTTGAATATATATGTACATATATACACACACCCTAGGGAGAAAGCAATGTATTGGACCTACGATAATGAGTCTGAACAAGAATTGTAGCCAAGTGGATGAACTGTGAAGACTGCACCACTCAGATCATACCAAAAAATCTCAAGGTTTAATTTAATCTGGTTGTGAATTTTGAGAGGTATCTAAGATGAAGGTTAAATGAACATCTGAGTGACCATTATGGTATTGGCCACAGTTTCCAAAAAATGCAATTGGAGGAGGGTGAGTAATTGAGAGCTTTATTTTCAGTCATGCTACACTTGAATGAACAGATGAATGAGCTTCTCTAGGGAGAGATACATAGAGTGAAGCTTTAGTTTGCATGGAGGAAGAGAGGTCTTGTGTTTTTGTGAACCCTCAGCAGGGAGTAGCTGTACTTGCATACCGATGATGTTAGCTTAATGAAGAAACAGAGATTAGAGCAGTAAGTATTGGGGAGGAGTATGTGGGGAGGATCCTCCAGGGACATATTGAAGAAGGAATGAAGGGAAGGATTCTGAAAGCCAAGGAACGGTATTTTAGAGGCAGCGTGATCACATACTGAACATGATTGCTAATGAACGTAGAAGGATGAGGTACTGATCTTAAGTTTTTGGTTAAGTAGTTACTAGGATCCTGAATGAGGTAACTTTAATGGTGTCCTTCAGGTAAGGTAGCATTAAAACTTCAGATACCAACTCTAAAAGGAAATAGGTCAGTGGTTGGAGAGACAGTGATTTAA